>NC_067221.1:3343579-3678315 GCF_019924925.1 Ctenopharyngodon idella | reverse complement strand
TAAGTAAATATTAAGTAAAATAAATATAAATTTAATTTCAGCAATTGTTATGGATGTGTTTATACTATCATTAAATTAATGATATTTCACCCATTGGCCCTGCTCTCTAAGATATCAGCGTCGGTCATCGGTTGACCAGTAATCAAAGAAACCTCAATCGCTTTAATCCAGTAAATGTTAATCTTAAAATATTAATAACTAATACAATTTAAGTAATTTTAGATTTAGTAGTAATTTTAGATTAGATTTAAGTAATCTTAGCTTAAATCATTAAAGATTTCATTGCAACAAGACATATACATGTGAATGCAGGCATTTTTTCAGACATCCCTAACCCTAAAATTTACATAAACTCCGGAACATAACATTTACATAAATTCTCAAGCTTTGTTGTTGTTGAGCAACCGAAGCGTGAGCTGTTGAAGCAACGCCTTCTTTTGGAAAGCGGGCTGCAAGCAGCAGCTCATTTGCATCTAAAGGGACACACACAAAAAAGGCACGTTTTTGCTCACACCCAAATAGGGGCAAATTTGACAAGCTATAATAAATGATCTGTGGGGTATTTTGAGCTGAAACTTCACAGACACATTCTGGGGACACCAGAGACTTATATTACATCTTGTGAAAGGGGCATTATAGGTCCCCTTTAAGTGTCCCCAAAGAAGTGAGCCAAAGGCAACAGTGGCAAGAACCCAAACTCCATCAGGTGAAAGAAATATAGAAAAAAATCATTGGAGAAACCAGGCTCAGCTATAAAAAAGCTAGAAATCTTAACACAAATATTTTATTTTTCATTCTTCATATTTTTCACATGCTTCATTTTACCCCTTCATTTTTACTTCATTTATTTTGTACAGGAAATGCTAGTTTTTGAGGAGTATTCATATTTTAGCTCTGCCTCTTTACTGTATATATGCTACTTATGTAAAAATAATAATTGAAAATATATTTAATATTTGTATGTAGAAAATGTATTGATGTGTTCCATCTAATTCTGTGATGTGATTTATTTCTCTTGTAGGTTAAATGACTGTAACTTAACAGACAAAAGCTGCTCAGCTCTGGCTGCAGTTCTTGGAGCAGATACTAATCTGAGAGAGCTGAACATGAACAATAATAATCTGCAGGATTTAGGATTGAAGCTGCTCTGCACTGGACTGAAGAATATAAACTGTAAATTGGAGATACTGAGGTAAGTTGAGCCACAGGAGTCAAATGCCGAGAGTGAGGTGCAATGACTGACGGGATGTTGTCAGAGGCAAAAGCGCAAGAGAACTTTTGTTAATAAATGTTGCATTTTTTTGTTTAAAGTGCCCCTATTATGGATTTTTGAAAATTATCTTTTATGTAGTGTGAAACATAGTTCTAAATGATTGAAAACATCCTGCAAAGTTTTAAATCTGAAAGTGCACCGTATATTAAGTTATTGTCTCTCAAAAGTAAGAGTAGACTCTGAATCAATTAAACGAGTCATTTGTAAAACGAATCTTAAGCTGTAAGTACGATTAATAATTGTTGCCACATTTGACAGACTGACTGTTTTGTAGGAAAGAATGTAGTTATAATTCTCACAGAGAATTAAGGAGCCAAGATACAAAACTGCCCCCTAACAAAAAGACTAGTAAAAAAATACATTAAATTCTTCTATACAAATATGCGATTAGCAAGGACTAAAATCCAGTGTCTTACATCCACACAGTTCTGAGTTTCAGTTCAATGGCCTAAGTAGACTAACATTACTGGACTGAAACCCTTATAGGGTTCAATCTGAACATGTCAGTGACGTCTCCGCGTCCAAATTCCAAGCCAGAGTCACCTCATTCTCTGTAGCATGTACAATACGTATTTATCCTAGTTGTGTGTTGTGTTCGCTCCGTGCAGCTTGTAGGTCTCCGGCTAACCAGCTAACAGCAGTATGTGTTCGCTCGCAATTGTCTCGAAATGTGTCCAATGTTTTTTGCTGTTATTACTTGGAGTTATGATAAAGAATAGAGTAATACGTTGGTGTACAACTGCAGTGCTTTATCAATACGTTTCTGCATTGCACTTACGCATATACCATGACTGTGTGTTTACCACCGAGCTGTGGGCTAGGTTCGCTAACATAAACAACACAAAGCAACTTAATTCCACTCTGAGTCTTTATTTTTAGAACAGAGCGGATCACCATCATTATTATTATAATATAATGTAAGTGATGCAAGCACTATATACTGTACTCCGTGTTAACCAGCAGAAGTCATCTGACCAATCACCGCAGACTAGCGTCACGCAAACAAGGGGTTCGGCAAAATGAATCATTGAGCGAATCATTTGGGAGTTGTTGAGCAAATAAAGTAAAAATAAATGCATATTATAAGACAATTAATGTGTTTTTTGACCTTGCATGATTTTAAACCTGTTGTTGGGGACTTCCAAAACAAAAATAGGAACCTTTCAAATGCCATAATAGGGGCACTTTAATATATGTGAGTTTGTTTTTGTTTTATTGTTGCTGTGTTTTTCATTAAAAAATAATAATTAACTACGAACTAAGCATTCGTTTAAAAACCCAAAGATCTTTTATTTATTTGTTACAATGTGGGTATACCATATCATCCGTCTTATTAATTTTGGTAATAAAAGTCCAATGTTTAAAAAGCGCAATGGGCTCAGTGCTCAGGATGGTGTCTTTGAGATTTGGTGGTGTGAGTGTGTGCAGGTTTACCTCCACTCATACTCTTTCAGTCTTAGTGATGTTCGCATTTACTGTAAGAAGAAACTATTATATGAAGCTTGGCTAGGTATAATTAATTTTTTTTTTTAATTAAAGAGAAGATGGGGTTACACTTTATTTTACAGTGCTGTAGTTACATTGTAATTACTCAAATAAGTACTGAGTACTATTAATTAATTACATGTACTTACTATAGAGTTAGAGTTACAGTTAGGGTTAGGGTTTGGTTTAGGGTTAGTTACTTGTAATTATGCATAATTTACTGTTATTACTATAGGAAGTACATGTAGTAATGTGTAACTACGGTACTGTAAAATAAAGTGTTACCGAAGATGGTGGTCTATCAGAGATGAAAGAAAACATTCTTACATTATTGTGTACCTCTGTGGCTGTGCTGTAATTCATCAAGATGCGCAGAGATTATCTTTCATTCTTTCTCCTCTTGTTTGTCTCCATATTCAGTTGTCAGTTTTTGCAACTAACTTTCAATACATTTGTACAAAGAACAAAATCAGGGTTCCCACGCGCCTTGAAAGTACTTGGATTTCAGACACATGAATTCAAGGCCTGGAAAGTACTTGAAAACAAATATTGGTCTTTGAAAGTGCTTGAATTAAATTTGAAATAAATTTTGTGAAAATTATAACAGATCCTCCATAGTCCTATAGTATATTTGTTTTGGAATATTATTTTACAATCAGTTTCCGAGTGTTTTCCATTGCGGTACTTTCCCTTGCTTGTTATTAGGCGGGGTTTGGACATTTGAGCAGCTGTGACACTTGCTGTGTCTGAAATGAACATTCTTATAGGGGTGTGCGATTTTGATCGTGGACAATTAAAAGGTCTCCACGATCGGCTTTTGAAGAAATATCGTTGTATCGTGCTATAGTGCTTTCTGTCAGTTGCAGTCCTGGCGCCTCTGTCTCAACATACTGTGAAGTACAATGTGACATACATTCACATCACATGTTAACACAGCAGTAGAGTTATACTCACAGAACACTGCAGTTATTCACAATCACAAAAGTTTATTATTTGCATGAGTTTTAAAGCCTTGCCGGTTAAACACTTTATCTGCGTTCTGGTCTAAAGAAGCGCACACACTCTGAAAGCCTGTCAAACACTGCATTTGCTGGAAAAAAGTTATCATTCGCATCTTATTCTGCTAAAACTGTCAAATACACACAAGGTTTACACCATCGGTTAAGTGTAAAGTGAAAGTAAACAGTTGAGAGACAACTGAATGCGTGTCAATATATAAGATGCGCGCATTAAAGGGACAGACAACACACGCTGCGACTTGTCCTTAAAGGGATAGTTCAACCAAAAATGAAAATTCTGTCTTTATTTACTCACTCTATAGTGAGTAAATATCACCCACCCCTACTTATTAATAAGAATATTATGCATATTGTGTAGAGTTAGTTGTCCCCCAAGGGGGCGTTCTCCCCACTCTACCCTAAATTCACAATTGCGAGTTAAAAAGTCAGAATTGCGTGATTATAAAGCCACAATTGTGTCTTGTAAAGTCAGAATTGAGATATATAAATTGCAATTTTTCAAATTGCAGATTTTTTTTTCTCAGAAGTGCTCATTTATATCTCTCAATTCTAACTTTTTTCTCAGAATTGCAAGCTTATGTCTATAATATATTGTATATATTCTGACAATTACGATCCATATGATTTTTTTTTCACTCAATTGCAAAATTAATTATTTTTTACAATATTCTCTCTATATTATAATGTTTTTACTCAAGTAATGATTCATAAAAAATGAAAACCAAAAGTGTGGAAAGATTGTTAATATTAGGGATAAGAAAGCTGCAACTGGTTTTAATATATTTCCAAAATTAATGTACAAATGATTCTAACCTCTTCTGGGTTAAAATGGATGCAAATGCAATAGGAGGGTTAAAATGTTAAGAACTGTAAGAGGTCTTTCATGACGCTCCATATGCTGGGATGTGAATTTGATAGGTGCTTGATATAAAATAAATTTAAAAAGTCCTTGAAATTCATTGAATCTGGTGATCATGAAAGAGTGGGAACCCTGACAAAATAAAATTCACTTTGAGGATTTCTATTGTTCAGGTTTAACTGATTAATCATCTGAATGTTTTCATTCCTGTTCTAGACTCTCTAACTGCAGTGTAACAGAAGATGGTTATAAAGCTCTGGCTTCAGCTCTGAGATCAAACCCTTCACACCTGATAGAGCTGGATCTCACAGGAAATGATCCTGGACAATCAGGAGTGAAGGAGCTCAGTGATTTACTACAGGATCCAAACTGTCAACTGAAGACACTGAGGTGAGACGGGATGAAATAATGAACATTATTAACAAAATATGCAAGCTAACAAAATATGGAGGCTAAGTAGTCATAACAAATATATCATTTTAGTCATACAATAAGTTAGACAATTTGTTGCATCAAAATGATCAAGATCAGATCAGATGCTGCAGGTTCTGACATGATGATAATAACCATCAACACAGTTTAGTTGTGGTTCAAGCTACAGGTCAAATAGACATTATGGGTCAGTATATGTGCTATTCTGGAGCAGTGTTGGGTGTAATGCGTTACTGTAATTAAATTACTTATCCACTGAAAAAGTAAAGTAAGGGATTACTGTTCATTTTTAGGTAATTTAATTTCAGTTGCTTATAATGTACTTGCGTTACATACTGTAAATTAGTTCAATGGTTCTGTTTAAATCAATATTGAATTTAAAATCTAAATTTGTTGTCTAAAGGTAAAAGTGAACGCTGCCTCTTTAAAATTGTTAGCTGTAGTGCAGTTGCGCGTGAGTTCGCAACTTCGCTCCAGTTGGCTGTGTAGACGCTGTCTGAAGATGTCGGCAGAAGCGAGTGGCTGTTTTGCAGAATGGAAATAATCCAATTACTTCACTTTTTTTGACACAGGTAGGCAAGAACATTACTGTAAAATGTAAGCTATGTCCTAGAGAGAAAAAACTGCGCGCGCTCTGTGAGAGACGGATTTCAGTCAGTGTGCTCTCACATAAATGTTCAAATACACACACAGTTATGTCAAAATGCCCGTCTTGGCATATATTCGCGTTGGTTATGTGAATACGAACAGCAAGTGTAACAGCATATTGTCTCCGTCCATTATCAAACAACAAAAGAAAAGCTTAAATAAGGATTAATCTATATTTAATTTATACAGTTATGACTATGCAGATTTATTTTATATTTGATTATTCAATTTCTGTGGTATTTTTACATACTACTATTAGACCTACCTGGAAAAAAATATATAGAATTTTTCATTTGTATTTTTATATATTTTTACCGTGGTATCGACTTTGGTATCGAGTATTGTGCACTTTTGGTGGTGTCGGTACCGACTACTAGATTTTTCTGACATCCCTATTTGTTACTAAAAAATTTTAAGTATTAAAAAGTAAATAAAAGTATTATAGTTTATGTTTTAATAAAGTTAAAATGTTTTAAAAAGCTATAAAAGGCTAAACTATTCCATGTTTGACTAAATTATTAAGAGTTTCCTTTCTATTGTCTATCCGGTCAAGGTTTATAAGGATTTTAAGAAGTAATTAGTAAGTTACTTATTGAGTAATTAATTAGAAAAGTATTTTAAATACAACATTGATGATGTAATTAGTAATGGATTTGTAAAAATCGCATTTCATGTGATTTTTGGCCATTCAGGATGGGTCAATACCACAATTTTGGCTTTGGTACGGTACCACAATCTAATACCGGTATATCGGTATTAAATCGATACCATACAGGGTCTAAATTTTGGTGCGGGTATTGCGCATAATTATTCTCATTCTCGCAGGTTGTGCGTTTACAAAGCGGGAAATTATCGCAAATGTTTATTAGTAAATTAATCAACACAGATTATCACATCAAATCAGTAATTGGTTACCACTTATAGCACACTTGAACCCATAGTCTATTACAAGTGTTACCTAAATACATTTTTAAAATACAGAGATAGTATATTAAAAGCACATTTTAGTTCATATTTCATGGTGTTTCAAAATAGCACAGTTGAGAACACTTAGATGTTCTTAAGATTATCTTAAGAAGTACTAATGAAGAATCTTTAGTATATTAAGTACAAAATTAGTGTGCGAAAATAGAGCACTTTAAGTACATATGCGCCCTGCGATACAACACTCTCGTGCGCGTTACAGACAACTGACGGAAATCACTTGCCCACGTTTTTTTAAACCCATTTTGAACATCCAAGCGATTTTATCATTCAGTAGTAACGTACTTGGCAGCTCTGTGAGAGATGGTTTCTTTGCGCTTATACCAACAAACAACGCACACACAAGCCGCCTGTATAGAGCTCGCGCCTTCCAAATTGAGTTGTTTTACCTTAAACGGTATTTAATGTATTAACAGTGACTATTCAGTGTTATTTTACATTTGATTACTTTATTAAATTTCTGTAACTAGCATTTCTGTACCTGAATACTTCTGTAAGAACTAGCTAAACTTAAGTGCAAATATTAGGAGATAAACATCATTGGTTCAAACGCACGCTGGAGCTTTCATGTTATCTAAACCATATGATCTTATGTACGTGTGTGTAGGTTTGATGGTTCTTCATCATTTTTATAAGCAAAGCAATTCCAAATTATACGTCTACTGCTGTCATTATTAACAAAGAATAAACACTAACAAGAAGCGAAACTCAATAGAACGTTCCATTGGAACACCAGCGCCCAGCAGCAGCTCTGCGTTTCCGCCATTTTGGGGTGAAAGTCGGTCGAGTCGGTCCACTAGCTTCTATGGCAATATCAGCTGCTTTGTTAAAAAAAACAAAGTACATTAAAGCTAAAATCCAACCTGAATCATGACAACAGAATAAAATACTATCACTAGTGATCATCAAATCCTTTTAACAGTTTATTTTACAGACTTTTTGTTTAAGTCTTCCTCTTTTTTCACAAAACCTTTGCTCTCTAGAAACGCAGTCAGTTTGGGTTAAAATTCGTTGAAGTTCAAGTATTAGCATTATAAACACTGAATTAATACCAACATATGAAATTAAATTAAGGACATGCATCAGAATAATTGGGAATGTTGGACAATAAATATATAACAGAAAATAACAGCTTGTTTTTGCAGTGTTGTGTGTTAAAGCAAAAGTGTCCAAAAGTGGGAATTATGCGATAACGGACACAGCAATGCATCATGTGTTATAAGATCGTTATGTTTGTAGCGTGATCCATTAAAACATGCAATATTCAATTCAGACCTAGTGGAGTGATTATTACTATTACTCCACTAGGTCTGAAATATATTGTTCACTGCAAACATGATGATCTTACATTCATTCATTATTAATTTACTATTAATAAATGTGTAAAGTTGCATAAAATGGAAATACTCAATAAAGTAGGCTAACTACGTTACCTCAGATGGATGAATGGTTGGATTCCACAACTGGTAAAATAAAACATATATAAGACAATAAACAACATTTACTGTAGGAGCCATAAAATTTACTGATGACTTAATTTAAAAAATGTTCTATTGCGCTTCTGATTTGGTTGTGAAATTCGCCGATTTTGGGTGTGTAAGATGTGAAGGATTTTATGGTCCAGTTGGCATTTTCACCCCATAATGGCGGCCGCGCTACCGGAGCGCCATCTAGTGGCTGTTGCCCAAAAAGGATCAGAGTTTCGCCTCTTGGGTTCTGTACTCTTTGTTATTAATTAGTTTTGGGCGTGTTGAGTGAGATTCTACTGCTTTATCCATTTTGTTCCTCTATGTTGTCACATTTGACGGTTTCGCGTCAGTTTGTGTAGCACACTGCCACCTAGCGGTGAACTTCAGAACAGCAGCATATACCGAAATGAGCAAAATCATGATATCTTCATGGTATTTTCACAGTACCGGTATACAGTGCATCCTATTCAGACTTGCTAAATCTGATCAGATTTCAATCGGATATGCGCAAAAATTGGATTTGGACTGACAGTCTGAATGAGGCTTATGAGACTCCAGCTTAAAAGCCAGAAAGATCTTGAGGCCTTAATTTCACACTCTGTATTCATACTGAAAATCATGATCTAGTGAGCTTTTGCCCTTCTGCTCTGTGGGACGTTTCTGTTCTTATGAGTTTGCTTTAGGACTGAGTGTCGCTCGAGTTTCTTTTTTAAATATCTCTGACTATCAGACTTTGTTTTCAAGTATTTATATATTTATTTGTATATTTAAATGTTCAAAGAAAAGTGTTACATCTAAATAACTAACTAGAGCTTGTCTTTAGAACAGTAATTGAGTTTTTTTATCTTATTAGTCATGTTTGTAATGCAACAGACATTTAGTTGAGAACTGAATTGACTCTTCTGCAGGTTTTTGAGTGCTGCTGCAGATGAAGCCTGTCAGTATGTGGAGGGAGTTGTGGGTAAAAACCCGTTACTCCTGAGAGAGCTTTTTTTTTTTTTTTTTTTTTTTTTTTTTTGGCGCACAAAAAGTATTCTCATTGCTTCATAACATTAAGGTTGAACCACTGTAGTCACATGAACTTTTTTAAATATGTCTTTACCTTTCTGGGCATTTGAAAGTGTATATTATCTTGCTGTCAATGCAGGCTTCACTGAGCCATCAGATTTTATCAAAAATATCTTAATTTGTGTTCTGAAGATGAACGAAGGTCTTACGGTTGTAGAGGGTGAGTAAATAATGACAGAATTTTCATTTTTAGGTGAACTAACCCTTTAATTTATCATAACAGAATCAAACATTAAGTCTGTTAGAACACCATCAGTGGAAACAGCTGATTCGTCACGTGGGTTTAATGTTCGCTGTCAGAATTTATTCGGCAAATGTTTCCGTCTCCCATTATTCCCATTAACTCTTTTTTGCACAAGTCAAAAACCACCTCAAGCGAGCATAAAAACTTTTTTCTGACTCTTTTTCCAAAATGTGGTGTTTCCATCTGTCGTTTCTGATGCGGTACTTAAAAATGTGCATAAAAACAGGGTGATGAAGTCTGGACTTTAATTAGGTCATTCCCAAACTTTAATTTTCTCAATTTTCGACCATTTTCAGGTTGCTTGTTGTGAATCATTCAGATCAAAGACTTTCACAGCTCTACAGTTTTAGATAATTGAAACATTGAAAGTGATGTTGATGTCTAACATATTAAAGTTCTCTGTGTCTTTTGTTTGCCTCCATATTCAGTTGTCAGTTTTTACAACTAACTTTCAATACATTCATACAAAGAACAAAATAAAATTCACTTTGAGGATTTATTTTGTTCAGGTTTAACTGATTAATCATCTGAATGTTTTCATTCCTGTTCTAGACTCTCTAACTGCAGTGTAACAGAAGAAGGTTATAAAGCTCTGGCTTCAGCTCTGAGATCAAACCCTTCACACCTGATAGAGCTGGATCTCACAGGAAATGATCCTGGACAATCAGGAGTGAAGGAGCTCAGTGATTTACTACAGGATCCAAACTGTCAACTGAAGACACTGAGGTGAGACGGGATGAAATAATTATCAAAATTAGTTATATGCAGGCTAAATATTCATAACAAATATATCATTTTAGTTACACAATAAGCTGGACAATTTGTTGCATCAAAATGATCAAGATCAGATCAGATGCTGCAGGTTCTGACATGATGATGATAACCGTCAACACAGTTTAGTTGTGGTTCAAGCTACAGGTCAAATAGACATTATGGGTCAGTATATGTGCTATTCTGGAGTATGGTATACCTCGACAATTAACATGCATAATTTTGTTTTTGTGCACACTTCTCATTAAAAATTCTAGATAATCTTTCAGTCAAATTGTTTTCTGAACACAATTGTTTTCCATCAAGCCCAGATTCACTGTATCTCTACAGCAGGTCTATGAGTCTCCAGATGTTCACAAACATGCAGTTTCACAAGCCAGTTTTCTCTGCTGATGTTTCTCACTCCTCCTGCTTAAAAGCCAGAAAGATCTTGAGGCCTTAATTTCACACTCTGTATTCATACTGAAAATCATGATCTAGTGAGCTTTTGCCCTTCTGCTCTGTGGGACGTTTCTGTTCTTATGAGTTTGCTTTAGGACTGAGTGTCGCTCGAGTTTCTTTTTTAAATATCTCTGACTATCAGACTTTGTTTTCAAATATTTATATATTTATTTGTGTATTTAAATGTTCAAAGAAAAGTGTTACATCTAAATAACTAACTAGAGCTTGTCTTCAGAACAATAATTAAGTTTTTTATCTTATCAATCATGTTTGTAATGCAACAGACATTTAGTTGAGAACTGAATTGACTCTTCTGCAGGTTTTTGAGTGCTGCTGCAGATGAAGCCTGTCAGTATGTGGAGAGAGTTGTGGGTAAAAACCCGTTACTCCTGAGAGAGCTGAATCTGAGTGAACGTGAACTAGGAAACACACGAGTGAATCAGATCGCTGCTCTACTGCAGGATAAACACTGTCGACTCAAAACACTGATGTGAGTATTGTTCATTTATTTGAAATATTACATTACTTTTAATTGTAATGTTACTGAAGCTGATAATAATATTTCCTCACATATTTGAGTCAGAGCAGTTTTTTTCTCAGGTACAACAATGTAAAGAAATACAATTAAACAGGAAATTAAAAACACAATTTAAATGTGACATCAAGCTTTAAATATTTAATTAATAATTTAATTATTTCAGTTACTGTAGAGGGAGATCAATGGTTTTCTTCCAGAGCTTAGAAAACTCTTCAAATAAGTGATAGATTGAAAAATCAGCTGCTCTATAAACACAGAGATGTCTTTCCTAACTTTCACAGGTTAATTCTGTGTAAATTAAATATAAGTGTGTATATATTGATGCTCTTTTTGAACACGACTGCTGAATGTGATCATGTTTACTGATTGCTGGTGTGTAACAAAGTTTTTTGTGACATCAGAACTGTTCATAACTGCTTTCAGTTTAATGTTTGTATTTCACAAAATGTAAAATGTCTAATTTTGGTGCAGCATTTACTGTAACTTTTGAACAAATGCATTTTAGAAATCTGTGATCAGAATCTGCCTGTAATAAGATCCACTGAAGGCAAGTTGTCTGAACACAAGTGCAGCTTTATTCTAGTGATGTTACTCCTGATATCGAGGCTTCGAAGCTTGTGTCAAGAACATCAGGTTCTTCCCGCCGGAGCTCCGTATCGAGACTTGTGTTGTTTTAGTGAAATGACGTCACCGGTGACGTTCGAAGCCTTGTTTGAGTGAAGTGCTTCGAGAAGGTGTTCATTTTTGGTGGAACAATGTTTTTTTTTTTCCCTCTCGTGTTACACAAGCACTTCCACTTCTCTCTGTCAGTCCACCTTAATCACTTTCACTTTTTTATCCGGTTTAAAGAACTTTGTTTTTTCTCGTATGTTCAACAACAGCATTGCCCAGTTACAAAATTATGAAACATTATAAAACAACACTGAACATAAATACTTCACAGAACTACTTATTTATTTATTTATTTATTTATTTATTTATTTGTGTATGTTAATGTATCATGAACCATGTAACACACATTTTGGTGCTGTAAAACTAAACTTCCTGCACCATATTTCCATTGATCATCATGTGTCTCTGTGTGCATTCAAAGCCTCGAGAAATGAACCACTTTTCAACACATCTGGCTGGAAAGCTTCATGAAGCTTCATCTCGCCACCACTGCTTTATTCAAATAAACGTGAACAAAAATTAAAATAACAAAAAAACTAAGAAACATGAACATAAAACTCACCAACAGCAGTTACAGGGAACAAAGACAGACAAAAGACAATGATAACATGAGGGCTATATATACACACAGACACTAATGAACAAACAAGAAACACCTAAACACAATGAACCAATGAAAACGTGACACATGAAACAAGGAACCAATCAGAACATGACACATGAACAGGGGGAGCACATGACAAGATCACATGAGGAGCAAGACTGTGAGAATTATACAAAATAAAAGACATGAAAACATAAACTAAACTAAACCCAGAACAGACGTGACACTGCCTCACGGTGCAGCACTAAAGCAGATGAACCTTTTCCAAAACTTGTTTGATTGTCTTCTGCTTCAGGAAATACTTTCATTCCTTAATCTGTTAATGTTCGTTTATACAATTATTCATTGTTCATGTTCGTTCACAGTGGATTAACTAATGTTAACAGAAAACTTTTGTATTTAAAACTGTATTAGTAAATGTTGAAACTTACATTAAGGTTATTAAATGCTGTACTAGTATTGTCCACCATTGGTTCATGTTAACTAATGTAGTTAATGTTCACAAATGAAAGATTATTGTAAAGTGTTAGTGAGTCGACAATGTGTCTGAAAACAACCGACATAAACACATTTGTCCCAGTGATCAAACCAAGAGTGACATTGACACGAAACAACCTTAAAGATGAGATGAAATGAATGTGTAAACTAACATTAATAGATTGATGATTTCAACCTTTGTATTGTTACAATGTCAGTAGTATATTTAAATGAACAATGTGTCGTCTTTCTCCATGTTACCTGCACCTGGATATCCCTGTTTATTTGTCAGCAAAAGTCTGCTGGATGAAGCTAAACATGTTAGTTGATCATCATAGATCTGAGTCATTGTCTTTTCTCTTTCTGTCTTCAGTCTGTATGAATGCAGTATTACAGAGAAACAGTGTGTCATCCTGACTTCAGCTCTGAAATCAAACCCGTCACACCTGAGAGAGCTGAACCTGAGCGGGAATGAACTAGGAAACACAGGAGTGAAGCACTTATGTGACGTACTGAAGGATTCACACTGTAAACTGGAGAGATTGAGGTCAGTAACATTCTTCACATACAAGAATCAAAATGCTTAAAATCACTTTAACAGTTTAAACTAAAACACTTTATACTCAATATCTCACAATGAGTCTGAGTTGAAGTCTTGACTTTAATAAGGCCATTCCCAAACTTTAATTTTCTTACTTTTCAACCATTTTCAGGTTGCTTGCTGTGAATCATTCAGATCAAAGACTTTCACAGCTCTACAGTTTTAGATAATTGAAATCTTGAAAGTGATGTTGATGTCTAACATATTAAAGTTCTCTGTGTCTTTTGTTTGTCTCCATATTCAGTTGTCAGTTTTTACAACTAACTTTCAATACTTTTGTACAAAGAACAAAATAAAATTCACTTCGAGGATTTATTTTGTTCAGGTTTAACTGATTAATCATCTGAATGTTTTCATTCCTGTTCTAGACTCTCTAACTGCAGTGTAACAGAAGAAGGTTATAAAGCTCTGGCTTCAGCTCTGAGATCAAACCCTTCACACCTGATAGAGCTGGATCTCACAGGAAATGATCCTGGACAATCAGGAGTGAAGGAGCTCAGTGATTTACTACAGGATCCAAACTGTCAACTGAAGACACTGAGGTGAGACGGGATGAAATAATTATCAAAATTAGTTATATGCAGGCTAAATATTCATAACAAATATATTATTTTAGTTATACAATAAGCTGGACAATTTGTTGCATCAAAATGATCAAGATCAGATCAGATGCTGCAGGTTCTGACATGATGATGATAACCGTCAACACAGTTTAGTTGTGGTTCAAGCTACAGGTCAAATAGACATTATGGGTCAGTATATGTGCTATTCTGGAGTATGGTATACCTTGACAATTAACATGCATAATTTTGTTTTTGTGCACACTTCTCATTAAAAATTCTAGATAATCTTTCAGTCAAATTGTTTTCTGAACACAATTGTTTTCCATCAAGCCCAGATTCACTGTATCTCTACAGCAGGTCTATGAGTCTCCAGATGTTCACAAACATGCAGTTTCACAAGCCAGTTTTCTCTGCTGATGTTTCTCACTCCTCCTGCTTAAAAGCCAGAAAGATCTTGAGGCCTTAATTTCACACTCTGTATTCATACTGAAAATCATGATCTAGTGAGCTTTTGCCCTTCTGCTCTGTGGGACGTTTCTGTTCTTATGAGTTTGCTTTAGAACTGAGTGTCGCTCGAGTTCCTTTTAAATAACTCTATTAGACTTTATTTTCAAGTATTTATATATTTGAAGTGTTCATTTGCAAAAACCGATAAACGCCACTTTAAAAAAAAATAAATAAATAAATAAAAAACTGCTGTGTGTTATTCTCCACATATAGCACGTTCTGTACCCTAAATCCGTTTGGTCAGAAAAGCTGGTATTGTCCACTGTCAGGCATCGTGAGTTCACGTTTTACAGCAGAAACCGACAAGCGCCCTTGTTGTTTGTGTACAGAAACCGATAAGTCCGTTTTAGCGAATCAGCGCACAGTATTCAGGTCAGGTGACAAGGCTTCTAGTCACTTCAGAAAGACGCGCTAGCTGAGGGAAGTTTTGTCAAAGCTGACTAAAAGTGATCGAGGATTTATAATTTCGACTCCTGTAAGACCTTGTACACCATACACGTCTTACATGATGAACCCTTGGTTGTCCTTTTGCGTGTGTGTGTGTGTCGATCTGTTAGTTGGAGTGTTTGTGTGCACACGTGTGTTTGAGTGTGTTTTAAATGCAATTACTTGGTTTTGTTTAACTCTGAAACATGAAATGTGGAGTTAAATCTGTTTAAAAAACAAACTTTTAATAAATATAAAAAAACATAGTTTCAATGAACTTTAATTTTTTAATTTACCTGTATTTCTTGGAGTTATTATAACTTAATCAAAACAACCCAATAAAAAAACATGATTTGTGAGAATTAATAAAAATGGAGTTAACTGTTTTTGCAAATGAACTCTTCATTTATTTGTGTATTTAAATGTTCAAAGAAAAGTGTTACATCTAAATAACTAACTAGAGCTTGTCTTTAGTACAATAATTAAGTTTTTTATCTTATCAATCATGTTTGTAATGCAACAGACATTTAGTTGAGAACTGAATTGACTCTTCTGCAGGTTTTTGAGTGCTGCTGCAGATGAAGCCTGTCAGTATGTGAAGAGAGTTGTGGGTAAAAACCCGTTACTCCTGAGAGAGCTGAATCTGAGTTATCATGAACTAGGAGACACACGAGTGAATCAGATCGCTGCTCTACTGCAGGATAAACACTGTCGACTCAAAACACTGACGTGAGTATTGTTCATTTATTTAAAAATTTACATTACTTTTAATTGTAATATGACTGTAATATTTCCTCACGTATTTGAGTCAGAGCAGTTTTTTTCTCAGCCACAACAATGTAAAGAAATACAATTAAACAGGAAATTAAAAACACAATTTAAATGTGACATCAAGCTTTAAATATTTAATTAATAATTTAATTATTTCAGTTACTGTAGAGGGAGATCAATGGTTTTCTTCCAGAGTTTAGAAAACTCTTCAAATAAGTGATAGATTGAAAAAACAGCTGCTCTATAAACACAGAGATGTCTTTCTTAACTTTCACAGGTTAATTCTGTGTAAATTAAATATAAGTGTGTATATATTGATGCTCTTTTTGAACACGACTGCTGAATGTGATCATGTTTACTGATTGCTGGTGTGTAACAAAGTTTTTTGTGACATCAGAACTGTTCATAACTGCTTTCAGTTTAATGTTTGTATTTCACAAAATGTAAAATGTCTAATTTTGGTGCAGCATTTACTGTAACTTTTGAACAAGTGCATTTTAGAAATCTGTGATCAGAATCTGCCTGTAATAAGATCCACTGAAGGCAAGTTGACTGAACACAAGTGCAGCTTTATTCTAGTGATGTTACTCCTGATATCGAGGCTTCGAAGCTTGTGTCAAGAACATCAGGTTCTTCCCGCCGGAGCTCCGTATCGAGACTTGTGTTGTTTTAGTGAAATGACGTCACCGGTGACGTTCAAAGCCTCGTTTGAGTGAAGTGCTTCGAGAAGGGTTTCATTTTTGGTGGGACAATGTTTTTTTTTTCCCTCTCGTGTTACACAAGCACTTCCACTTCTCTCTGTCCAGTCCACCTTAATCACTTTCACTTTTTTATCCGGTTTAAAGAACTTAGTTTTTTCTCGTATGTTCAACAACAGCATTGCCGTTACAAAATTATGAAACATTATAAAACAACACTGAACATAAATACTTCACAGAACTAATTATTTATTTGTGTATGTTAATGTATCATGAACCATGTAACACACATTTTGGTGCTGTCGAACTAAACTTCCTGCACCATATTTCCATTGATCATCATGTGTCTCTGTGTGCATTCAAAGCCTCGAGAAATGAACCACTTTTCAACACATCTGGCTGGAAAGCTTCATGAAGCTTCATCTCGCCACCACTACTTTATTCAAATAAACGTGAACAAAAATTAAAATAAAAAAACACTTGGAAACTAAGAAACATGAACATAAACCTCACCAACAGCAGTTACAGGGAACAAAGACAGACAAAAGACAATGATAACATGAGGGCTATATATACACACAGACACTAATGAACAAACAAGAAACACCTGAACACAATGAACCAATGAAAACGTGTCACATGAAACAAGGAACCAATCAGAACATGACACATGAACAGGGGGAGCACATGACAAGATCACATGAGGAGCAAGACTGAGAATTATACAAAATAAAAGACATGAAAACATAAACTAAACTAAACCCAGAACAGACGTGACACTGCCTCACGGTGCAGCACTAAAGCAGATGAACCTTTTCCAAAACTTGTTTGATTGTCTTCTGCTTCAGGAAATACTTTCATTCCTTAATCTGTTAATGTTCGTTTATACAATTATTCATTGTTCATGTTCGTTCACAGTGGATTAACTAATGTTAAAAGAAAACTTTTGTATTTAAAACTGTATTAGTAAATGTTGAAACTTACATTAAGGTTATTAAATGCTGTACTAGTATTGTCCATCATTGGTTCATGTTAACTAATGTAGTTAATGTGAACAAATGAAAGATTATTGTAAAGTGTTAGTGAGTCGACAATGTGTCTGAAAACAACCGACATAAACACATTTGTCCCAGTGATCAAACCAAGGGTGACATTGACACGAAACAACCTTAAAGATGATATGAAATGAATGTGTAAACTAACATAAATAGATTGAAGATTTCAACCTTTGTATTGTTACAATGTCG
Organism: Ctenopharyngodon idella; assembly: GCF_019924925.1. NCBI lineage: Eukaryota > Metazoa > Chordata > Actinopteri > Cypriniformes > Xenocyprididae > Ctenopharyngodon > Ctenopharyngodon idella. The sequence continues at coordinate 3,660,518 of NC_067221.1, read as the reverse complement.
TAGTATATTTAAATGAACAATGTGTCGTCTTTCTCCATGTTACCTGCACCTGGATATCCCTGTTTATTTGTCAGCAAAAGTCTGTTGGATGAAGCTAAACATGTTAGTTGATCATCATAGATCTGAGTCATTGTCTTTTCTCTTTCTGTCTTCAGTCTGATTAGATGCAGTATTACAGAGAAACAGTGTGTCATCCTGACTTCAGCTCTGAAATCAAACCCGTCACACCTGAGAGAGCTGGACCTGAGCGGGAATAAACTAGGAGACTCTGGAGTGAAAAACCTCAGTGATCTACTGATGAACCCACAATTCAAGCTGGAGAAACTACAGTTAGTATCATTATACTGTATTTACTGTTTAATTTATTTTAAGTCAACAGGGCACAAGTCACATCATTTGTAGCGCTGCATCTCCATCTGAAGAAAGATTCAGAAATGGTTTTAGTTAACGGGTTTGTATGTGTATCAGTAAAAAGAGCATTAAACTTTGAAGCATTTTAAACTTTGTGGCTGTAAAATAGTTTCATATTCTGGAATCTGACAAATCTTTGCTGTGAAACAAGACAGAAGTGAGAACAGACTAAAAAACAGTGTAACAAATTGTCATGAATGGCTGGTTGTAATGAAGCTCACGACGATGGAGAATACAATAACACTGTCTTTAATCACAAATCTAACATGTAGGAGAGATAAAACACAACCACTTCAACATGAACGACAGAACAATGAACAGACAGAACTAAGAGTTTAAATACACAGACAGAGTAATCAAGGTAAAACAGAACAGCTGCAGGAACTAATTAACAACCAAGAACACTAACTAGGGAACACACACAGACAGCAACACCATGATAATAAAACACAACAAAACTGTTACACAAATAGATTATTCTGAAATGTTACATTTATACTGGACTAATGGTACTTTTCACTAAATCTTCTTTTATTAAACAAAATGTGTATTTAGAGATTGTAAATTACACTCTAAAATGACTTAATAATCGATTCATGTATCAGATTTTCTTACATTATTAATGAAAGTAGTCCATTTAAATGTTAATTTTCTATTGTTTTTATATTGATCCTATATATTCAATTAAGAGTGATAAATTCACTTATTTTTGGGAGTGAGGACGGATCCAGACTTGGATTGTAACTAGTATCCTCAAATGCTCCTGTCTTGGTTTGTTCATTTCTATCATTAAGTTTCCATGTTTTTGCTGGTTTATTAGTGACTGTATGACATTTATTCATGATTCATTTAACTCACACATGAACTGAACATGGATTTGAGTCATTTTCTCTTTCTGTCTTCAGTCTGATTAGATGCAGTATTACAGAGAAACAGTGTGTCATGCTGACTTCAGCTCTGAAATCAAACCCGTCACACCTGAGAGAGCTGGACCTGAGCGGGAATGAACTAGGAGACTCTGGAGTGAAAAACCTCAGTGATCTACTGATGAACCCACAATTCAAGCTGGAGAAACTACAGTTAGTATCATTATACTGTATTTACTGTTTAATTTATTTTAAGTCAACAGGGCACAAGTCACATCATTTGTAGCGCTGCATCTCCATCTGAAGAAAGATTCAGAAATGGTTTTAGTTAAAGGATTAGTTCACTTTCAAATGAAAATTAGCCCAAGCTTTACTCATCCTCAAGCCATCCTAGGTGAATATGACTTTCTTCTTTCTGATGAACATAATCAAAGAAATATTAATAAATATCCTGACACATCTGAGCTTTATAATGGCAGTGAACGGGATCAATGAGTATGAGCTGAAGAAAGTGTCTCCATCCACATCCATCCATCCTGGTTGGTCGGGCTTTTTTGCAATGCATTTGCGGGTTGTTTTGAACGAGCTGTAAGCCGTGTGGAGTACGTTTATTATGGATGGATGTGGATCTTCAGCTTATACTCATTGATCCCGTTCACTGCCATTATAAAGCTTGGATGTGTCAGGATATTTATAATATATAATTAATATTATATTATATTATATATTATAATAAAATGGAGACAGATCTGAATGCCTGTTTGGGAATTTCTCTCCACCGGACTCACTGCGAGCACCCTCACATTACTGTAAGATCCTTATTTATTGAGGATGACGAGGACGATCAACGGCACTAAACAGCGAGAGAGAGACTGACTGACGGTGTGTGTCCGCCATTATAGCATGTGACAGGAAGAGACGATGAGTCGTTTTGAGGGGGAGAGCAGGTTAATGTTTTTGATTAAAGATTACGAGGGCACATGAATTTAAAAAAAATAATGAAGTGCACGGATAAATTATTGATAATAAATACTACAATATTCCATAAAAAAATAAGAGTTGTCAATTTTGATTTCATGCGACTTTAACGATTGTAAGGCCGATTATGAATGTAAATTGATACTTATGACTGATCGCGCTCAAACGCGTCCAGTCAGAGCCAGTTGCGTTCAGTCGGCGATTACAGTCGGTGTTCAGATTCCGTGTGTAAGTATTTAAATCTGCTTCAGTCGCAGGAAACAATCGCTGTGTGTTGAGCTCAGTCTTAGGATGTTTTAGCTAGTCGTTAAATGTGTGCCCAGCTTTACTGAAATGCTGTTTAAACTTATTTTTCTGAGACTAACATTTCTGACTTTAACTCCTCCTAGAGCTTTAAAGCTAGATCTACCAAATTCGGCTCAAACCTTCAGACTGTTCTGACTTAGTGTGCTTTATCTTTTCTAACTGATCGGACTTACGGTTTTCCTAAAAATGACTATTAAAACTCGGAAAAATCCCATTGACTTTCACTGATGGAATGTTCAGATGAGCCACGACTGTTCAAACTCCAACTGACAAAATTCACATTTAAACACACTGAAGCCCATTAGACTCAATTAAACTGACATTCTGTGAACTATTTCTAATCCATTGAAACTCATTCAAACTCATTTAATCTATCTATCTATCTATCTATCTATCTATCTATCTATCTATCTATCTCATAGCAAACCCCCAGAATACCCTAACAACCACATAGCAACACTCTAGCAACCACCCAGAATACCATGTAACATGTAGGAGAGATAAAACACAATTTTATATTCATCTAGAGTGATAAATTCACTTATTTTTGGGAGTGAGGACGGATCCAGACTTGGATTGTAACTAGTATCCTCAAATGCTCCTGTCTTGGTTTGTTCGTTTCTATCACTAAGTTTCCATGTTTTTGCTGGTTTATTAGTGACTGTATGACATTTATTCATGATTCATTTAACTCACACATGAACTGAACATGGATTTGAGTCATTTTCTCTTTCTGTCTTCAGTCTGTTTAGATGCAGTATTACAGAGAAACAGTGTGTCATCCTGACTTCAGCTCTGAAATCAAACCCGTCACACCTGAGAGAGCTGGAACCTGAGCTGGAATAAACTAGGAGACTCTGGAGTGAAAAACCTCAGTGATCTACTGATGAACCCACAATTCAAGCTGGAGAAACTAGAGTTAGTGTCATTATACTGTACAGCAGTTACAGTGAGATTGAAGTTTATTTATTTCAAGACAGCAGAGCTTATGTTTCATTCTTTATAGCAGTGCACTTTCTGGGGTTTCCCTGTTGGTCACATCTAGTTAAACAGATATGCAGAAATCTGCCTTTTCAACACAGAATAAAGAATAGAGAGATCAAATAAATAGTTAAAAATGAAAGAGTAGAAACAGTATCTTCAGCACACAGAACTAGTGTAACTGGGTTTCAAAACAGACTATTGGAAACTAAATGCTGCTGAAGCTCTTCAATAAGATGATCATCATAGATGTGAACTATTGTTATTTCTCTGTCTTCAGTCTGTGGAGAAATTTACCGCTTAGTTTATTTTAAGACAACGGCACAAGTCACATCATTTGTAGCGCTGCATCTCCATCTGAAGAAAGATTCAGAAATGGTATTAGTTAATGGGTTTGTATGTGTATCAGTAAAAAGAGCATTAAACTTTGAAGCATTTAAAACTTTGTGGCTGTAAAATAGTTTCATATGCTGGAATCTGACAAATCTTTGCTGTGAAACAAGACAGAAGTGAGAACAGACTAAAAAACAGTGTAACAAATTGTCACGAATGGCTGGTTGTAATGAAGCTCACGACAATGAAGAATACAATAACACTGTCTTTAATCACAAATCTAACATGTAGGAGAGATAAAACACAACCACTTCAACATAAACGACAGAACAATGAACAGACAGAACTAAGAGTTTAAATACACAGACAGAGTAATCAAGGTAAAACAGAACAGCTGCAGGAACTAATTAACAACCAAGAACACTAACTAGGGAACACACACAGACAGCAACACCATGATAATAAAACACAACAAAACTGTTACACAAATAGATTATTCTGAAATGTTACATTTATACTGGACTAATGGTACTTTTCACTAAATCTTCTTTTATTAAACAAAATGTGTATTTAGAGATTGTAAATTACACTCTAATGACTAAATAATCGATTCATGTACCAAATTTTCTTACATTAATAATGAAAATAGTCCATTTAAATGTTAATTTTCTATTGTTTCTATATTGATCCTATATATTCAATTAAGAGTGATAAATTCACTTATTTTTGGGAGTGAGGACGGATCCAGACTTGGATTGTAACTAGTATCCTCAAATGCTCCTGTCTTGGTTTGTTCGTTTCTATCATCAAGTTTCCATGTTTTTGCTGGTTTATTAGTGACTGTATGACATTTATTCATGATTCATTTAACTCACACATGAACTGAACATGGATTTGAGTCATTTTCTCTTTCTGTCTTCAGTCTGAGTGACTGCAGAATTACAGAGAAACAGTGTGTCATCCTGACTTCAGCTCTGAAATCAAACCCGTCACACCTGAGAGAGCTGGACCTGAACTGGAATGAACTAGGAGACTCTGGAGTGAAAAACCTCAGTGATCTACTGATGAACCCACAATTCAAGCTGGAGAAACTAGAGTTAGTATCATTATACTGTATTTACTGTTTAATTTATTTTAAGTCAACAGGGCACAAGTCACATCATTTGTAGCGCTGCATCTCCATCTGAAGAAAGATTCAGAAATGGTTTTAGTTAAAGGATTAGTTCACTTTCAAATGAAAATTAGCCCAAGCTTTACTCATCCTCAAGCCATCCTAGGTGTATATGACTTTCTTCTTTCTGATGAACATAATCAAAGAAATATTAATAAATATCCTGACACATCTGAGCTTTATAATGGCAGTGAACGGGATCAATGAGTATGAGCTGAAGAAAGTGTCTCCATCCACATCCATCCAACCTGGTTGGTCGGGCTTTTTTGCAATGCATTTGCGGGTTGTTTTGAACGAGCTGTAAGCTGTGTGGAGTTTTTTATTATGGATGGATGTGGATCTTCAGCTTATACTCATTAACAAAATGGAGGCAGATCTGAATGCCTGTTTGGGAATTTCTCCCCACCGGACTCACTGCGAGCACCCTCACATTACTGTAAGAACCTCATTTATTGAGGATGACGAGGACGATCAACGGCACTAAACAGCGAGAGAGAGACTGACTGACGGTGTGTGTCCGCCATTATAGCATGTGACAGGAAGAGACAATGAGTCGTTTTGAGGGGGAGAGCAGGTTAATGTTTTTGATTAAAGATTACGAGGGCACATGAATTTAAAAAAAATAATGAAGTGCACGGATAAATTATTGATAATAAATACTACAATATTCCATAAAAAAATAAGAGTTGTCAATTTTGATTTCATGCGACTTTAACGATTGTACGGCCGATTATGAATGTAAGTTGATACTTATGACTGATCGCGCTCAAACGCGTCCAGTCAGAGCCAGTTGCGTTCAGTCGGCGATTACAGTCGGTGTTCAGATTCCGTGTGTAAGTATTTAAATCTGCTTCAGTCGCAGGAAACAATCGCTGTGTGTTGAGCTCAGTCTTAGGATGTTTTAGCTAGTCGTTAAATGTGTGCCCAGCTTTACTGAAATGCTGTTTAAACTTATTTTTCTGAGACTAACATTTCTGACTTTAACTCCTCCTAGAGCTTTAAAGCTAGAACTACCAAATTCGGCTCAAACCTTCAGACTGTTCTGACTTAGTGTGCTTTATCTTTTCTAACTGATCGGACTTACGGTTTTCCTAAAAATGACTATTAAAACTCGGAAAAATCCCATTGACTTTCACTGATGGAATGTTCAGATGAGCCACGACTGTTCAAACTCCAACTGACAAAATTCACATTTAAACACACTGAAGCCCATTAGACTCAATTAAACTGACATTCTGTGAACTATTTCTAATCCATTGAAACTCATGAACTCATTTAATCTATCTATCTATCTATCTATCTATCTATCTATCTGTCTATCTATCTATCTGTCTATCTATCTATCTCATAGCAAACCCCCAGAATACCCTAACAACCACATAGCAACACTCTAGCAACCACCCAGAATACCATGTAACATGTAGGAGAGATAAAACACAATTTTATATTAATCTAGAGTGATAAATTCACTTATTTTTGGGAGTGAGGACGGATCCAGACTTGGATTGTAACTAGTATCCTCAAATGCTCCTGTCTTGGTTTGTTCGTTTCTATCATTAAGTTTCCATGTTTTTGCTGGTTTATTAGTGACTGTATGACATTTATTCATGATTCATTTAACTCACACATGAACTGAACATGGATTTGAGTCATTTTCTCTTTCTGTCTTCAGTCTGTTTAGATGCAGTATTACAGAGAAACAGTGTGTCATCCTGACTTCAGCTCTGAAATCAAACCCGTCACACCTGAGAGAGCTGAACCTGAGCTGGAATGAACTTGGAGACTCTGGAGTGAAAAACCTCAGTGATCTACTGATGAACCCACAATTCAAGCTGGAGAAACTACAGTTAGTATCATTATACTGTACAGCAGTTACAGTGAGATTGAAGTTTATTTATTTTAAGACAGCAGAGCTTATGTTTTATTCTTTATAGCAGTGCACTTTCTGGGGTTTCCCTGTTGGTCACATCTAGTTAAACAGATATGCAGAAATCTGCCTTTTCAACAGAGAATAAAGAACAGAGAGATCAAATAAATAGTTAAAAATGAAAGAGTAGAAACAGTATCTTCAGCACACAGAACTAGTGTAACTGGGTTTCAAAACAGACTATTGGAAACTAAATGCTGCTGAAGCTCTTCAATAAGATGATCATCATAGATGTGAACTATTGTTATTTCTCTGTCTTCAGTCTGTGGAGATGCAGTATTACAGAGAAACAGTGTGTCATCCTGACTTCAGCTCTGAAATCAAACCCGTCACACCTGAGAGAGCTGAACCTGAGCTGGAATATAATAGGAAACACAGGAGTGAAGCACTTATGTGACGTACTGAAGGATTCACACTGTAAACTGGAGAGATTGAGGTCAGTAACATTCTTCACATACAAGAATCAAAATGATTAAAATCACTTTAACAGTTTAAACTAAAACACTTTATACTCAATATCTCACAATGAGTCTGAGTTCACATTATATTTGTGCAAAATTCTTCACATTAATGATTTGTTTGTAAGATAATCTCTCTTCCTCTGTTTGTGTCTTTCTAGTCTACAGGACTGTGGCATTACAGATGTTTCTTCTTTAACTCAGTCTTTGACTAACTCAAAAGCACTGCAGTTTTTAAAAGATCTTGATCTGAGTAACAATATGATCGGAGACTCAAAGCAGCGGCTCAGAGACGTGCTACGAGACTCAAACTGTGTCCTGAGGTGAGGCAACATCACTGTGATATTAAAGAGATCTTCATTTACCTCTGATATGTGAACAAACCTTTCAGATTTTCATGAAAGGAAATTATCATTAAGCTTTATTGTAACAAAGGGTTTGTGTGAGAACAAAATGTGAAGTTATTAAAATGTTCAACACAAAGGAGGAAAGAGAACAAAAGCACACTGTCACAGCTTTATTCAACAACACCTGCTTTATTAACTGTGTCAGTAGTGAATCATTTCAGTTTGAAAATAGACTTGTTCAGATTGTAGGAAAACGCTGCACTCCTGCTAAAATCAGTGCGTTCAGCTTCAGCTCACAGCCGTCCAGCCTCACATGAGAAATGTCTCTGTCTCTAGTGTGTTTTTACTTTGACAAGCAACACGTCACACTACTTTACACTCACTTTACTTTCAGTTATTTACTAAGAGCCCTACAAACATGTTTAAACTAGAGGACAAACGGCTTTAACTAAAGGATTGTGTTTTAATTCAGAATATCATTTGTATTTGCTCCCTGTGGTTTATTCATACGCCGTACACTCATTAGTTTCTTCTTTACAGTCACTCAATAGGAGTCACACCAACACAAACACACAAACAGATCAACATGATTCATGGTTTAAATGTATTATATTTAAAACACAAATATCTCTGCAAGATCATGTAAAGTCAGTAATTAATCTGATTACAGGAATTTAATGTAACTTCTTTTTACTCAGAAAGCAGTGATTGAAATATAGTAACTAATTTGCACTTTGAACACTGATTGTTTTCTCTTCTGTTTCACCTTACAGAGTAGATAATCAATCACCAAACACCTCTGGTGGATTGTTTAAATCATTGTTTAAATCTCTGAAATCATCATGAGAGGAGCAGTAATCATCAGGTGATCCACAGAAGAGTCTCACTACTGTGTCTATGAGGAGAAATAAATGTGTGATTAATGTGTAAATGTGTTTCATACAGATGGAAGAGACTCAGACTTTACAATGAAATAAAGCAGCATGTGTGTTAGAAACATGTGATATTGAATGATTAATGTTGCTTTAGTATTCAGACAAATGATGATTTTGTTTTATTTAAAGGTGAACAGGAGGAAGAAGCTCAGATGAGTCTGTCAGCAGAAATCTTCAGGCTCTTCAGTATCAGGCCTACAAATATAATAATGTTTGGATTGAACTCATCCAAAATGATTAAAATGTTTCTAATCATGAACGTGATTGTCAAGTATAGCACATAAATGTGTCAAAAGATATAAAGTCTACAGTTGCATAGTTTAAAGTTAACAGCATTTGTGTATCTTTCACTTGCTCTGGTCTAGATAGTCCAATGCATTTTGTTTAGAAATTATAATTTCACCACATTTACATTCACATGCAAATAAAATCATACATATAAAGTTCAGATCAATTGCTTTTGTTTGAAAAGTTCACTTGTCTGTTGTATTATTGAAGCTACATGAGCAGATGCAGAGAGATTCTCCTTCTTAAATAAAGGTGAAGTTGTAGATGTTAAACATAAAATCATATGAGCGATCTTTAGGATTGTTGGAGAAGAAATCATGCTGGGCTGCGTTTCTCTAAGCATTGTGAGCCTCCAGCTTCCAGTATGAATGAAACAGAAATGACATGAGAATGTTTAGCTCTCCATCTTGCTAAGATTTTGGGTAAAAATAGAAAAATAATAATACTAAAGTACTTTGTAACTTAGTAACTTGAATAGTTTTTCCAGCAAACTACTTATTTATTCTTACTTGAGTCATATTATTTTTCAGTACTTCTTGTACTCAAGTAAATTATTTCTTAAATAGCAATACTTTCCCAGAGTCTCTAATACAGACTACCTTCTGTCCTCAGTAAAGTGTGAACTACACAAGTCTGGGACCTTGATTAATACAAATTTCAATTTCAATTGCTAGCTGCATTTATTTTTGTGCAAGTGAGATGAGTAAAGAGAATCTGTTGCATAAATCCTTGTCTGTCTGGTGTCTATAAGCAGTCTGGTCCTAATACAAAACAAAAGGATTGAATGTACATAACAAATACAAACCTCAGGATCTTAGATTAAAGTCCAGAAACAGGGAATATAACAAATGCACTGTTGAAATGTCACTTAAAATGGTCTTAAACAGGATTTAGACACGTGGTAGAATATCCTCGCTCCAGTACAGTAGGTTTCATTCAGCTGGTTCAAAACCCTCCTGAAAAACACACGAAGAAGAGGAAAACGAAAGGAAATTGAACTCATCCAAAATGATTAAAATGTTTCTAATCATGAACGTGATTGTCAAGTATAGCACATAAATGTGTCAAAAGATATAAAGTCTACAGTTGCATAGTTTAAAGTTAACAGCATTTGTGTATCTTTCACTTGCTCTGGTCTAGATAGTCCAATGCATTTTGTTTAGAAATTATAATTTCACCACATTTACATTCACATGCAAATAAAATCATACATATAAAGTTCAGATCAATTGCTTTTGTTTGAAAAGTTCACTTGTCTGTTGTATTATTGAAGCTACATGAGCAGATGCAGAGAGATTCTCCTTCTTAAATAAAGGTGAAGTTGTAGATGTTAAACATAAAATCATATGAGCGATCTTTAGGATTGTTGGAGAAGAAATCATGCTGGGCTGCGTTTCTCTAAGCATTGTGAGCCTCCAGCAATGGAATGCAAGAAGTTTAAGTTCCAATGGACAAAAATTCCAAAAATGTATAACAAATCAAGAAAATAGTCCTGACATTATATGTGTTCAAGAAATGTGGCTTAAACCTCAATTAAAAAATTTTATTCATGGATACATTGCAGTCAGAAGAGATAGAAATAAAGGAAATGGTGGTGGGGTAGCAACATTTATTAAACAAGATATTGGGTATAGAACAGTTGAGGTAAATGGGGAGCAAGAGGTTGCAGTGGTGGAAATATGGGAAGGTGTACAGAGTATTAAAATAATTGACTTTTATAATCCATGTGACAGGTTAAGCAAAGATAAACTAGAAAATATTGGAGGAAATGGAAGTCATAAAGTGGTATGGTGTGGTGATTTTAATGCACACAGCACATTATGGGGGAGTACAAACACAGATTACAGTGGATTGATGGAGACATTAGTGAGATTAGTGTGTATCAATGATGGAAGATTTACAAGAGTTGATTTGTCACAAGGAAAATATTCGATGTTAGACTTAACTCTAGTCTCTGAAAGTTTAGCTGGAAAATGTGATTGGATGCGAAATCGAAAGTATTTTTGAACCAGACATTTACAGTAAACATGTAGATGAAGCCTAACTTTTTTTATTATTATTAAATCGAATATTTCAGTTCATATATATCAATTATGATTAGTAGTTATACAGTATGACCATTATAATTCAGGTTACTTTTACTCTACTTTGTACAAATGATTCTAAAACAATTATGAATTCAACGATCATTGTGAACTTGGAGTAATGATTAAATGACAAACAATTAAACAATTAATAAAGATTGGGTAAATATGATTGTAAAATTATATTAAACTGCAATAAAGAATATAAGAAATTGGGTAAATTTCTGTTCCCCAGTGAATTCATATTTAGAGTCATGAGTCAGTTAAACTCATTAAACAATCTGAAATTATTAAGACCATTCAGTTATTTTACATGACAATATATTTGTAACTCACTTTATTTTATACATTGTTTTTGCTGTTGTTTCTAACTCATCATTCTTCATTATTTTCTTCAGTAACTGCCATGTTCTTCATCTCTGTAAAATCTTGTCATTTCCAGGTCCTGCTGAACGATTGATTGTTTTCTCAAACCAGTGCTGATCAGAGGAGCGAGGAAAGGACTCTCTCTCTAAGATGAGTCTCTCAGAGAAACACAGGTAAGACTGCGTCTGTTTCACACAATCATTTTAAACTCTACTGGAGTTTGTTTTTTCCTGTGAATAACAAAACTTTAATCATTGTTTTATATTTCTTCAATTTTGAACTTCTTAAATTAACTCTGACATTGTCTATAAAACTCTGTTTGTCACTCTATAGACAATATCACAGTTAATAATTTGTTAATTTCCTTCTAGACGCGACCACACTGAATTAATCCAAATACATGACTTTGGTTTTTAGATCATAATATTATTGACAGACATTAGGAAACAACTATACACTTAATTTAATTGAAGTATGCTAACAAAACTGTGTCACACACACATTTCTGCTCTCCATTTCTGTCAATAAACAAAAACTTGACATGTTCTTTTAAAATAGTCAAGTATATTTTTTTAACATATTTAATCTCACACATGTACATTAAAGAAATCATTAAAACAATCTGAGCCAGAAAAATAAAATGATCGTAAACTGTAAATTGTGTGAGTGTGTGCATTTCTGTGGAGGATTGGATAAAGACACGGATGTGTTTCAGACACAGTTGAACCTCCTTTACTAAAGTGTTTTTCTCTCTGTTCTTTGTGTCATTAGTGTAAGATCAGGATCACATGTGTCCAGCTCTGTGTCTCTGAAGAGTGATCAGTCAAAAGATGGAGTACCAAACTTCAGTGGGGAAAAACCATCATCTGATAAAAGGTATTTTGTGTGTTTACATTATAGTGTTGCATTATTTGTCCACAGTGGTGTATGTGATTGAACTTGACTGAATAAAACAATAAGTCACAATCAAACTCAATTCCTGGGAACCTTATGAAACTCATTCCAGTAACACAATTACACAGTCAAACACAAGGAGGCATAAATTCACTATGGAAAATAGATCATGCAACTAAACGTGTAAATATTCATCCATCCATCCATAGTCATAAATGGACAAATGCACAGCTGTACTGTATTTAATTACTAATTGCAACATTAAACCTTTTCAAATGAGACTAAAGTATCTCCTTTACTAAAGTGTTTTTTCTTTATTCTTTGTGTCATTAGTGTAAGATCAGGCTCACATGTGTCCAGCTCTGTGTCTCTGAAGAGTGACCAGTCAAAAGAAAGAGGACCAGACTTCAGTGGGGAAAAACCATCATCTAATAAAAGGTATTTAATGTTTCTAATTTCTGATCACACGTTGACTGTGTTTAAAAAGTTGTATCAGTGAATACCAATCATGAAACATTTTTAGATCAAATATTTATCATGTTTTTAAGTTATCAAGTTTTTATGGCTAATGTTTTTTTTTCTAGGTTTCTGTAATATTTTGCCTAGAAAATCAGTATTTTATTGTATTTATTTGATTACAGGCTTCAATATGAGACATTAGACTCAGACTTTCAGACTCACAGGAACCACAAGAATTTCAAAGACAATCTCCTGTGGATCTTCCAGGTAGGAAAACACATTTTCATAAATGTTTAATATTTATACCAAACAAATATTTTTTGTTATTGAACAAAAAAATGTAATTTAATTAATCTTGATCACTTAATTTTCCTTTTAAGCACATTTGTTTTTCTATTTGTGAAAAATAACAGCTGGTTAGCATGTTAGTCTTTTAATTGGATTTTTTATTTTTGCGGTATTATAATTATTGAATAAACAGTGTTGACCAAATATAGATGTACAATTTGGTTTAAATTGTGTTATTCTTTTTTTTTTCTTACTTTTGTTTGAAGGATCTTGAGAGTAAAATAATCACATTTCTGAAGAATGAGCTGGAAAAGTTTAAGAAAATATTAGAAAATGAGAACAAACAAAACTTTGTGAAGGACTTTAATGAGAATAGATGCAGTATCAAAGCAGCAGCTCTTGATCTCACACTACATTACCTGAGAGAGATGAAGCAAGATGAAGCTGCTGATGATCTAGAAGGTCAGAGACTCATGACCATCTGTCAGATTGTCACTTATTAATGTAGACTATCTATAAAACTATAAATTAAGATTAAAACTATCTAATTTTTGTTCCTGTGTTTAGATGAGCTGCTCTTCATTCATCAGCTAAAATGTGGCTTAAAAAAGAAGTATCAATGTGTGTTTGAAGGAATGGCGAAGCATGGTGACTCCATACTTCTGAATAACATCTACACAGATCTCTATATCACTCAGGGCAGCAGTGAACAGGTCAATACTGAACATGAGGTCAGACAGATTGAAGTTGCTTCCAGGCGTCATGAATCTCAAGAGATTCAGGTTAAATGCACAAATTTGTTTGAAGCTCCTGAACAAGACGAGGAGATCCGAACTGTACTGACAAAAGGAGTCGCTGGCATCGGAAAATCAGTCTCTGTGCAAAAGTTTGTTCTGGACTGGGCTGAAGGAAAAGAAAATCAAGATATCAGTTTCATATTTCCTCTTCCATTCAGAGAGATGAACTTAAAGGAGAAAGAAAAACTAAGTTTGATGGACCTTATAACTCATTTTTTCCCAGAGACAAAAGGACTGAACCTTACAAGAAGGAATCAATTCAAAGTCCTGTTCATCCTTGATGGATTGGACGAATGTCGCCTTCCTCTGAAGTTTGATTGTAATGAGACGTGGTGTGATGTATCGTCACCAGCCTCTCTGGATGTTCTCCTAACGAACCTCATGAAGGGAAATCTGCTTCCTTCTGCTCTCATCTGGATCACCACCAGACCAGCAGCTGCCAGTAAGATTCCTCCTGACTGTATCGACCGGCTGACAGAGATACGAGGATTCAGTGACGCTCAAAAGCAAGAGTACTTCAAAAAAAGATTCACGGATCAGAATCAGGCCATCACAATCGTTGATCATGTTAAAAAGTCAAAGAGTCTCTTTATCATGTGCCACATCCCAGTCTTCTGCTGGATTTCAGCCACTGTTCTCCAGAACATTCTGGAGGAGAAAAGAGATAATGATGTGAAAAACAATCAGGCTGATGAGATCTCTAAAACACTACAGGAATCAAATACTGAAGACACTCCCAAGACTCTGACACAAATGTACACACACTTTCTCCGCTTTCAGATCCAGCAGAGCTGCCGAAAGTATGATGGAGAATACGCAGCAGATGTTTCCTGGGATAAAGACGCCATCCTTTCACTGGGGAAACTGGCATTTCATCAGCTGGAAAGAAACAACGTGATCTTCTATGACACAGACCTGGAAGCCTGTGGTATTGACGTCTATAAGGCATCAGTGTACTCAGGCATGTGTACCCAGATCTTTAAGGAGGAAACAGGGATCATTCTTGGTACCATGTACTGCTTTGTTCACTTGAGCATTCAAGAGTTTTTTGCAGCCCTTTATGCACATCTGTTTCTAGACATCAACAAGAAAAGTGTGTTTGTTCATGAGTCTACAGAACAGAAAAGCAAAAATGAAACCATGATTGATTTTCTGAAGACTGCAGTGGACGAGGCGCTCAAGAGTGACAATGGACACCTGGACCTTTTCCTTCGCTTCCTCCTCGGTCTGTCACTCCAGTCCAATCGACGACTCTTACGGGGTCTGTTGACACAGCAAGACGGCAATGACCAGAGCAACAAGGAAATAGTTCAGTATGTCAAGCAGAAATTAGAAGGTAATCTGTCTGCAGAGAGATCCATCAATCTGTTCTACTGTCTGAATGAACTGAACGACCAAACTCTGGTGAAGGAGATTCAGACCCACCTTAGCAAAGGAAGTCTCTCATCTGGTGACCTTTCACCTGCCCAGTGGTCTGCTTTGGTCTTTGTGTTGTTGACATCAGAGGAAGAGCTAGAGGAGTTTGAGCTTCAGAAATTCAAGAAATCAGACGAGTGTCTCATTAGATTATCGGCAGTCATCAAAACCTCCAGAAGAGCTCTGTAAGTCATTTAACATGTTTTGTCATGTTTTGCTCTCATCTGAAAAATGCATTTATCTACATTATTCTATAGTGATTCCCCATCATGAAAATTAACTTAAAGGCCCTGATATACAAGCAAAGTTCTTTTTCGTTCTTCGTTTAGGGGTAAAACGAAGTTCGAAATATACGTGAGCAGCGATATACTGTAATTGAACATCTGACACCACCCACACTGCTGAGAGCGACGGTTTAATGAATATGTACAAATGTTGCGCGCTTTCCTCTCAGTAACAAAATAAACACAATAAAACTGAGAAACTAGCAAGGATTTGTGGATATGTTTGTTTGCACAAGCTCTGTAATTCGGCACTCCAGCAAAGTCACGTCGCGTTTATATTATAACACTTTATACAGTATATTCGTTCGGCCTGATTTTGTTCGAAATGATTCACATCAGTTTGTACTTCGATTTCATTTGAAGTGTATCGGGGACTTTACCCAGTAAAGCCTGACATATGAAATAATAGTCTGAAAAAATCTATTTTTTTAATGGAGACAGTTTATCAAATATTTAGACAAAATATAAAAGAACATTTAAAAATGTTTTAAATGTTCTTTTATATTTTAAAAATAATTCTGAAAGGTTATGATATAAAACAAGAGATTTTTATATAACAGGCTAAATAAAGTACAATTATATTATCAGTTGGTACTCTGTATCTCCCAATAATTTGATATTTTAAATGCTTAGTTTTATGAGAAGTGCTTTAGTTTTAATTGTGTTTGTACTGCAATAAGTAGATGATTGAGAGATTTACAAATAAACATTTATCAAAAGTCTGTTGTATCATATTTGATGTACACATTTTAAGATGGTTTTCTAAAAATTTTTTTTTTTTATCTAGTCTAAATTAAAATATGTATTTCTAATTTAGTAAATATTAAGTAAAATAAATATAAATTTAATTTCAGCAATTGTTATGGATGTGTTTATACTATCATTAAATTAATGATATTTCACCCATTGGCCCTGCTCTCTAAGATATCAGCGTCGGCCATCGGTTGACCAGTAATCAAAGAAACCTCAATCGCTTTAATCCAGTAAATGTTAATCTTAAAATATTAATAACTAATACAATTTAAGTAATTTTAGATTTAGTAGTAATTTTAGATTAGATTTAAGTAATCTTAGCTTAAATCATTAAAGATTTCATTGCAACAAGACATATACATGTGAATGCAGGTATTTTTTTCAGACATCCCTAACCCTAAAATTTACATAAACTCCAGAACATAGTATTTACATAAATTCTCAAGCTTTGTTGTTGTTGAGCAACCGAAGCGTGAGCTGTTGAAGCAACGCCTTCTTTTGGAAAGCGGGCTGCAAGCAGCAGCTCATTTGCATCTAAAGGGACACACACAAAAAAGGCACATTTTTGCTCACACCCAAATAGGGGCAAATTTGACAAGCTATAATAAATGATCTGTGGGGTATTTTGAGCTGAAACTTCACAGACACATTCTGGGGACACCAGAGACTTATATTACATCTTGTGAAAGGGGCATTATAGGTCCCCTTTAAGTGTCCCCAAAGAAGTGAGCCAAAGGCAACAGTGGCAAGAACCCAAACTCCATCAGGTGAAAGAAATATAGAAAAAATCATTGGAGAAACCAGGCTCAGCTATAAAAAGCTAGAAATCTTAACACAAATATTTTATTTTTCATTCTTCATATTTTTCACATGCTTCATTTTACCCAGGAAATTTGTACAGGAAATACTAGTTTTTGAGGAGTATTCATATTTTAGCTCTGCCTCTTTACTGTATATATGCTACTTATGTAAAAATAAAAATGGAAAATATATTTAATATTTGCATGTAGAAAATGTATTGATGTGTTCCATCTAATTCTGTGATGTGATTTATTTCTCTTGTAGGTTAAATGACTGTAAC
The DNA here is from genome assembly GCF_019924925.1 of Ctenopharyngodon idella. Lineage (NCBI taxonomy): Eukaryota > Metazoa > Chordata > Actinopteri > Cypriniformes > Xenocyprididae > Ctenopharyngodon > Ctenopharyngodon idella. The sequence continues at coordinate 3,643,095 of NC_067221.1, read as the reverse complement.
TTAACAGACAAAAGCTGTTCAGCTCTGGCTGCAGTTCTTGGAGCAGATACTAATCTGAAAGAGCTGAACATGAACAATAATAATCTGCAGGATTTAGGATTGAAGCTGCTCTGCACTGGACTGAAGAATATAAACTGTAAATTGGAGATACTGAGGTAAGTTGAGCCACAGGAGTCAAATGCCGAGAGTGAGGTGCAATGACTGACGGGATGTTGTCAGAGGCAAAAGCGCAAGAGAACTTTTGTTAATAAATGTTGCATTTCTTTGTTTAAAGTGCCCCTATTATGGATTTTTGAAAATTATCTTTTATGTAGTGTGAAACATAGCTCTAAATGATTGAAAACATCCTGCAAAGTTTTAAATCTGAAAGTGCACCGTATATTAAGTTATTGTCTCTCAAAAGTAAGAGTAGACTCTGAATCAATTAAACGAGTCATTTGTAAAACGAATCTTAAGCTGTAAGTACGATTAATAATTGTTGCCACATTTGACAGACTGACTGTTTTGTAGGAAAGAATGTAGTTATAATTCTCACAGAGAAAATAATTTAAATTAGTTAAGTTTTTAAGGAGCCAAGATACAAAACTGCCCCCTAACAAAAAGACTAGTAAAAAAATACATTAAATTCTTCTATACAAATATGCGATTAGCAAGGACTAAAATCCAGTGTCTTACATCCACACAGTTCTGAGTTTCAGTTCAATGGCCTAAGTAGACTAACGTTACTGGACTGAAACCCTTATATGGTTCAATCCGAACATGTCAGTGACGTCTCCGCGTCCAAATTCCAAGCCAGAGTCACCTCATTCTCTGTAGCATGTACAATATGTATTTATCCTAGTTGTGTGTTGTGTTCGCTCCGTGCAGCTTGTAGGTCTCCGGCTAACCAGCTAACAGCAGTATGTGTTCGCTCGCAATTGTCTCGAAATGTGTCCAATGTTTTTTGCTGTTATTACTTGGAGTTATGATAAAGAATAGAGTAATACGTTGGTGTACAACTGCAGTGCTTTATCAATACGTTTCTGCATTGCACTTACGCATATACCATGACTGTGTGTTTACCACCGAGCTGTGGGCTAGGTTCGCTAACATAAACAACACAAAGCAACCTAATTCCACTCTGAGTCTTTATTTTTAGAACAGAGCGGATCACCATCATTATTATTATAATATAATGTAAGTGATGCAAGCACTATATACTGTACTCCGTGTTAACCAGCAGAAGTCATCTGACCAATCACCGCAGATTAGCGTCACGCAAACAAGGGGTTCGGCAAAATGAATCATTGAGCGAATCATTTGGGAGTTGTTGAGCAAATAAAGTAAAAATAAATGCATATTATAAGACAATTAATGTGTTTTTTGACCTTGCATGATTTTAAACCTGTTGTTGGGGACTTCCAAAACAAAAATAGGAACCTTTTAAATGCCATAATAGGGGCACTTTAATATATGTGAGTTTGTTTTTGTTTTATTGTTGCTGTGTTTTTCATTAAAAAATAATAATTAAATAAAACCCAAAGATCTTTTATTTATTTGTTACAATGTGGGTATACCATATCATCCGTCTTATTAATTTTGGTAATAAAAGTCCAATGTTTAAAAAGCGCAATGGGCTCAGTGCTCAAGATGGTCTCTTTGAGATTTGGCGGTGTGAGTGTGTGCAGGTTTACCTCCACTCATACTCTTTCAGTCTTAGTGATGTTTGCATTTACTGTAAGAAGAAACTTTTATATGAAGCTTGGCTAGGTATAATTAATTTTTTTTTTTTTTTAATTAAAGAGAAGATGGGGTTACACTTTATTTTACAGTGCTGTAGTTACATTGTAATTACTCAAATAAGTACTGAGTACTATTAATTAACTACATGTATTTACTATAGAGTTAGAGTTACAGTTAGGGTTAGGGTTTGGTTTAGGGTTAGTTACTTGTAATTATGCATAATTTACTGTTATTACTATAGGAAGTACATGTAGTAATGTGTAACTACGGTACTGTAAAATAAAGTGTTACCGAAGATGGTGGTCTATCAGAGATGAAAGAAAACATTCTTACATTATTGTGTACCTCTGTGGCTGTGCTGTAATTCATCAAGATACGCAGAGATTATCTTTCATTCTTTCTCCTCTTGTTTGTCTCCATATTCAGTTGTCAGTTTTTGCAACTAACTTTCAATACATTTGTACAAAGAACAAAATCAGGGTTCCCACGCGCCTTGAAAGTACTTGGATTTCAGACACATGAATTCAAGGCCTGGAAAGTACTTGAAAACAAATATTGGTCTTTGAAAGTGCTTGAATTAAATTTGAAATAAATTTTGTGAAAATTATAACAGATCCCCCTTAGTCCTATAGTATATTTGTTTTGGAATATTATTTTACAATCAGTTTCCGAGTGTTTTCCATTGCGGTACTTTCCCTTGCTTGTTATTAGGCGGGGTTTGGACATTTGAGCAGCTGTGACACTTGCTGTGTCCGAAATGAACATTCTTATAGGGGTGTGCCATTTTGATTGTGGACAATTAAAAGGTCTCCACGATCGGCTTTTGAAGAAATATCGTTGTATCGTGCTATAGTGCTTTCTGTCAGTTGCAGTCCTGGTGCCTCTGTCTCAACATATTGTGAAGTACAAAGTGACATACATTCACATCACATGTTAACACAGCAGTAGAGTTATACTCACGGAACACTGCAGTTATTCACAATCACAAAAGTTTATTATTTGCATGAGTTTTAAAGCCTTGCCGGTTAAACACTTTCTGGTCTGACACGTTCTTTTCTGAGCGGATACTCCCGAAGCGCACACACTCTAAAAGCCTGTCAAACACTGCATTTGCTGGAAAAAAGTTATCATTCGCATCTTATTCTGCTAAAACTGTCAAATACACACAAGGTTTACACCATTGGTTAAGTGTAAAGTGAAAGTAAACAGTTGAGAGACAACTGAATGCGTGTCAATATATAAGATGCGCGCATTAAAGGGACAGACAACACATGCTGCGACTTGTCCTTAAAGGGATAGTTCAACCAAAAATGAAAATTCTGTCTTTATTTACTCACTCTATAGTGAGTAAATATCACCCACCCCTACTTATTAATAAGAATATTATGCATATTGTGTAGAGTTAGTTGTCCCCCAAGGGGGCGTTTTCCCCACTCTACCCTAAATTCACAATTGCGAGTTAAAAAGTCAGAATTGCGTGATTATAAAGCCACAATTGTGTCTTATAAAGTCAGAATTGAGATATATAGAAATTGCAATTTTTCAAATTGCAGATTTTTTTTTCTCAGAAGTGCTCATTTATATCTCTCAATTCTAACTTTTTTCTCAGAATTGCAAGCTTATGTCTATAATATATTGTATATATTCTGACATTTACGATCCATATGATTTTTTTTCACTCAATTGCAAAATTAATTATTTTTTACAATATTCTCTCTATATTATAATGTTTTTACTCAAGTAATGATTCATAAAAAATGAAAACCAAAAGTGTGGAAAGATTGTTAATATTAGGGATAAGAAAGCTGCAGCTGGTTTTAATATATTTCCAAAATTAATGTACAAATGATTCTAACCTCTTCTGGGTTAAAATGGATGCAAATGCAATAGGAGGGTTAAAATGTTAAGAACTATAAGAGGTCTTTCATGACGCTCCATATGCTGGGATGTGAATTTGATAGGTGCTTGATATAAAATAAATTTAAAAAGTCCTTGAAATTCATTGAATCTGGTGATCATGAAAGAGTGGGAAACCTGACAAAATAAAATTCACTTTGAGGATTTCTGTTGTTCAGGTTTAACTGATTAATCAGCTGAATGTTTTCATTCCTGTTTTAGACTCTCTAACTGCAGTGTAACAGAAGAAGGTTATAAAGCTCTGGCTTCAGCTCTGAGATCAAACCCTTCACACCTGATAGAGCTGGATCTCACAGGAAATGATCCTGGACAATCAGGAGTGAAGCAGCTCAGTGATTTACTACAGGATCCAAACTGTCAACTGAAGACACTGAGGTGAGACGGGATGAAATAATGAACATTATTAACAAAATATGCAAGCTAACAAAATATGGAGGCTAAATAGTCATAACAAATATATCATTTTAGTCATACAATAAGTTAGACAATTTGTTGCATCAAAATGATCAAGATCAGATCAGATGCTGCAGGTTCTGACATGATGATGATAACCGTCAACACAGTTTAGTTGTGGTTCAAGCTACAGGTCAAATAGACATTATGGGTCAGTATATGTGCTATTCTGGAGCAGTGTTGGGTGTAATGCGTTACTGTAATTAAATTACTTATCCACTGAAAAAGTAAAGTAAGGGATTACTGTTCATTTTTAGGTAATTTAATTTCAGTTGCTTATAATGTACTTGCGTTACATACTGTAAATTAGTTCAATGGTTCTGTTTAAATCAATATTGAATTTAAAATCTAAATTTGTTGTCTAAAGGTAAAAGTGAACGCTGCCTCTTTAAAATTGTTAGCTGTAGTGCAGTTGCGCGTGAGTTCGCAACTTCGCTCCAGTTGGCGGCGTAGTCGCTGTCTGAAGATGTCGGCAGAAGCGAGTGGCTGTTTTGCAGAATGGAAATAATCCAATTACTTCACTTTTTTTGACACAGGTAGGCGAGAACATTACTGTAAAATGTAAGCTATGTCCTAGAGAGAAAAAACTGCGCTCGCTCTGTGAGAGACGGATTTCAGTCAGTGTGCTCTCACATAAATGTTCAAATACACACACAGTTATGTCAAAATGCCCGTCTTGGCATATATTCGCGTTGGTTATGTGAATACGAACAGCAAGTGTAACAGCATATTGTCTCCGTCCATTATCAAACAACAAAAGAAAAGCTTAAATAAGGATTAATCTATATTTAATTTATACAGTTATGACTATGCAGATTTATTTTATATTTGATTATTCAATTTCTGTGGTATTTTTACTTAGTACTATTAGACCTACCTGGAAAAAAATATATAGCATTGTTTTATTTGTATTTTTATATATTTTTACCGTGGTATCGACTTTGGTATCGAGTATTGTGCACTTTTGGTGGTGTCGGTACCGACTACTAGATTTTTCTGACATCCCTATTTGTTACTAAAAAATTTTTAAGTATTATAAAGTAAATAAAAGTATTATAGTATATGTTTTAATAAAGTTAAAATGTTTTAAAAAGCTATAAAAGGCTAAACTATTCCATGTTTGACTAAATTATTAAAAGAGTTTCCTTTCTATTGTCCATCCGGTCAAGGTTTATAGGGATTTTAAGAAGTAATTAGTAAGTTACTTATTGAGTAATTAAATTACTTTTCAGGCAGAGTAATTAGAAAAGTATTTTAAATACAACATTGATGATGTAATTAGTAATGGATTTGTAAAAATTGCATTTCATGTGATTTTTGGCCATTCAGGATGGGTCAATACCACAATTTTGGCTTCGGTACGGTACCACAATCTAATACCGGTATATCGGTATTAAATCGATACCATACAGGGTCTAAATTTTGGTGCGGGTATTGCGCATAATTATTCTCATTCTCGCAGGTTGCGCGTTTACAAAGAGGGAAATTACCGCAAATGTTTATTAGTAAATTAATCAACACAGATTATCACATCAAATCAGTAATTGGTTACCACTTATAGCACACTTGAACCCATAGTCTATTACAAGTGTTAACTAAATACATTTTTAAAATACAGAGATAGTATATTAAAAGCACATTTTAGTTCATATTTCATGGTGTTTCAAAATAGCACAGTTGAGTACACTTAGATGTTCTTAAGATTATCTTAAGAAGTACTAATGAAGAATCTTTAGTATATTAAGTACAAAATTAGTGTGCGAAAATAGAGCACTTTAAGTACATATGCGCCCTGCGATACAACACTCTCGTGCGCGTTTCGGACAACTGATGGAAATCACTTGCCCACGTTTTTTTAAACCCATTTTGAACATCCAAGCGATTTTATCATTCAGTAGTAACGTACTTGGCAGCTCTGTGAGAGATGGTTTCTTTGCGCTTATACCAACAAACAACGCACACACAAGCCGCCTGTATAGAGCTCGCACCTTCCAAATTGAGTTGTTTTACCTTAAACGGTATTTAATGTATTAACAGTGACTATTCAGTGTTATTTTACATTTGATTACTTTATTAAATTTCTGTAACTAGCATTTCTGTACCTGAATACTTCTGTAAGAACTAGCTAAACTTAAGTGCAAATATTAGGAGATAAACATCATTGGTTCAAACGCACGCTGGAGCTTTCATGTTATCTAAACCATATGATCTTATGTACGTGTGTGTAGGTTTGATGGTTCTTCATCATTTTTATAAGCAAAGCAATTCCAAATTATACGTCTACTGCTGTCATTATTAACAAAGAATAAACACTAACAAGAAGCGAAACTCAATAGAACGTTCCATTGGAACACCAGCGCCCAGCAGCAGCTCTGCGTTTCCGCCATTTTGACTTGAAAGTCGGTCGAGTCGGTCCACTAGCTTCTATGGCAATATCAGCTGCTTTGTTAAAAAAAAAAAAAAAAAAAAAAGTACATTAAAGCTAAAATCCAACCTGAATGATGACAACAGAATAAAATACTATCACTAGTGATCATCAAATCCTTTTAACAGTTTATTTTACAGACATTTTGTTTAAGTCTTCCACTTTTTTCACAAAACCTTTGCTCTCTAGAAACGCAGTCAGTTTGGGTTAAAATTCGTTGAAGTTCAAGTATTAGCATTATAAACACTGAATTAATACCAACATATGAAATTAAATTAAGGACATGCATCAGAAAAATTGGGAATGTTGGACAATAAATATATAACAGAAAATAACAGCTTGTTTTTGCAGTGTTGTATGTTAAAGCAAAAGTGTCCAAAAGTGGGAATTATGCGATAACGGACACAGCAATGCATCATGTATTATAAGATCGTTATGTTTGTAGCGTGATCCATTAAAACATGCAATATTCAATTCAGACCTAGTGGAGTGATTATTACTATTACTCCACTAGGTCTGAAATATATTGTTCGCTGCAAACATGATGATCTTAAATTCATTCATTATTAATTTACTATTAGCTAATAAATGTGTAAAGTTTCATAAAATGGAAATACTCAATAAAGTAGGCTAACTACGTTACCTCAGATGGATGAATGGTTGGATTCCACAACTGGTAAAATAAAACATATATAAGACAATAAACAACATTTACTGTAGGAGCCATAAAATTTACTGATGACTTAATTTAAAAAATGTTCTATTGCGCTTCTGATTTGGTTGTGAAATTTGCCGATTTTGGGTGTGTAAGATGTGAAGGATTCTATGGTCCAGTTGGCATTTTCACCCCATAATGGCGGCCGCTCTACCGGAGCGCCATCTAGTGGCTGTTGCCCAAAAAGGATCAGAGTTTCGCCTCTTGGGTTCTGTGCTCTTTGTTATTAATTAGTTTTGGGCGTGTTGAGTGAGATTCTACTGCTTTATCCATTTTGCTCCTCTATGTTGTCACATTTGCCGGTTTCGTGTCAGTTTGTGTAGCACACTGCCACCTAGCGGTGACCTTCAGAACAGCAGCATATACCGAAATGAGCAAAATCATGATATTTTCATGGTATTTTCACAGTACCGGTATACAGTGCATCCCTATTCAGACTTGCTAAATCTGATCATTACACAGTACACAGTAGCTTTAACAAGAAACCTATAAATTAGTATTTTTATCTTCATCCACTTTAGGCTGAAAGTCTGTCATTCTTTTTTCTTGTGTATTTTGTTACCTTTTTAATATATAGGGAAATTAGTTTGACTGCTCAGTCACTGGCAAAATAGTAAAAACAACATGAAAAAGATTTGTGATCAAATCATGAAGTGTGATATTTTTGCCATATCGCTCACCCCTACTTATTAATAAGAATATTATGCATATTGTGTGTAGTTAGTTTTCCCCCAAGGGGGCGTTTTCCCCACTCTACCCTAAATTCACAATTGAGAGTTAAAAAGTCAGAATTGCGTGATTATAAAGCCACAATTGTGTCTTATAAAGTCAGAATTGTGATATATACTGTAAATGGCAATTCAGATTTTTTTTTCTCAGAAGTGCTCATTTATATCTCTCAATTCTGACTTTTTTTTCTCAGAATTGCAAGCTTATATCTATAATATTTTGTATATATTCTGACAATTACGATCCATATGATCCTTCTTTTTTTTTTTCACTCAATTGCAAAATTATTATTATTTTTTTTACAATATTCTCTCTATAATATAATGTTTTTACTCAAGTAATGATTCATAAAAAATGAAAACCAAAACTAGTGTTGTCACAGTTCCCTTCGTTCCCGGACTCCATTTCCCATCATCCTCCTTGTGTCATCACCTGCACTCACTTCCTCGTCATCTCCCCATCATCACTCATCACCTGCACCTGGACTTGATCATCTGCACTCCCTTTATAATGGACTCACTCCCTTCACTCCTTGTCTGTTCTATTGTTAGTTTGATGTGTATTGGTTGTATCTCTGCTCCTTTGTTGATTAAAATACCATTTTGCTGAAGTCCGTTGAAGCCTCGTCTCTGCTGCAACCATCACCCGTAACAAGTGTGGAAAGATTGTTAATATTAGGGATAAGAAAGCTGCAACCGGTTTTAATATATTTCCAAAATTAATGTACAAATGATTCTAACCTCTTTCGGGTTAAAATGGATGCAGATGCAATAGGAGGGTTAAAATGTTAAGAACTGTAAGAGGTCTTTCATGACGCTCCATATGCTGGGATGTGAATTTGATAGGTGCTTGATATAAAATTAATTATATATAAAATAATTATGATATAAAATAAGGTTTAACTGATTAATCTGCTGAATCTTTTCATTCCTGTTCTAGACTCTCTAACTGCAGTGTAACAGAAGAAGGTTATAAATCTCTGGCTTCAGCTCTGAGATCAAACCCTTCACACCTGATAGAGCTGGATCTCACAGGAAATGATCCTGGACAATCAGGAGTGAAGGAGCTCAGTGATTTACTACAGGATCCAAACTGTCAGCTGAAGACACTGAGGTGAGACTGGATGAAATAACAAAATTAACAAAATATGCAAGCTAACAAAATATGCAGGCTAAATATTCATAACAAATATATTTTAGTTATACAATAAGCTGGACAATTTGTTGCATCAAAATGATCAAGATCAGATCAGATGCTGCAGGTTCTGCATGATGATGATGACCGTCAACACAGTTTAGTTGTGGTTCAAGCTACAGGTCAAATAGACATTATGGGTCAGTATATGTGCTATTCTGGAGTATGGTATACCTCGACAATTAACATGCACAATTTTGATTTTGTGCACACTTCTCATTAAAAATTCTAGAAAATCTATCAGTCAAATTGTTTTCTAAAATTATTGACGTCCACGTCTTCGCTCTAGTTTCTTTTTAAATATCTCTATTAGACTTTGTTTTCAAGTATTTGTATATGTATTAGTGTATTTAAATGTTCAAAGAAAAGTGTAACTAACTAGAGCTTGTCTTTAGAACAATAATTAAGCTTTTTTTTTCATCTTGTCAATCATGTTTGTAATGCAACAGACATTTAGTTGAGAACTGAATTGACTCTTCTGCAGGTTTTTGAGTGCTGCTGCAGATGAAGCCTGTCAGTATGTGGAGAGAGTTGTGGGTAAAAACCCGTTACTCCTGAGAGAGCTGAATCTGAGTGAACATGAACTAGGAGACACACGAGTGAATCAGATCGCTGCTCTACTGCAGGATAAACACTGCCATTTATTTAAAATATTACATTACTTTTAATTGTAATTTTACTGCAGCTGATTATAATTTTTCCTCAGTTATTTGAGTCAGAGCAGTATTTTCTCAGCCACATCAATGTAAAGAAATACAATTCAACAGGAAATTGAAAACACAATAAAAACGTGACATCAAGCTTTAAATATTTGACTAATTAAGTCAGTTTGATCATGGGTCAATAATTATTTCAGTTACTGTAGAGGGAGAACAATGGTTTACTTCCAGAGCTTAGAAAACTCTTCAAATAATTAAAAAACTAAAAAAAAAAAAATGTGAATTAGGTGCATTATAAAACACTGACCAAGCATTCACAAAGGGTTCGTCTAAAATAAATAGTGGTTATTTTGTTTTTTTTGGCGCACAAAAAGTATTCTCATTGCTTCATAACATTCAGGTTGAACCACTGTAGTCACATGAACTTTTTTAAATATGTCTTTACCTTTCTGGGCGTTTGAAAGTGTAAATTATCTTGCTGTCAATGCAGGCTTCACTGAGCCATCAGATTTTATCAAAAATATCTTAATTTGTGTTCTGAAGATGAACGAAGGTCTTACGGGTGTAGAACGACATGAGGGTGAGTAATAAATGGCAGAAATTTCATTTTTAGGTGAACTAACCCTTTAACTCATCATAACAGAATCAAACATTAAGTCTGTTAGAACACCATCAGTGGAAACAGCTGATTCGTCACGTGGGTTTAATGTTCGCTGTCAGAATTTATTCAGAATTTATCCATCGCTCGTTTCTGATGTGGTACTTAAAGATGTGCATAAAAACAGGGTGATGAAGTCTGGACTTTAATTAGGCCATTCCCAAACTTTAATTTTCTCATTTTTCGACCATTTTCAGGTTGCTTGTTGTGAATCATTCAGATCAAAGACTTTCACAGCTCTACAGTTTTAGATAATTGAAATCTTGAAAGTGATGTTGATGTCTAACATATTAAAGTTCTCTGTGCCTTTTGTTTGTCTCCATATTCAGTTGTCAGTTTTTACAACTAACTTTCAGTACATTCATACAAAGAACAAAATAAAATTCACATTTAGGATTTCTGTTGTTCAGGTTTAACTGATTAATCATCTGAATGTTTTCATTCCTGTTCTAGACTCTCTAACTGCAGTGTAACAGAAGAAGGTTATAAAGCTCTGGCTTCAGCTCTGAGATCAAACCCTTCACACCTGATAGAGCTGGATCTCACAGGAAATGATCCTGGACAATCAGGAGTGAAGGAGCTCAGTGATTTACTACAGGATCCAAACTGTCAACTGAAGACACTGAGGTGAGACGGGATGAAATAATTATCAAAATTAGTTATATTCAGGCTAAATATTCATAACAAATATATTATTTTAGTTATACAATGAGCTGAACAATTTGTTGCATCAAAATGATCAAGATCAGATCAGATGCTGCAGGTTCTGCATGATGATGATAACCGTCAACACAGTTTAGTTGTGTTTCAAGCTACAGGTCAAATAGACATTATGGGTCAGTATATGTGCTGTTCTGGAGTATGGTATACTTTGACAATTAACATGCACAATTTTGTTTTTGTGCACACTTCTCATTAAAAATTCTAGATAATCTTTCAGTCAAATTGTTTTCTGAACACAGTTGTTTTCCATCAAGCTCAGATTCACTGTATCTCTACAGCAGGTCTATGAGTCTCCAGATGTTCACAAACATGCAGTTTCACAAGCCAGTTTTCTCTGCTGATGTTTCTCACTCCTCCTGCTTAAAAGCCAGAAAGATCTTGAGGCCTTAATTTCACACTCTGTATTCATACTGAAAATCATGATCTAGTGAGCTTTTGCCCTTCTGCTCTGTGGGACGTTTCTGTTCTTATGAGTTTGCTTTAGGACTGAGTGTCGCTCGAGTTTCTTTTAAATAACTCTATTAGACTTTATTTTCAAGTATTTATATATTTGAAGTGTTCATTTGCAAAAACCGATAAACGCCACTTTAAAAAAATAATTAAATAAATAAAAAAACTGCTGTGTGTTATTCTCCACATATAGCACGTTCTGTACCCTAAATCCATTTGGTCATTAAAGCCGGTATTGTCCACTGTCAGGCATCACGAGTTCACGTTTTACAGCAGAAACCGACAAGCGCCCTTGTTGTTTGTGTACAGAAACCGGTAAGTCCGTTTTAGCGAATCAGCGCACAGTATTCAGGTCAGGTGACAAGGCTTCTAGTCACTTCAGAAAGACGCGCTAGCTGAGGGAAGTTTTGTCAAAGCTGACTAAAAGTGATCGAGGATTTATAATTTCGACTCCTGTAAAACCTTGTACACCATACACGTCTTACATGATGAACCCTTGGTGTCCTTTTGCGTGTGTGTGTGTGTGTGTGTGTGTGTGTGTATGTGTGTGTGTGTGTGTGTCGATCTGTTAGTGTGCGCGTTTGTGTGCACACGTGTGTTTGAGTGTGTTTTAAATGCAATTACTTGGTTTTGTTTAACTCTGAAACATGAAATGTGGAGTTTAATCTGCTTTTGCTAAAAAACAATCTTTTAATAAATATAAAAAACATACTTTCAATGAACTTTAATTTTTTAATTTACCTGTATTTTTTGGAGTTATTATTACTTAATCAAAACAACCCAACTGCAGTCTGATTGATATTACTTGGAATGCACAATAAAAAAACATGATTTGTGAGAATTAATAAAAATGGAGTTAACTGTTTTTGCAAATGAACTCTTCATTTATTTGTGTATTTAAATGTTCAAAGAAAAGTGTTACATCTAAATAACTAACTAGAGCTTGTCTTTAGTACAATAATTGAGTTTTTTATCTTATCAATCATGTTTGTAATGCAACAGACATTTAGTTGAGAACTGAATTGACTCTTCTGCAGGTTTTTGAGTGCTGCTGCAGATGAAGCCTGTCAGTATGTGGAGAGAGTTGTGGGTAAAAACCCGTTACTCCTGAGAGAGCTGAATCTGAGTGAACATGAACTAGGAGACACACGAGTGAATCAGATCGCTGCTCTACTGCAGGATAAACACTGTCAACTCAAAACACTGATGTGAGTATTGTTCATTTATTTAAAATATTACATTACTTTTAATTGTAATATGACTGTAATATTTCCTCACATATTTCAGTCAGAGCAGTTTTTTTTCTCAGTGTCACACAGAGCCACAGCAATGTAAAGTAATATAATTAAACAGGACATTAAAAAAACACAATTTAAATGTGACATCAAGCTTTAAATATTTAATTAATAATTTAATTATTATGAACCACTTTTCAACACATCTGGCTGGAAAGCTTCAAAGCTTCATGAAGTTTCCCTGTTTATTTGTCAGCAAAAGTCTGCTGGATGAAGCTAAACATGTTAGTTGATCATCATAGATCTGAGTCATTGACTTTTCTCTTTCTGTCTTCAGTCTGAGTGAATGCAGAATTACAGAGAAACAGTGTGTCATCCTGACTTCAGCTCTGAAATCAAACCTGTCACACCTGAGAGAGCTGAACCTGAGCGGGAATGAAATAGGAAACACAGGATTGAAGCACTTATGTGACGTACTGAAGGATTCACACTGTAAACTGGAGAGATTGAGGTCAGTAACTTTCTTCACATACAAGAATCAAAATGCTTAAAATCACTTCAACAGTTTAAACTAAAACACTTTATACTCAATATCTCACAATGAGTCTGAGTTGAAGTCTGGACTTTAATTAGGTCATTCCCAAACTTTAATTTTCTCATTTTTCTCATGTTGTGAATCATTCAGATCAAAGACTTTCACAGCTCTACAGTTTTAGATAATTGAAACACTGAAAGTGATGTTGATGTCTAACATATTACAGTTTTTCTCAGTTGCTTTGGCACATTTCTCGAATCATCCTTACAATTTGCAAAACAGTATGTTCATTTCTAGAAACAATTTGTACAAACAGCACAACAAATTGGATTACCTGCAAAAGCCTGTAACTTGCTCAAAATCCTTAGTTCATCTTTCAAAAGCAAGTATTTATGTCAGTGAACATATCAGTGCTGTCAGAATGACAAGTCCTTGTGTCATTGTTCTCGAACAAGATAGTCAAAATGCTTAGCCATGTTATCAATATAACAGTGATGAATATTTCAGATGTAAACTATGGCTACAGTTTTTATGACAGTGATTGAAACTGCCCAAGACTGCACTTTGTCTGTATGGCATATATCAATTTTAACAGTACAAATGGACACATTACTGTATATGGGAGATTGATTGCAAAAGACTGGACAGGATTCACAGTTTTGTATTTACTGTTGGTCTGTCAACAAATCACTGTAAAATGTCCTTGTGATAAAAAAGACAAGACTATATACATACACTGTATATATGTGTTCATGTGTATAGTATGTATCTGTATAAAGTTCATTTAGCCTACTATACTGTATGTGTAAAGCAAGTGTAATATGCTACTGTAAGTGTAAAAATGCTACTGTAATATTAAGATTATAGCATGCATATCACATTAGTGTGCAGTGCACATTGCTGAAATACATACCTGATATGTCTATGAAATGCTTGAATGATTGAGGAAAAGGTTTTTCTCCAAACGTTCAGCTGCACCTTTAGACCTTCATAAGCCATTGTATAAGGTCATGATTGAGAACATTGTTTACAATAGTGGTCCTTATTTCACTAGAAACGTTCCTACGCCCTTTGCCTTATCTACCTCTTCCTCTGTTTTGCCTCTCTACCCTTCTACCACACATCCTTACTCCTCTTCTTCTTTCCAGCTGTTGACCCTGTTTGTTTCCATGATGTTCTTCCATTATCAGAAATTGTAACTCTTGTGTTGTGCTCTGTCTATATATGCTTTCCAGTTGGAGATTCATGACATGCATCTTTTAGCTGCTTTAGAGAACTGGTTGGGTCATTGGTTGATCTAATGCTTTACATTCCCCTGAATACATTAGTGAAATTCAGGATTCACCTGCAAAATTCATCAATTCAGGACACATTTACAAAAGTCTAATAATATACTTGACACATTGTGATAACTAGGTCAACCATTTTGCATTTAATGACTTGTGCGATGAACTAATGACTAGATGTTTTGAGGGGTAAGACTATTCAACAGAGAACCATATAATAAATTTTGAGCAACATGACATTAGCAATTGATAATGTAGGAAATAGCAGACAATTGTACATAATCAGTTGCATGAATGTACCAAAGCATTTGCAATTTGTTCAAAAGAACGAGAAACTGCTTTTATGATGTACAAGTGACTAGATGATGTGGAGGTTGAACAAGTAGTTTTGAAAATTTCAGTCCTGATCTGAGAAATGTGCCAAAGCGACTGAGAAAAACTGTAAAATTCTCTGTGTCTTTTGTTTGCCTCCATATTCAGTTGTCAGTTTTCACAACTAACTTTCAATACATTTGTACAAAGAACAAAATAAAATTCACTTTGAGGATTTCTGTTGTTCAGGTTTAACTGATTAATCATCTGAATGTTTTCATTCCTGTTCTAGACTCTCTAACTGCAGTGTAACAGAAGAAGGTTATAAAGCTCTGGCTTCAGCTCTGAGATCAAACCCTTCACACCTGATAGAGCTGGATCTCACAGGAAATGATCCTGGACAATCAGGAGTGAAGGAGCTCAGTGATTTACTACAGGATCCAAACTGTCAACTGAAGATACTGAGGTGAGACGGGATGAAATAATTAACAAAATTAGTTATATGCAGGCTAATTATTCATAACAAATATATCATTTTAGTTATACAATAAGCTGGACAATTTGTTGCATCAAAATGATCAAGATCAGATCAGATGCTGCAGGTTCTGCATGATGATGATAACCGTCAACACAGTTTAGTTGTGGTTCAAGCTACAGGTCAAATAGACATTATGGGTCAGTATATGTGCTATTCTGGAGTATGGTATACCTCGACAATTAACATGCACAATTTTGTTTTTGTGCACACTTCTCATTAAAAATCCTAGATAATCTTTCAGTCAAATTGTTTTCTGAACACAATTGTTTTCCATCAAGCCCAGATTCACTGTATCTCTACAGCAGGTCTATGAGTCTCCAGATGTTCACAAACATGCAGTTTCACAAGCCAGTTTTCTCTGCTGATGTTTCTCACTCCTCCTGCTTAAAAGCCAGAAAGATCGTGAGGCCTTAATTTCACACTCTGTATTCATACTGAAAATCATGATCTAGTGAGATTTTGCCCTTCTGCTCTGTGGGACGTTTCTGTTCTTATGAGTTTGCTTTAGGACTGAGTGTCGCTCGAGTTCTTTTAAATAACTCTATTAGACTTTATTTTCAAGTATTTATATATTTGAAGTGTTCATTTGCAAAAACCGATAAACGGCACTTTAAAAAAAAAAAAAAAAACTGCTGTGCGTTATTCTCCACATATAGCACGTTCTGTACTCTAAATCCGTTTGGTCAGAAAAGCCGGTATTGTCCACTGTCAGGCATCACGAGTTCACGTTTTACAGCAGAAACCGACAAGCGCCCTTGTTGTTTGTGTACAGAAACCGATAAGTCCGTTTTAGCGAATCAGCGCACAGTATTCAGGTCAGGTGACAAGGCTTCTAGTCACTTCAGAAAGACGCGCTAGCTGAGGGAAGTTTTGTCAAAGCTGACTAAAAGTGATCGAGGATTTATAATTTCGACTCCTGTAAGACCTTGTACACCATACACGTCTTACATGATGAACCCTTGGTGTCCTTTTGCGTGTGTGTGTGTGTGTGTGTGTGTGTGTGTGTGTGTGTGTGTGTGTGTATGTGTGTGTGAGAGAGTGTTTGAGTGTGTTTTAAATGCAATTACTTGGTTTTGTTTAACTCTGAAACATGAAATGTGGAGTTAAATATGCTTTTGCTAAAAAAAAAAAAACTTTTAATAAATATAAAAAACATACTTTCAATGAACTTTCATTTTTTAATTTACCTCTATTTTTTGGAGTTATTATTACTTAATCAAAACAACCCAACTGCAGTCTGATTGATATTACTTGGAATGCACAATAAAAAAACATGATTTGTGAGAATTAATAAAAATGGAGTTAACTGTTTTTGCAAATCTCTTCATTTATTTGTGTATTTAAATGTTCAAAGAAAAGTGTTACATCTAAATAACTAACTAGAGCTTGTCTTTAGTACAATAATTGAGTTTTTTATCTTATCAATCATGTTTGTAATGCAACAGACATTTAGTTGAGAACTGAATTGACTCTTCTGCAGGTTTTTGAGTGCTGCTGCAGATGAAGCCTGTCAGTATGTGGAGAGAGTTGTGGGTAAAAACCCGTTACTCCTGAGAGAGCTGAATCTGAGTGAACATGAACTAGGAGACACACGAGTGAATCAGATCGCTGCTCTACTGCAGGATAAACACTGTCAACTCAAAACACTGACGTGAGTATTGTTCATTTATTAAAAATATTACATTACTTTTAATTGTAATATGACTGTAATATTTCCTCACGTATTTCAGTCAGAGCAGTTTTTTTCTCAGTGTCACACAGAGCCACAGCAATGTAAAGAAATACAATTAAACAGGAAATTAAAAACACAATTTAAATGTGACATCAAGCTTTAAATATTTAATTAGTAATTTAATTATTTCAGTTACTGTAGAGGGAGATCAATGGTTTTCTTCCAGAGCTTAGAAAACTCTACAAATAAGTGATAGATTGAAAAATCAGCTGCTCTATAAACACAGAGATGTCTTTCCTAACTTTCACAGGTTAATTCTGTGTAAATTAAATATAAGTGTGTATATATTGATGCTCTTTTTGAACACGACTGCTGAATGTGATCATGTTTACTGATTGCTGGTGTGTAACAAAGTTTTTTGTGACATCAGAACTGTTCATAACTGCTTTCAGTTTAATGTTTGTATTTCACAAAATGTAAAATGTTTAATTTTGGTGCAGCATTTACTGTAACTTTTGAACAAATGCATTTTAGAAATCTGTGATCAGAATCTGCCTGTAATAAGATCCACTGAAGGCAAGTTGACTGAACACAAGTGCAGCTTTATTCTAGTGATGTTACTCCTGATATCGAGGCTTCGAAGCTTGTGTCGAGAACATCAGGTTCTTCCCGCCGGAGCTCCGTATCGAGGCTTGTATTGTTTTAGTGAAATGACGTCACCGGTGACGTTCGAAGCCTCGTTTGAGTGAAGAGCTTCGAGAAGGTGTTCATTTTTGGTGGAACAATGTTTTTTTTTTTCCTCTCGTGTTACACAAGCACTTCCACTTCTCTCTGTCCAGTCCACCTTAATCACTTTCACTTTTTTATCCGGTTTAAAAAAACTTTGTTTTTTCTTGTATGTTCAACAACAGCATTGCCCAGTTACAAAATTATGAAACATTATAAAACAACACTGAACATAAATACTTCACAGAACTATTTATTTATTTATTTGTGTATGTTAATGTATCATGAACCATGTAACACACATTTTGGTGCTGTCAAACTCAAAAAAAAATGTTTTCCTGCACCATAGACACTAATAAACAAACAAGAAACACTTGAACACAATGAACCAATGAAAACGTGTCACATGAAACAAGGAACCAATCAGAACATGACACATGAACAGGGGGAGCACATGACAAGATCACATGAGGAGCAAGACTGTGAGAATTATACAAAATAAAAGACATGAAAACATAAACTAAACTAAACCCAGAACAGACGTGACACTGCCTCACGGTGCAGCACTAAAGCAGATGAACCTTTTCCAAAACTTGTTTGATTGTCTTCTGCTTCAGGAAATACTTTCATTCCTTAATCTGTTAATGTTAGTTTATACAATTATTCATTGTTCATGTTCGTTCACAGTGGATTAACTAATGTTAACAGAAATCTTTTGCATTTAAAACTGTATTAGTAAATGTTAAAATTTACATTAAGGTTATTAAATGCTGTACTAGTATTGTCCATCATTGGTTCATGTTAACTAATGTAGTTAATGTGAACAAATGAAAGATTATTGTAAAGCGTTAGTGAGTCGACAATGTGTCTGAAAACAACCGACATAAACACATTTGTCCCAGTGATCAAACCAAGAGTGACATTGACACGAAACAACCTTAAAGATGATATGAAATGAATGTGTAAACTAACATAAATAGATTGATGATTTCAAACTTTGTATTGTTACAATGTCGTAGTATATTTAAATGAACAATGTGTCGTCTTTCTCCATGTTACCTGCACCTGGATATCCCTGTTTATTTGTCAGCAAAAGTCTGCTGGATGAAGCTAAACATGTTAGTTGATCATCATAGATCTGAGTCATTGTCTTTTCTCTTTCTGTCTTCAGTCTGAGTGGATGCAGTATTACAGAGAAACAGTGTGTCATCCTGACTTCAGCTCTGAAATCAAACCCGTCACACCTGAGAGAGCTGAACCTGAGCAGGAATGAACTAGGAGACTCTGGAGTGAAAAACCTCAGTGATCTACTGATGAACCCACAATTCAAGCTGGAGAAACTACAGTTAGTATCATTATACTGTATTTACTGTTTAATTTATTTTAAGACAACAGGGCACAAGTCACATCATTTGTAGCGCTGCATCTCCATCTGAAGAAAGATTCAGAAATGGTATTAACAGGTTTGTATGTGTATCAGTAAAAAGAGCATTAAACTTTAAAGCATTTTAAACTTTGTGGCCATAAAATTGTTTCATATGCTGGAATCTGACAAATCTTTGCTGTGAAACAAGACAGAAGTGAGAACAGACTAAAAAACAGTGTAACAAATTGTCATGAATGGCTGGTTGTGATGAAGCTCACGACGATGGAGAATACAATAACACTGTCTTTAATCACAAATCTAACATGTAGGAGAGATAAAACACAACCACTTCAACATAAACGACAGAACAATGAACAGACAGAACTAAGAGTTTAAATACACAGACAGAGTAATCAAGGTAAAACAGAACAGCTGCAGGAACTAATTAACAACCAAGAACACTAACTAGGGAACACACACAGACAGCAACACCATGATAATAAAACACAACAAAACTGTTACACAAATAGATTATTCTGAAATGTTACATTTATACTGGACTAATGGTACTTTTCACTAAATCTTCTTTTATTAAACAAAATGTGTATTTAGAGATTGTAAATTACACTCTAATGACTAAATAATCAATTCATGTATAAGATATTCTTACATTAATAATGAAAATAGTCCATTTAAATGTTAATTTTCTATTGTTTCTATATTGATCCTATATATTCATCTAGAGTGATAAATTCAGTTATTTTTGGGAGTGAGGACGGATCCAGACTTGGATTGTAACTAGTATCCTCAAATGCTCCTGTCTTGGTTTGTTCGTTTATATCATTAAGTTTCCATGTTTTTGCTGGTTTATTAGTGACTGTATGACATTTATTCATGATTCATTTAACTCACACATGAACTGAACATGGATTTGAGTCATTTTCTCTTTCTGTCTTCAGTCTGTATGGATGCAGTATTACAGAGAAACAGTGTGTCATCCTGACTTCAGCTCTGAAATCAAACCCGTCACACCTGAGAGAGCTGAACCTGAGCAGGAATGAACTAGGAGACTCTGGAGTGAAAAACCTCAGTGATCTACTGATGAACCCACAATTCAAGCTGGAGAAACTACAGTTAGTATCATTATACTGTATTTACTGTTTAATTTATTTTAAGTCAACAGGACACAAGTCACATCATTTGTAGCGCTGCATCTCCATCTGAAGAAAGATTCAGAAATGGTTTTAGTTAAAGGATTAGTTCACTTTCACATGAAAATTAGCCCAAGCTTTACTCACCCTCAAGCCATCCTAGGTGTATATGACTTTCTTCTTTCTGATGAACATAATCAAAGAAATATTAATAAATATCCTGACACATCTGAGCTTTATAATGGCAGTGAACGGGATCAATGAGTATGAGCTGAAGAAAGTGTCTCCATCCACATCCATCCATCATAAATATGTGCTCCACACGGCTCCGGGGGTTAATAAAGTCCTTCTGAAACGAAACGATGCGTTTGTGTATAAAATATCAATAATTAAACAAGTTATAGTTCAGATGTGTGTGGAAATGATGCGTTGTGACTGCAGAACTTTTAGAGACGTTTAAAATTGTGCAAAACAATCCTGCACCCTGTTGAGGCCCTGTTATAAAACACAAACAAACAGTGTTACTTTAATTTAACATGAATAGTTAGTATGTTACTACACTGAAACCGTTAACGATGTTTTGTTTTTTATAATTGATAATAATGACACTCTGCTCTGGTCAAGGTTACGTTCTTCATGAAGTAGCGGCGCGCGTGCGACCAATAGCAGTGTAGCTGCACAGCCCCCTCTATTGGTGAATATAATCACTACACGATTGCTCCGATAACCAACAGGCTGCTGTATGCTGGTTGGTCAGGCTTTTTTGCAATGCATTTGTGGGTTGTTTTGAACGAGCTGTAAGCTGTGTGGAGTATGTTTATTATGGATGGATGTGGATCTTCAGCTTATACTCATTGATCCCGTTCACTGCCATTATAAAGGTCGGATGTGTCAGGATATTTATTAATATTTCTTTGATTATGTTTATCAGAAGGAAGAAAGTCATATACACCTAGGATGGCTTGAGGGTGAGTAAAGCTTGGGCTTGGAAAAGCCAACTTAAGCCGGGGACACACTTAAAGTCGGCATGAAGCGGAAGTTGCGATTGGCTTTTCTTCTCTACTGTGACGTCTATCTGAGTGAAACGGCATCTGAAATGAGAGGGCGGTACTTGATTTCTTACTTCGGGAATTGATTGGATCGTTGGAAGTTGGGTGTTGCTAATAAAATGGAGGCAGATCTGAATGCCTGTTTGGGAATTTCTCTCCACCGGACTCACTGCGAGCACCCTCACATTACTGTAAGAACCTTATTTATTGAGGATGACGAGGACGATCAACGGCACTAAACAGCGAGAGAGAGACTGACTGACGGTGTGTGTCCGCCATTATAGCATGTGACAGGAAGAGACGATGAGTCGTTTTGAGGGGGAGAGCAGGTTAATGTTTTTGATTAAAGATTACGAGGGCACATGAATTTCAAAAAAATAATTAAGTGCACGGATAAATTATTGATAATAAATACTACAATATTCCATAAAAAAATAAGAGTTGTCAATTTTGATTTCATGCCGACTTTAACGATTGTACGGCCGATTATGAATGTAAATTGATACTTATGACTGATCGCGCTCAAACGCGTCCAGTCAGAGCCAGTTGCGTTCAGTCGGCGATTACAGTCGGTGTTCAGATTCCGTGTGTAAGTATTTAAATCTGCTTCAGTCGCAGGAAACAATCGCTGTGTGTTGAGCTCAGTCTTAGGATGTTTTAGCTAGTCGTTAAATGTGTGCCCAGCTTTACTGAAATGCTGTTTAAACTTATTTTTCTGAGAATAACATTTCTGACTTTAACTCCTCCTAGAGCTTTAAAGCTAGAACTACCAAATTCAGCTCAAACCTTCAGACTGTTCTGACTTAGTGTGCTTTATCTTTTCTAACTGATCGGACTTACGGTTTTCCTAAAAATGACTATTAAAACTCGGAAAAATCCCATTGACTTTCACTGATGGAATGTTCAGATGAGCCACGACTGTTCAAACTCCAGCTGACAAAATTCACATTTAAACACACTGAAGCCCATTAGACTCAATTAAACTGACATTCTGTGAACTATTTCTAATCCATTGAAACTCATTCAAACTCATTTAATCTATCTATCTATCTATCTATCTATCTATCTATCTATCTATCTATCTATCTCATAGCAAACCCCCAGAATACCCTAACAACCACATAGCAACACTCTAGCAACCACCCAGAATACCATGTAACATGTAGGAGAGATAAAACACAATTTTATATTAATCTAGAGTGATAAATTCACTTATTTTTGGGAGTGAGGACGGATCCAGACTTGGATTGTAACTAGTATCCTCAAATGCTCCTGTCTTGGTTTGTTTGTTTATATCATTAAGTTTCTATGTTTTTGCTGGTTTATTAGTGACTGTATGACATTTATTCATGATTAATTTAACTCACACATGAACTGAACATGGATTTGAGTCATTTTTGTCACAGGTTCAGGGTGTGACACCGGCTCTTCCTGTTGTTTGTCTTGTCCTGTCATTTTTTTGCAGCTCGTGATTGGAGTATCAGCGCTACGGTGCTTAATCACGAGCTGATCTCCCACACCTGTCGCTCGTTCCCTTTACCCTTTATGTGCCCAGCTGTGTCTATCCCTTGTTGTCAGTTGATCACTTCATGTCGCGTGGACGTTACATGTCGGTACTGCATTTTGGTTTGTGTTTTACCTGTTTGATTTTGTGTTCAGGACCCGTAGACGAGGAGTTTCTAAGCAAGTTAGATTCTCTTGTTGGGCTCGTGCTCGTCTTCCGCTGGGTCGTCCTGTCTCCTGCTTTCTCGGTGGTCTCTCCTGCCTGTGTGTCAGCTGTCGTGTGCGCAAGACACAGCGAGAGCCACCAAACAGTTTCCTCAAACTGTCACCAGTTACTTTGACTATTATTTTTGGTGTCTCAGGTTTCACCCTGAATAAACTTGTTCTTTTGTTCACCGCAACTTGAGTCCTCCTTTCATTCACCGCGCGACAATTTTCTCTTTCTGTCTTCAGTCTGTATGGATGCAGTATTACAGAGAAACAGTGTGTCATCCTGACTTCAGCTCTGAAATCAAACCCGTCACACCTGAGAGAGCTGAACCTGAGACTGAATGAACTAGGAGACTCTGGAGTGAAAAACCTCAGTGATCTACTGATGAACCCACAATTCAAGCTGGAGAAACTACAGTTAGTATCATTATACTGTACAGCAGTTACAGTGAGATTGAAGTTTATTTATTTTAAGACAGCAGAGCTTATGTTTCATTCTTTATAGCAGTGCACTTTCTGGGGTTTCCCTGTTGGTCACATCTAGTTAAACAGATATGCAGAAACCTGCCTTTTCAACATTAGAATAAAGAACAGAGACATCAAATAAATAGTTAAAAATGAAAGAGTAGAAACAGTATCTTCAGCACACAGAACTAGTGTAACTGGGTTTCAAAACAGACTATTGGAAACTAAATGCTGCTGAAGCTCTTCAATAAGATGATCATCATAGATGTGAACTATTGTTATTTCTCTGTCTTCAGTCTGAGTAGATGCAGTATTACAGAGAAACAGTGTGTCATCCTGACTTCAGCTCTGAAATCAAACCCGTCACACCTGAGAGAGCTGGACCTGAGCTGGAATAAACTAGGAAACACAGGAGTGAAGCACTTATGTGTCGTACTGAAGGATTCACACTGTAAACTGGAGAGATTGAGGTCAGTAACATTCTTCACATACAAGAATCAAAATGCTTAAAATCACTTCAACAGTTTAAACTAAAACACTTTATACTCAATATCTCACAATGAGTCTGAGTTCACATTATATTTGTGCAAAATTCTTCACATTAATGATTTGTTTGTAAGATAATCTCTCTTCCTCTGTTTGTGTCTTTCTAGTCTACGGGACTGTGGCATTACAGATGTTTCTTCTTTAACTCAGTCTTTGACTAACTCAAAAGCACTGCAGTTTTTAAAAGATCTTGATCTGAGTGAGAATAAGATAGGAGACTCAAAGCAGCGGCTCAGTGACGTGCTACGAGACTCAAACTGTGTCCTGAGGTGAGGAAACATCACTGTGATATTAAAGAGATCTTCATTTACCTCTGATATGTGAACAAACCTTTCAGATTTTTGTGAAATGAAATTATCATTAAGCTTCATTGTAACAAAGGGTTTGTGTGAGAACAAAATGTGAAGTTATTAAAATGTTCAACACAAAGGAGGAAAGAGAACAAAAGCACACTGTCACAGCTTTATTCAACAACACCTGCTTCATTAACTGTGTCAGTAGTGAATCATTTCAGTTTGAAAATAGACTTGGTCAGATTGTAGGAAAACGCTGCACTCCTGCTAAAATCAGTGCGTTCAGCTTCAGCTCACAGCCGTCCAGCCTCACATGAGAAATGTCTCTGTCTCTAGTGTGTTTTTACTTTGACAAGCAACACGTCACACTACTTTACACTCACTTTACTTTCAGTTATTTACTAAGAGCCCTACAAACATGTTTAAACTAGAGGACAAACGGCTTTAACTAAAGGATTGTGTTTTAATTCAGAATATCATTTGTATTTGCTCCCTGTGGTTTATTCATACGCCGTACACTCATTAGTTTCTTCTTTACAGTCACTCAATAGGAGTCACACCAATACAAACACACAAACATATCAACGTGATTCATGGTTTAAATGTATTATATTTAAAACACAAATATCTCTGCAAGATCATGTAAAGTCAGTAATTAATCTGATTACAGGAATTTAATGTAACTTTTTACTCAAAACAGTGATTGAAATATAGTAATTAATTTGCACTTTGAACACTGATTGTTTTCTCTTCTGTTTCACCTTACAGAGTAGATAATCAATCACCAAACACCTCTGGTGGATTGTTTAAATCATTGTTTAAATCTCTGAAATCATCATGAGAGGAGCAGTAATCATCAGGTGATCCACAGAAGAGTCTCACTACTGTGTCTATGAGGAGAAATAAATGTGTGACTAATGTGTAAATGTGTTTCATACAGATGGAAGAGACCCAGACTTTACAATGAAATAAAGCAGCATGTGTATTAGAAACATGTGATATTGAATGATTAATGTTGCTTTAGTATTCAGACAAGTGATTTTTGTTTTATTTAAAGGTGAACAGGAGGAAGAAGCTCAGATGAGTCTGTCAGCAGAAATCTTCAGGCTCTTCAGTATCAGGCCTACAAATATAATAATGTTTGGATTGAACTCATCCAAAATGATTAAAATGTTTATAATCATAAACGTGATTGTCAAGTATAGCACATAAATGTGTCAAAAGATATAAAGTCTACATGTTACTTCAAACATTTACATGATCTCTATTACATTTTATATACAGAATATATTTGCTTATTTTTGTTATTCTGTTTTATTTTATATTAAGTTATCTATGTGTCTGTTGTTAATGCACAGATATACAGTATATTGTCTTTGTTCTGTGGATGGAGTCTCTTCTAGTCAGACCAACTAAACATTTTACCAGTTAACAGCATTTGTGTGTCTTTCACTTGCTCTGGTCTAGATCGTCCAATGCACTTTGTTTAGCAATTATAATTTCACCACATTTACATTCACATGCAAATAAAAGCATACATATAAAAAGTTCAGATTAATTGTTTTTGTTTGAAAAGTTCACTTGTCTGTTGTATTATTGAAGCTACATGAGCAGATGCAGAGAGATTCTCCTTCTTAAATAAAGGTGAAGTTGTAGATGTTAAACATAAAATCATATGAGCGATCTTTAGGATTGTTGGAGAAGAAATCATGCTGGGCTGTGTTTCTCTAAGCATTGTGAGCCTCCAGCTTCCAGTATGAATGAAACAGAAATGACATGAGAATGTTTAGCTCTCCATCTTGCTAAGATCGCCTCATTTTGGGTGAAAATAGAAAAATAATAATACTAAAGTACTTTGTAACGTAGTAACTTGAATAGTTTTTCCAGCAAACTACTTATTTATTCTTACTTGAGTCAAATTATTTTTCAGTACTTCTTGTACTCAAGTAAATTATTTCTTAAATAGCAATACTTTCCCAGGGTCTCTAATACAGACTACCTTCTGTCCTCAGTAAAGTGTAAACTACACAAGTCTGGGACCTTGATTAATACAAATTTCAATTTCAATTGCTAGCTGCATTTATTTTTGTGCAAGTGAGATGAGTAAAGAGAATCTGTTGCATAAATCATTGTCTGTCTGGTGTCTATAAGCAGTCTGGTCCTAATACAAAACAAAAGGATTGAATGTACATAACAAATACATACCTCAGGATCTTAGATTAAAGTCCAGAAACAGGGAATATAACAAATGCACTGTTGAAATGTCACTTAAAATGGTCTTAAACAGGATTTAGACACATGTGGTAGAATATCCTCGCTCCAGTACAGTAGGTTTCATTCAGCTGGTTCAGAACCCTCCTGAAAAACACACGAAGAAGAGGAAAACGAAAGGAAATATTGCAATGGAATGCAAGAAGTTTAATTGCCAATGGATAAAAATTCCAAAAAATTTATAACAAATCAAGAAAATAGTCCTGACATTATATGTGCTCAAGAAATGTGGCTTAAACCTCAATTAAATTTCTTTATTCATGGATACATTGCAGTCAGAAGAGATAGAAATAAAGGAAATGGTGGTGGGGTAGCAACATTTATTAAACAAGATATTGGGTATAGAACAGTTGAGGTAAATGGGGAGCAAGAGGTTGCAGTGGTGGAAATATGGGAAGGTGTACAGAGTATTAAAATAATTAACTTTTATAATCCATGTGACAGGTTAAGCAAAGATAAGCTAGAAAATATTGGAGGAAATGGAAGTCATAAAGTGGTATGGTGTGGTGATTTTAATGCACACAGCACATTATGGAGGAGTACAAACACAGATTACAGTGGATTGATGGAGACATTAGTGAGATTAGTGTGTATCAATGATGGAAGATTTACAAGAGTTGATTTGTCACAAGGAAAATATTCGATGTTAGACTTAACTCTAGTCTCTGAAAGTTTAGCTGGAAAATGTGATTGGAAAGTATTAAATCAAAGTACAGTTGGTAGTGATCATTTCCCTATCAGCAGTACAATCGGTTTAGATATAGTACAAATTGTGGTGGAAAGAATGCCAAGGTGGAAATTTAAATCAGCCAACTGGGACAAATTTAAGGAGTTATGTCATAACATAATGTCTGAATTTACTAAGTCTATGGAAGATGTAGAGGATTTTAATCATAAGATATGTGAAGTTCTTCAGAGTACTGCTAAAGAAGTAATAGGTAAGAAGAAGGCTGGTAACAGGAAGAAAGCCGTCCCATGGTGGAATGAGGAGTGTAGTGAGACAATTAGTAAAAGGAATAAAGCGCTTAAGAGAGTAAGAAGATCATTTAATCATAATGATTTTATTATTATAAAAAAGCACAGGCCATAGTGAGGAGAGTAATACGGACATCTAAGAGAAATTATTGGGGGGAATTTTGCAACAATATTGGGGAAGATATTGAAATTAATGAAGTTTGGAGTATGATAAGGAAAATGGGAGAGAATAGCAGCATACCTGTATATAATGATAGACTAGTAATATCAGACATCGAACAAGCGGAGGCGCTAGCAGAAACATTTACTAAAGTGCACAGTAACTCAAATTTGTCAGATGAAATGAGGAGGTATAGGGAACAGATCCTGAGTAAGAATCCTCAACTATTGGAAGAAAAAGGACCATCTGGATGTACTTTAGATTCAGAGTTTACTCTGTATGAGCTGAAGAAAGCGCTTGCAGGGGTTAAACAAACTTCACCAGGAAGAGATGATATTGGTTATGAGATGGTAAAACATCTATCAGAGACATCATTAAGTATAATTTTAAGCCTCTTTAACAAGGTGTGGGAGTCAGGGAAGTTACCAGCTGACTGGAAGCATGGTGTTATAGTGCCAATCGCAAAGCCAGGCAAGGATCGTACACAACCAAATAACTACAGGCCCATAGCATTAACATCAAACCTTTGCAAACTGATGGAACGTATGGTAATGAGCAGATTGGTGCATATCATTGAGAAGAAAAACCTTTTCTCCCCATATCAAAGTAGTTTCCAGAAAGGGCGAAGCACAATGGACTCTGTGCTCTGTTTGGAAGCTGAAATAAGAAAGGCACAAGTAAACAAGGAAGTGTTAGTAGGAGTATTTTTCGATGTTGAAAAAGCATACAACATGATGTGGAAAGAGGGACTTTTAATAAAATTAGAAGGAATGGAAATAAAAGGAAGAATGTATAATTGGATCAAGAATTTCTTGTTTAAAAGAACTATACAAGTTAGTTCTGCATTTTCTCAGATATGTCAAATAGAGAATGGAGCACCTCAAGGAAGTGTTAGCAGTCCTATTCTGATTAATCTAATGATTAATGACATTTTTACTCAGATAGACACGGGGATAGGAAGGTCCTTGTATGCAGATGACAGCGCAATGTGGGGCATGTGGAGAAGTGTGTGCAGAACGCTGTTAAAAAAGTAGAACATTGGGTTAATGAATGGGGTTTCTGTTTCTCTGTAGCAAAAACTCAGGTGATCTGTTTTACAAAAAGAAAAATCAATCCAATAATGAATATTAAAATGTATGGACAACAATTGGAGCAGGTGTCAGTAATTAGATTTCTGGGAATGTGGATGGACTCAAAAATATTCAGAAAATGGTAGACAAAGGTAAAAAAGCGATAAATGTAATGAGGTGTTTGGCAGGAGTTGAATGGGGGGCATGTCTCTTTCAGTCTCTTAAAAAAAAGTATATACTGTGCACTGAGAAGAGCAGCTATTGATTATGGCAGTATGGTGTATAGTTCTGCATCTAAAACACAACTTTTAAAGATTGAGGCAATTCAATCACAAGCACTGCGAATATGTTGTGGAGCAATAAGATCATCTCCAATAACAGCAGTACAAGTAGAGATGGGTGAAATGCCTCAAGATATCCGAAAAATTAAAGATGAGATACTGGATTAATATAAAGGGATACTTGGATAGTCATCCAGTTAAGAAAGTTCTGAAGGATTGCTGGGAATATGAGTATAAAAAACTATCGAGCTTTGGATGGACTGCTAATGAGGAGGCACGGAGTATGGGAATTAGTGACATCAATATTGCCCCTTCTGTGGCAACTTCAGCAATTCCTCCTTGGCTTTTCCCTATGCCTGTAGTTGACATTCGGTTATATGAAGAAAAACATAACAAAGAAATATGTTAACAAATATAGCAGTGCAGCAATACATTGAACAAACATATTATAGCATATTACAGATATACACGGATGGCTCTAAAGATCCTGAATCTGGAATAACAGCAGCAGCTCCAGTCTATATACCCCAATTCAAAGTCAACATATCAAAAAGAATTTCAGATCATATATCTGTTTTTACTACAGAGATAACAGCAATATTTCAAGCACTTCAGTGGATAGAAGAAGTACAGCCGACAAGAACAGTAATTTGTACAGACTCCCTTTCAGTTTTAAATAGCTTGTTAAGTGGAATATCAACAGCGAGACAAGATATGATATTTGAAGTGATGCAGAGTCTATTTAGAATAAGACAGTCTGGAATTATGGTAAATTTCCTATGGATACCATCACATATGGGTGTGGAAGGAAATGAGGAGGTAGACGATCTGGCTAAACAGGCTTTGAAACATGCACAAATTGACATTAAAGTGTCATTGAGTAAAGCGGAAGTAAAAGGGTTAATTGCAAATGAAACAAGAAAGAAACGGCAGAAGGAGTGGGATAGTGGAACAAAAGGTAGACACTTTCATCATATTCAAGAGAAAGTAGGTCTAGAAAGAAGAAAGTCTGGCAACAGGAAAGAAGATGTTTTAATGTCAAGAATGCGTATTGGACATTGTTCATTAAATCAGTGTCTGCATAGAATGGGGAAGCATGAAAATGGAAACTGTGATAAATGTGGTCAAGCAGAATCAGTAGAACACGTACTTATAGAGTGTGATTTAAACTAATTCAAGCTTTAAGATCTTTCGGAATAAATAATTTGTCTCTTCAGGTTCTGTTAGGAAATGGCCCAAAACAATCATGGATATTTCATGAATTAATTACTTTCTTAAAACAAACAAGACTGATCAATAGAATTTAGAATAGAGTTGTATTTTTTTTTTTTTTTTTTTTTTAATTATTGTTTTCGAACTTCCCAACCATTATGCGCTCCACACTCCTATCCAGTAGGTGGCGGGAATGCACCATTTAAGTTGGTCTGTCAACCGCCATTAACACCAGAAGAAGAAGAAGAAAACGAAAGTAACGTTACATCACTATGAACAACATCAACAGAGATACCAAATAAACATGTTGCTTTCTGGATTTGATCCGTGCGATGTTCCAGAAAACATTAACAATGATAACCAAATCTAACACTCGCGATCATTTATGAATATTTAATCCACAATTCATCGATCAGCAAGAGATTTTGAGAACGACGCGCGCTGACAGACAACAAGAGTAGGAGGAAAAAGAGGACGTTTATATAAAATACTTATAAATTCTCTTCGTAGTGGACAAGACTTCAAGAAAGTAAGTGAGGGGGTGGGGGTGTATTTTTCAATAACCCTCAATAATAAACTTATTGAGAAACGGTTATTGAAAACGAATATGATTCTGAAGGATTTCTCTTCCGGTTTAGTCTGTTGATTTTGTGATGCGAAATCGAAAGTATTTTTGAACCAGACATTTACAGTAAACATGTAGATGAAGCCTAACTTTTTATTTTTTTTATTTTTTTTTTATTATTATTAAATCGAATATTTCAGTTCATATATTTCAATTGTGATTAGTAGTTATACAGTATGACCATTATAATTCAGGTTACTTTTACTCTACTTTGTACAAATGATTCTAAACCAATTATGAATTCAACGATCATTGTGAACTTGAAGTAATGATTAAATGACAAACGATTAAATAATTAATAAAGATTGGGTAAATATGACTGTAAAATTATATTAAACTGCAATAGAGAATATAACAAATTGAGTAAATTTCTGTTTCCCAGTGAATTCATATTTAGAGTCATGAGTCAGTTAAACTCATTAAACAATCTGAAATTATTAAGACCATTCAGTTATTTTACATGACAATATATTTGTAACTCACTTTATTTTATTCATTGTTTTTTCTGTTGTTTCTAACTCATCATTCTTCATTATTTTCTTCAGTAACTGCCATGTTCTTCATCTCTGTAAAATCTTGTCATTTCCAGGTCCTGCTGAACGATTGATTGTTTTCTCAAACCAGTGCTGATCAGAGGAGCGAGGAAAGGACTCTCTCTCTAAGATGAGTCTCTCAGAGAAACACAGGTAAGACTGCGTCTGTTTCACACAATCATTTTAAACTCTACTGGAGTTTGTTTTTTCCTGTGAATAACAAAACTTTAAGCATTGTTTTATATTTCTTCAATTTTTAACTTCTTAAATTAACTCTGACATTGTTTATAAAACTCTGTTTGTCACAGGACTCTATAGACAATATCACAGTTAATAATTTGTTAATTTCCTTCTAGACGCGACCACACTGAATTAATCCAAATACATGACTTTGGTTTTTAGATCATAAAATTATTGACAGACATTAGGAAACAACTATACACTTAATTTAATTGAAGTATGCTAACAAAACTGTGTCACACACACATTTCTGCTCTCCATTTCTGTCAATAAACAAAAACTTGACATGTTCTCTTAAATCAGAGTCAAGTATTTTTTAAATCATCAACATATTTAATCTCACTCATGTACATTAAAGAAATTGTTAATCCATTGTGAGCCGGTAAAATAAATGATTGATAACTATAAAACTGTAAATTGTGTGAGTGTGTGCATTTCTGTGGAGGATTAGATAAAGACACGGATGTGTTTCAGACACAGTTGAACCTCCTTTACTAAAGTGTTTTTCTCTCTGTTCTTTGTGTCATTAGTGTAAGATCAGGATCACATGTGTCCAGCTCTGTGTCTCTGAAGAGTGATCAGTCAAAAGGAGAAGTACCACCAAACTTCAGTGAGGAAAAACCATCATCTAATAAAAGGTATTTTGTGTGTGTTTACATTGTAGTGTTGCATTATTTGTCCACAGTGGTGTATGTGATTGAACTTGACTGAATAAAACAATAATTAAATTCAATTCAGTTCACATTTATTTGTATAGCGCTTTTCACAATACATATCGTTTCAAAGCAGCTTCACAGGGAGTGCATGTCAGCATTACAATTTAGAGTGATCTGTTATCAGAGTCGACTGTGTCCAAATTATGTAATTTCAGAAATGTACATATATGATCACGCAGTTAGCTAACAATGTAATAATGTAGGCTATTTAATTTACAGACACTGCTAGCAAATTAATTTAAGGTAGAAACAATGAGCTCATGGAAGTAATGAATACATGTTAGTAATAATTAGGATATATAGAAACTTCTATAATGTGCATGTTGATCCAGAGTTTGCTTCATCTGAAGTCCTCGCAAGGGTTGGCGCCGTCTCTTCACAGGTGTTGGTCATCTGAAGTCTTCATAAGACACAATAAACTCAATTCCTGGGAACCTTATGGATCTCATTCCAGTAACACAATTACACAGTGGTTTTTCAATTACTTTGTGTCATTAGTGTAAGATCAGGATCACATGTGTCCAGCTCTGTGTCTCTGAAGAGTGATCAGTCAAAAGAAGAAGTACCACCAGCCTTCAGTGGGGAAAAACCATCATCTAATAAAAGGTATTTCATGTTTCTAATTTTTGGTCACACGTTCACTGTTAAAAAAGTTGTATCAGTGAATACCAATCATGAAACATTTTTAGATCAAATATTTATCATGTTTTCAAGTTGTCAAGTTTTCATGGCTAATGGTTTTTTTTTTTCTAGCTTTCTGTAATATTTTGCCTAGAAAATCAGTATTTTATTTTATTTTATTTATTTGATTACAGGCTTCAATATGAGACATTAGACTCAGACGTTCAGACTCACAGGAACCACAAGAATTTCAAAGACAATCTCCTGTGGATCTTCCAGGTAGGAAAACACATTTTCATAAATGTTTAATATTTATACCAAACAAATATTATTTGTTATTGAACAAATGAATTTAATTTAATTACGCTTGATCACTTAATTTTCTTTTTAAGCACACTTTTTTTCTATTTGTGAAAAATAACAGCTGGTTAGCATGTTAGTGTTTTAACTGGATTTTTCATTTTTGCGGTATTATAATTATTGAATAAATAGTGTTCACCAAATGTAGATGTACAAATTGGTTTAAATTGTGTTATTCTGTCTTTTCTCTTACTTTTGTTTGTAGGATATTGAGAGCAAAATAATCAAATTTCTGAAGAAAGAGCTGGAAAAGTTTAAGAAAATATTACAACATGAGAACAGAGAAAACTTTGTGAAGGACTTTAATGAGAATAGATGCAGTATCAAAGCAGCAGCTCTTGATCTCACACTACATTACCTGAGAGAGATGAAGCAAGATGAAGCTGCTGATGATCTAGAAGGTCAGAGACTCATGACCATCTGTCAGATTGTCACTTATTAATGTAGACTATCTATAAAACTATAAATTAAGACTAAAACTATCTATTTTTTTTTCCTGTGTTTAGTTCAGCTGGTCTTAATTGATCAGCTAAAATGTGGCCTAAAGAAGAAGTATCAATGTGTGTTTGAAGGAATTGCGAAGCATGGTGACTCCATACTTCTGAATAACATCTACACAGATCTCTATATCACTCAGGGTGGCAGTGAACAGGTCAATACTGAACACGAGGTCAGACAGATTGAAGTTGCTTCCAGGCGTCATGAATCTCAAGAGATTCAGGTTAAATGCACAAATTTGTTTGAAGCTCCTGAACAAGACGAGGAGATCCGAACTGTACTGACAAAAGGAGTCGCTGGCATCGGAAAATCAGTCTCTGTGCAAAAGTTTGTTCTGGACTGGGCTGAAGGAAAAGAAAATCAAGATATCAGTTTCATATTTCCTCTTCCATTCAGAGAGATGAACTTAAAGGAGAAAGAAAAACTAAGTTTGATGGAACTTATAACTAATTTTTTCCCAGAGACAAAAGGACTGAACCTTACAAGAAGGAATCAATTCAAAGTCCTGTTCATCCTTGATGGATTGGACGAATGTCGCCTTCCTCTGAAGTTTGATTGTAATGAGATGTGGAGTGATGTATCGTCACCAGCCTCTCTGGACGTTCTCCTAACGAACCTCATGAAGGGAAATCTGCTTCCTTCTGCTCTCATCTGGATCACCACCAGACCAGCAGCTGCCAGTAAGATTCCTCCTGACTGTATCGACCGGCTGACAGAGATACGAGGATTCAGTGATGCACAAAAGCAAGAGTACTTCAAAAAAAGATTCACGGATCAGAATCAGGCCATCACAATCATTGATCATGTTAAAAAATCAAAGAGTCTCTTTATCATGTGCCACATCCCAGTCTTCTGCTGGATTTCAGCCACTGTTCTCCAGAACATTCTGGAGGAGAAAAGAAATAATGATGTGAAAAACAATCAGGCTGATGAGATCTCTAAAACACTACAGGAATCAAATACTGAAGACACTCCCAAGACTCTGACACAAATGTACACACACTTTCTCCGCTTTCAGATCCAGCAGAGCCGCCGAAAGTATGATGGAGAATACGCAGCAGATGTTTCCTGGGATAAAGACACCATCCTTTCACTGGGGAAACTGGCATTTCATCAGCTGGAAAGAAACAATGTGATCTTCTATGACACAGACCTGGAAGCCTGTGGTATTGACGTCTATAAGGCATCAGTGCGCTCAGGCATGTGTACCCAGATCTTTAAGGAGGAAAAAGGGATCATTCTTGGTACCATGTACTGCTTTGTTCACTTGAGCATTCAAGAGTTTATTGCAGCCCTTTATGCACATCTGTTTCTAGACATCAACAAGAAAAGTATGTTTGTTCATGAGTCTACGGAACAGAAAAGCAAAAATGAAACCATGATTGATTTTCTGAAGACTGCAGTGGACGAGGCGCTCAAGAGTGACAATGGACACCTGGACCTTTTCCTTCGCTTCCTCCTCGGTCTGTCACTCCAGTCCAATCGACGACTCTTACGGGGTCTGTTGACACAGCAAGACGGCAATGACCAGAGCAACAAGGAAATAGTTCAGTACATCAAGCAGAAATTAGAAGGTAATCTGTCTGCAGACAGATCCATCAATCTGTTCTACTGTCTGAATGAACTGAACGACCAAACTCTGGTGAAGGAGATTCAGACCCACCTTAGCAAAGGAAGTCTCTCATCTGGTGACCTTTCACCTGCCCAGTGGTCTGCTTTGGTCTTTGTGTTGTTGACATCAGAGGAAGAGCTAGAGGAGTTTGAGCTTCAGAAATTCAAGAAATCAGACGAGTGTCTCATTAGATTATCGGCAGTCATCAAAACCTCCAGAAGAGCTCTGTAAGTCATTTGATACATTTTGTCATGTTTTGCTCTCATCTGAAAAATGCATTTATCTACATTATTCTATAGTGATTCCCCATCATGAACATGAACTTAAAGGCCCTGATATACTTCAAGCGAAGTTCTTTTTCGTTCATCGTTTAGGGGTAAAACGAAGTTCGAAATACGTGAGCAGCGATATACTGTAATCGAACATCTGACGCCACCCATACTGCTGAGAGTGACGGTTAAATGAATATGTACAAATGTTGCACGCTTTCCTCTCAGTAACAAAATAAACAGAATAAAACTGAGAAACTAGCAAGGATTTGTGGATATGTTTGTTTGCATAAGCTCTGTAATTCGGCACTCCAGCAAAGTCACGTTGCATTTATATTATAACACTTTATACAGTATATTCATTTCGGCCTGATTTTGTTCGAAATGATTCATATCAGTTTGTTCTTCGATTTCGTTTGAAGTGTATCGGGGCCTTTACCCAGTAAAGCCTGACATATGAAATAATAGTCTGAAAAAATCTATTTTTTAATGGAGACAGTTTATCAAATATTTAGACAAAATATAAAAGAACATTTAAAAATGTTTGCATATTTGTTTTTGTTACAGATGTTATTTATATTGCCAAAAAACAAAATGAAATTCTGAAAGGTTATAAAACAATGAGATTTTTATATAACAGGCTAAATAAAGTACAGTTATATCATCAGTTGATACTCTGTATCTCCCAGTAATTTGATATTTTAAATGCTTAGTTTTAGGAGTAGTTCTGTAGTTTTAATTGTGTTTGTACTGCAATACGTAGATGATTGAGAGATTTACAAATAAACATTTATCAAAAGTCTGTTGTATCATATTTGATGTACACATTTTAAGATGGTTTTCTAAAAATTATTTTTTTATTGAGTTTAAATTAAAATACGTATTTCTAATTTAGTAAATATTAAGTAAAATAAATATAAATTTAATTTCAGCAGTTGTTATGGATGTGTTTATACTATCATTAAATCAGTGATATTTCACCCATGCTCTCTAAGATATCGGCATCGGTCATCGGTTGACCACTATGAATAATCAAGGAAACCTCAAATGCTTTAATCCAGCAAATGTTAATCTTGAAATATTAATAACTAGTACAATTTCTTAGGTTCTTAGATTTAAGTAATCTTAGCTTTACTTAAATCATTAAAGATTTCATAGCAGCAAGACATTTATATGTGAATGCAGGCATTTTTTCAGACATCACTAAACCTAAAATTTACATAAACTCCAGAACATAATATTTACATAAATTCTCCAGCTTTGTTGTTGTTGAGCAACCGAAGCGTGAGCTGTTAAAGCAATGCCTTCTTTTGGAAAGTGGACTGCAAGCAGCAGCTCATTTGCATTTAAAGGGACACATACAAAAAAGGCATGTTTTTGCTTACACCCAAATAGGGGCAAATTTGACAAGCTATAATAAATGATCTGTGGGGTATTTTGAGCTGAAACTTCACAAACACATTCTGGGGACACCAGAGACTTATATTACATATTGTAAAAGGGGCATTATAGGTCCCCTTTAAGTGTCCCCAAAGAAGCGAGTCAAAGGCAACAGTGGCAAGAACCCAAACTCCATCAGGTGAAAGAAATATAGAAAAAATCATTGGAGAAACCAGGCTCAGCTATAAAAAGCTAGAAATCGTAACACAATTTTTTTTTTTTTTTTTTTTTCATTTTTCATATTTTTCACATGCTTCATTTTACCCAGGAAATGTGTACAGGAAATACTAGTTTTGAAGAGTATTCATATTTTAGCTCAGCCTCTTTACTGTATATATGCTGTTTATGTAAAAATAATAATGGAAAGTATATCTAATATTTGTATGTAGAAAATGTATGTGTTCCATCTAATTCTGTGATGTGATTTATTTCTCTTGTAGGTTAAATGACTGTAACTTAACAGACAAAAGCTGTTCAGCTCTGGCTGCAGTTCTTGGAGCAGATACTAATCTGAGAGAGCTGAACATGAACAAAAATAATCTGCAGGATTTAGGAGTGAAGATGCTCTGCACTGGACTGAAGAATATAAACTGTAAATTGGAGATACTGAGGTAAGTTGAGCCACAAATGCCGAGAGTGAGGTGCAATGACTGACAGGATGTTGTCAGAGGCAAAAGCGCAAGAGAACTTTTGTTAATAAATGTTGCATTTCTTTGTTTAAAGTGCCCGTATTATGGATTTTTGAAAATCATCTTTCATGTAGTGTGAAACATAGCTCTAAATGATTGAAAACATCCTGCAAAGTTTTAAATCTGAAAGTGCACCGTATATTAAGTTACTGTCTCTCAAAAGTAAGAGTAGACTCTGAATCAATTAAACGAGTAATTTGTAAAATGAATCTTAAACTGTTTCGTTGTGATGTCACAACGAAACATTAGCATATTGCCCGCCCACTTATTGCACGTGCAGACGCCAGGGAAAACTTGAAACCTGAACCTTGTGATGTGTGTTCCCGTCATTTTACTGACGACTGCTTCTTCAATCTAAATGCGTTCAAAAAGGGATTTGCAGGCTGGTTGTTATTGAAGGATGGGTCAGTACCCAGTTTATTTAGACCAGCTTCTTCCTCCGAAGAACCTGTAACCTTTAACCTTTAACCTATAACCTGTAACCAACAACCTGTTTTGTAGGAAAGAATGCAATTATAATTCTCACAGAGAAAATAATTTAAATTAAAAGTTTTTAAGGAGCCAAGATACAAAACTGCCCCCAAACAAAAAGACTAGTTAAAAAAAAAAAAATCTTCTAGACAAATATGCGATTAGCAAGGACTAAAATCCAGTGTCTTACATCCACACAGTTCTGAGTTTCAGTTCAATGGCCTAAGTAGAGTAACGTTACTGGACTGAAACCATTATACGGTTCAGTCCGAACATGTCAGTGACGTCTCCGCGTCCAAATTCCAAGCCAGAGTCACCTCATTCTCTGTAGCACGTACGTTCTTTTCTGAGCAGATACTCCCGAAGCGCGCACACTCTAAAAGCCTGTCAAACACTGCATTTGCTGGAAAAAGTTATCATTCGCATCTTATTCTGCTAAAACTGTCAAATACACACAAGGTTTACACCATCGGTTAAGTGTAAAGTGAAAATAAACAGTTGAGAGTCAATCGAATGCGTGTCAATATATAAGATGCGTGTATGAACTTTAAAGGGACAGACAACACATGCTGCGACTTGTCCTTAAAGGGATAGTTCAACCAAAAATGGAAATTCTGTCTTTATTTACTCACTCTAAAGTTGTTCCAAACCTGTATTTCTGTCTTGTGCTGAACACAAAAGAACATATTTTGAAGCATGTGGGTAACCAAACATTTGCTGGTACCCATTGACATCCATAATATTTTCTTTCCTATATGGAACTCACTGGGGACCAGCAACTGTTTGGTTACCCACATTCTTCTTCTTCAAAAAAAAAACTTCAACAGAAGAAATTTATTCCGATTTAAAACAAGTTCTAAGGTGAGTAAATAATGACATAATTTCCTTTTTTTTTCAATTTATTTAATACAGTAGCTTTAACAAGAAACCTATAAATTAGTATTTTTATCTTCATCCACTTTGGGCTGAAAGTCTGTCATTCTTTTTTTCTTTTGTAAGTGTAGGACCAAAATCAGCTCAAATGAAATAATTTATAGGGAATTATAAAGAGTCATTAAGTTTACGACCGAGCAACTGAATCATCCAGCGTTCATCTGCTCGGATCGTAATAAGCTCTTGTAGCGGATATGAATATCCAATATCGTGAAAACACTGATTAGAGCCCGGTAACTTCAAGATCGACAGTTTAAGACATTAAATTTTACAAGCACATAATACAAGACACTTTCTTTTAAAATCTACAAGAGACTTTATTTATTCTAACACAAACTAATCTAACACAAACACATACACAAACATTCATACGTGTTGTAGAAAGAAAGGAAATGAGAGAGAAAGAGTTTTAAGAGAGAGAGCGAGAATGATATGATGAGCATTTCTAGCAAAATATGCACTTCAAAAGACCTGACCTGAACGAACCATGAATCATTAATTTAATGCACTAGTTCAGCTTTAGAATCTGGAGGTACTTGCTTGTCAACTTTAAATGTGAATCTCCTCGTCGGCGTCCTTAGCTTGGAGAGAAGGGTTTTTTCTAGTCAATGATTTGTTGCAGGGTCTTTTCAGGTCCGGATTGTGTTAGGTAAAAACCTATCCCGTTTGAGCGTGCTGGCAAAATGAAAGGAAGTCTCTGGAAATCTCCGGTCTCTGGAATTGCCGGCTTCAGCAGAGAGTACCGTTTTAGACATAATTTCTATTAAATGGAATATGATACATTTTACACCGATTTCTTTCGAACCATGATTTAAACATACATTAGAGATTTAAATAAGGCATACTTTCAATCAATCATTCAAAAGTTATCACATTTACATGAATTGTGGGTGTTCTAAAACATAACTGGTCACATGTAGCATGTGTAGACATGACATAAAATTTATGCAGTTGAAAGATGTTTGATAAGTTGTGATGGGTGTCTGAGGCTGGAATCAAACTCGGGTCTTCTAGTCAACTGAACTGCCTCTTTACCACTGAACTATGGTGGATGACAAATAACAGATGGAGGGCAGAAGAATAACTTGCAGGCTTAGATGACTGAACAAAAAGTGTTTTACTCAAGAGTCCAAGTTCAATAGTACAACAAAAAGGAAGCCGTGCTTCCGCAGAAAAAATACAAGAAACAAAAGATGAGTAACAGACAAATCCAAAAACTCAACAGACTTAGCTTTCTTGGCAAGGATACACATGCATAGTAGGCTCAAGACTGAACACAACTGAAAGAAAGAGGCGTGCTTAAATAGGCAAACACAAACAAGATAATGATCCACAGGTGGGAGAAATCAAGTCCTAATGAGTAGCAATACAATGAATTCTACAAAAGCTGGGGCCACCTAGTGGCCGGGAGAGTCATTACATGGCATAAGTGTCAGTGCCAGCTAGTGGTTGGGAGAGTCATTACAAGTCAGCACTAACTAGAGGCTGGGAGAGTCATTACAAGCTGGAGCCTTACATAAGTCCATTTCAAATTGTTTGGAACAATTTGATGCAGTTTTAGTTATAGAAACCTTCTTTGTGGGTTTGTCTGTAAAGTTAGGTCACTCAGAGAAACGGGCCTGCATTGTCTCTCTGTCTCTTTTGATCTGGAGATCAAAGACTATTTATCTTCTGGTGACCATTTGGTTTAAGTTTTGCCGCCTCTCCTTCAGTCAGGAAGCATGGGTGCCATAAGAGTAATTAGCAGGGGGTTGTTCTGTAGACGGACTGGAGCCGAAAATTAGATTCTCAGAGCTTGGGTTTCTGGAATTATGTTTTGAAAGAATCATCTGAATGATTCATTTGTCTGGTTCGTCCACGGTTCCTACAACGGCTACTTTTTAATATATAGGGAAATTAGTTTGACTGTACTGCTCAGTCACTGGCAAAATAGTAAAAACAACATGAAAAAGATTTGTGATCAAATCATGAAGCGTGATATTTTTGCCATATCACCCACCCCTACTTATTAATAAGAATATTATGCATATTGTGTGTAGTTAGTTGTCCCCCAAGGGGGCGTTTTCCCCACTCTACCCTAAATTCACAATTGAGAGTTAAAAAGTCAGAATTGCGTGATTATAAAGCCACAATTGTGTCTTATAAAGTCAGAATTGTAATATATAAATTGCAATTCAGATTTTTTTTCTCAGAAGTGCTCATTTATATCTCTCAATTCTGACTTTTTTCTCAGAATTGCAAGCTTATATCTATAATATATTGTATATATTCTGACAATTACGATCCATAAGATCCTTTTTTTTCACTCAATTGCAAAATTTTTTTTTTTTTTTTTTACAATATTCTCTCTATATTATAATGTTTTTACTCAAGTAATGATTCATAAAAAATGAAAACCAAAACTAGTGTGGAAAGATTGTTAATATTAGGGATAAGAAAGCTGCAACTGGTTTTAATATATTTCCAAAATTGATGTACAAATGATTGTAACCTCTTCTGGGTTAAAATGGATGCAAATGCAATAGGAGGGTTAAAATTTTAAGAACTGTAAGAGGTCTTTCATGACGCTCCATATGCTGGGATGTGAATTTGATAGGTGCTTGATATAAAATAAATTTAAAAAGTCCTTGAAATTCATTGAATCTGGTGTTTCCATCGCTCATTTCTGATGCGGTACTTAAAGATGTGCATAAAAACAGAGTGATGAAGTCTGGACTTTAATTAGGTCATTCCCAAACTTAAATTTTCTCATTTTTCGACCATTTTCAGGTTGCTTGTTGTGAATCATTCAGATCAAAGACTTTCACAGCTCTACAGTTTTAGATAATTGAAATCTTGAAAGTGATGTTGATGTCTAACATATTAAAGTTCTCTGTGCCTTTTGTTTG
Organism: Ctenopharyngodon idella; assembly: GCF_019924925.1. Classification (NCBI taxonomy): domain Eukaryota; kingdom Metazoa; phylum Chordata; class Actinopteri; order Cypriniformes; family Xenocyprididae; genus Ctenopharyngodon; species Ctenopharyngodon idella. The sequence continues at coordinate 3,600,699 of NC_067221.1, read as the reverse complement.
CCTCCATATTCAGTTGTCAGTTTTTGCAACTAACTTTCAATACATTCATACAAACAACAAAATAAAATTCACTTTAAGGATTTCTGTTGTTCAGGTTTAACTGATTAATCAGCTGAATGTTTTCATTCCTGTTCTAGACTCTCTAACTGCAGTGTAACAGAAGAAGGTTATAAATCTCTGGCTTCAGCTCTGAGATCAAACCCTTCACACCTGATAGAGCTGGATCTCACAGGAAATGATCCTGGACAATCAGGAGTGAAGGAGCTCAGTGATTTACTACAGGATCCAAACTGTCAACTGAAGACACTGAGGTGAGACGGGATGAAATAATTAACATAATTAAAAAAATATGCAAGCTAACAAAATATGCTGGCTAAATAGTCATAACAAATATATCATTTTAGTTATACAATAAGTTAGACAATTTGTTGCATCAAAATGATCAAGATCAGATCAGATGCTGCAGGTTCTGACATGATGATGATAACCGTCAACACAGTTTAGTTGTGGTTCAAGCTACAGGTCAAATAGACATTATGGGTCAGTATATGTGCTATTCTGGAGTATGGTATACCTTGACAATTAACATGAACAATTTTGATTTTGTGCACACTTCTCATTAAAAATTCAAGAAAATCTTTGTCAAATTGTTTTCTGAACACAATTGTTTTCCAGATTCACTGTATCTCTCCACAGCAGGTCTATGGCTACGTTCAGACTGTCAGTCCAAATCCGATTATTTGTGTATCCGATTGGAATCTGATCTAAAATTATTGACGTCCACATTGTATATCGCAACTGTTCAGATCTGATTTGTGTGTCCATGCCGCTCTTTCGTTTTCTGGAATATCCACATTGGTTTCTATGGCAATGATTTTGCGTCGGTAGGCATACGCCAAAAACAACAACAACAACCACAGGATGGAGGGGTTTGTAATACAGATGTTGTCTTATTTACAAAAGACATTGTGTAGCCGGCATGCGCTGGACTACTGCATCTTCTGAGGCAGCGGCAGAAACATAGGAGGAGGCATATGTGTGGCTTTATTCCGCATTTTTATCTCTTCCAGTTTCAAAACATGTCTCCGTTATATTGCTCATCCAACACTTTGCAACAACACAACCTTGTGTCTGCTGCGATTTTCAGTATGTTTCCTATAACAATGTCTGATGTTTACATTTTACGTGGCGTGAGAAAGTCACATAAACCACACGAAATCTGATCAGAGCGGTCACACTGAAACAGATTTTCAGAAATGTGATTTGAAAAGGATTTCAAACCTCATATGAATGTAGTTCGAAATGGATTTGTAAAAATTGCATTTCATGTGATTTTTGGCCATTCAGGATGGGTCAATACCACAATTTTGGCTTCGGTACGGTACCACAATCTAATACCGGTATATCGGTATTAAATCAATATCATACAGGGTCTAAATTTTGGTGTGGGTATTGCGCATAATTTTACTCATTCTCGCAGGTTGCGCGTTTACAAAGCGGGAAATTATCGCAAATGTTTATTAGTAAATTAATCAACACAGATTATCACATAAAATCAGTAATTGGTTACCACTTATAGCACACTTGAACCCATAGTCTATTACAAGTGTTAACTAAATACATTTAGATAGTATATTAAAAGCACATTTTAGTTCATATTTCATGGTGTTTCAAAATAGCACAGTTGAGTACACTTAGATGTTCTTAAGATTATCTTAAGAAGTACTAAAGAAGAATCTTTAGTATATTAAGTACAAAATTAGTGTGCGAAAATAGAGCACTTTAAGTACATATGCGCCCTGCGATACAACACTCTCGTGCGCGTTTCGGACAACTTATGGAAATCACTTGCCCACGTTTTTTTAAACCCATTTTGAACATCCAAGCGATTTTATCATTCAGTAGTAACGTACTTGGGAGCTCTGTGAGAGATGGTTTCTTTGCGCTTATACCAACAAACAACGCACACACAAGCCGCCTGTATAGAGCTCGCGCCTTCCAAATTGAGTTGTTTTACCTTAAACGGTATTTAATGTATTAACAGTGACTATTCAGTGTTATTTTACATTTGATTACTTTATTAAATTTCTGTAACTAGCATTTCTGTACCTGAATACTTCTGTAAGAACTAGCTAAACTTAAGTGCAAATGTTAGGAGATAAACATCATTGGTTCAAACGCACGCTGGAGCTTTCATGTTATCTAAACCATATGATCTTATGTACGTGTGTGTAGGTTTGATGGTTCTTCATCATTTTTATAAGCAAAGCAATTCCAAATTATACGTCTATTGCTGTCATTATTAACAAAGAATAAACACTAACAAGAAGCGAAACTCAATAGAACGTTCCATTGGAACACCAGCGCCCAGCAGCAGCTCTGCGTTTCCGCCATTTTGACTTGAAAGTCGGTCGAGTCGGTCCACTAGCTTCTATGGCAATATCAGCTGCTTTGTTAAAAAAAAAAACAAAAAAAACAAAGTACATTAAAGCTAAAATCCAACCTGAATGATGACAACAGAATAAAATACTATCACTAGTGATCATCAAATCCTTTTAACAGTTTATTTTACAGACTTTGTGTTTAAGTCTTCCACTTTTTTCACAAAACCTTTGCTCTCTAGAAACGCAGTCAGTTTGGGTTAAAATTCGTTGAAGTTCAAGTATTAGCATTATAAACACTGAATTAATACCAACATATGAAATTAAATTAAGGACATGCATCAGAAAAAATGGGAATGTTGGACAATAAATATATAACAGACAATAACAGCTTGTTTTTGCAGTGTTGTATGTTAAAGCAAAAGTGTCCAAAAGTGGGAATTATGCGATAACGGACACAGCAATGCATCATGTGTTATAAGATCGTTATGTTTGTAGCGTGATCCATTAAAACATACAATATTCAATTCAGACCTAGTGGAGTGATTATTACTATTACTCCACTAGGTCTGAAATATATTGTTCACTGCAAACATGATGATCTTACATTCATTCATTATTAATTTACTATTAATAAATGTGTAAAGTTGCATAAAATGGAAATACTCAATAAAGTAGGCTAACTACGTTACCTCAGATGGTTGAATGGTTGGATTCCACAACTGGTAAAATAAAACATATATAAGACAATAAACAACATTTACTGTAGGAGCCATAAAATTTACTGGTGACTTAATTTAAAAAATGTTCTATTGCACTTCTGATTTGGTTGTGAAATTCGCCGATTTTGGGTGCGTAAGATGTGAAGGATTCTATGGTCCAGTTGGCATTTTCACCCCATAATGGCGGCCGCGCTACCGGAGCGCCATCTAGTGGCTGTTGCCCAAAAAAGATCAGAGTTTCGCCTCTTGGGTTCTATACTGTTTGTTATTAATTAGTTTTGGGCGTGTTGAGTGAGATTCTACTGCTTTATCCATTTTGTTCCTCTATGTTGTCACATTTGCCGGTTTCGCGTCAGTTTGTGTAGCACACTGCCACCTAGCGGTGAACTTCAGAACAGCAGCATATACCGAAATGAGCAAAATCATGATATTTTCATGGTATTTTCACAGTACCGGTATACAGTGCATCCCTATTCAGACTTGCTAAATCTGATCAGATTTCAATCGGATATGCGCAAAAATCGGATTTGGACTGACAGTCTGAATGAGGCTTATGAGACTCCTGCTTAAAAGCCAGAGAGATCTTGAGGCCTTAATTTCACACTCTGTATTCATACTGAAAATCATGATCTAGTGAGCTTTTGCCCTTCTGCTCTGTGGGACGTTTCTGTTCTTATGAGTTTGCTTTAGGACTGAGTGTCGCTCGAGTTTCTTTTTTAAATATCTCTGACTATCAGACTTTGTTTTCAAGTATTTATATATTTATTTGTATATTTAAATATTCAAAGAAAAGTGTTACATCTAAATAACTAACTAGAGCTTGTCTTTAGAACAATAAAAGTTTTTTATCTTATCAATCATGTTTGTAATGCAACAGACATTTAGTTGAGAACTGAATCGACTCTTCTGCAGGTTTTTGAGTGCTGCTGCAGATGAAGCCTGTCAGTATGTGAAGAGAGTTGTGGGTAAAAACCCGTTACTCCTGAGAGAGCTGAATCTGAGTGAACATGAACTAGGAGACACAGGAGTGAATCAGATCGCTGCTCTACTGCAGGATAAACACTGTCGACTCAAAACACTGACGTGAGTATTGTTCATTTATTTAAAATATTACATTACTTTTAATTGTAATATGACTCTAATATTTCGTCACGTATTTCAGTCGGAGCAGTTTTTTTTTTCAGTGTCACATAGAGCCACAACAATGTAAAGTAATATAATTAAACAGGAAATTAAAAACACACAATTTAAATGTGACATCAAGCTTTAAATATTTAACTAATAATTTAATTATTATGAACCTCTTTTCAACACATCTGGATGGAAAGCTTCATGAAGCTTCATCTCGCCACCACTACTTTATTCAAATAAACGTGAACAAAAATTAAAATAACAAAAAAACACCTGGAAACTAAAAAACATGAACATAAACCTCACCAACAGCAGTTACAGGGAACAAAGACAGACTAAAGACAATGATAACATGAGGGCTATATATACACACAGACACTAATGAACAAACAAGAAACACCTGAACACAATGAACCAATGAAAACGACCCATGAAACAAGGAACCAATCAGAACATGACACATGAACAGGGGGAGCACATGACAAGATCACATGAGGAGTAAGACTGTGAGAATTATACAAAATAAAAGACATGAAAACATAAACTAAACTAAACCCAGAACAGACGTGACACTGCCTCACGGTGCAGCACTAAAGCAGATGAAGCTTTTCCAAAACTTGTTTGATTGTCTTCTGCTTCAGGAAATACTTTCATTCCTTAATCTGTTAATGTTCGTTTATACAATTATTCATTGTTCATGTTCGTTCACAGTGGATTAACTAATGTTAACAGAAAACATTTTTATTTAAAACTGTATTAGTAAATGTTGAAACTTACATTAAGGTTATTAAATGCTGTACTAGTATTGTCCATCATTGGTTCATGTTAACTAATGTAGTTAATGTGAACAAATAAAAGATTATTGTAAAGTGTTAGTGAGTCGACAATGTGTCTGAAAACAACCGACATAAACACATTTGTCCCAGTGATCAAACCAAGAGTGACATTGACACGAAAGAACCTTAAAGATGAGATGAAATGAATGTGTAAACTAACATAAATAGATTGACGATTTCAACCTTTGTATTGTTAAAATGTCAGTAGTATATTTAAATGAACAATGTGTCGTCTTTCTCCATGTTACCTGCACCTGGATATCCCTGTTTATTTGTCAGCAAAAGTCTGCTGGATGAAGCTAAACATGTTAGTTGATCATCATAGATCTGAGTCATTGTCTTTTCTCTTTCTGTCTTCAGTCTGTATGAATGCAGTATTACAGAGAAACAGTGTGTCATCCTGACTTCAGCTCTGAAATCAAACCCGTCACACCTGAGAGAGCTGGACCTGAGCTGGAATGAACTAGGAGACTCTGGAGTGAAAAACCTCAGTGATCTACTGATGAACCCACAATTCAAGCTGGAGAAACTAGAGTTAGTATCATTATACTGTATTTACTGTTTAATTTATTTTAAGTCAACAGGGCACAAGTCACATCATTTGTAGCGCTGCATCTCCATCTGAAGAAAGATTCAGAAATGGTATTAGTTAACGGATTTGTATGTGTATCAGTAAAAAGAGCATTAAACTTTAAAGCATTTTAAACTTTGTGGCTATAAAAGTGTTTCATATGCTGGAATCTGACAAATCTTTGCTGTGAAACAAGACAGAAGTGAGAACAGACTAAAAAACAGAGTAACAAATTGTCATGAATGGCTGGTTGTAATGAAGCTCACGACGATGAAGAATACAATAACACTGTCTTTAATCACAAATCTAACATGTAGGAGAGATAAAACACAACCACTTCAACATAAACGACAGAACAATGAACAGACAGAACTAAGAGTTTAAATACACAGACAGAGTAATCAAGGTAAAACAGAACAGCTGCAGGAACTAATTAACAACCAAGAACACTAACTAGGGAACACACACAGACAGCAACACCATGATAATAAAACACAACAAAACTGTTACACAAATAGATTATTCTGAAATGTTACATTTATACTGGACTAATGGTACTTTTCACTAAATCTTCTTTTATTAAACAAAATGTGTATTTAGAGATTGTAAATTACACTCTAATGACTTAATCTATGAATGTGTAAGATTTTCTTAAATTAATAATGAAAACAGTCCATTTAAATGTTAATTTTCTATTGTTTCTATATTGATCCTATATATTCAATTAAGAGTAATAAATTCACTTATTTTTGGGAGTGAGGACGGATCCAGACTTGGATTGTAACTAGTATCCTCAAATGCTCCTGTCTTGGTTTGTTTGTTTATATCATTAAGTTTCCATGTTTTTGCTGGTTTATTAGTGACTGTATGACATTTATTCATGATTCATTTAACTCACACATGAACTGAACATGGATTTGAGTCATTTTCTCTTTCTGTCTTCAGTCTGAGTGGATGCAGTATTACAGAGAAACAGTGTGTCATCCTGACTTCAGCTCTGAAATCAAACCCGTCACACCTGAGAGAGCTGAACCTGAACTGGAATATAATAGGAAACAGAGGAGTGAAGCTCTTATGTGACGTACTGAAGGATTCACACTGTAAACTGGAGAGATTGAGGTCAGTAACATTCTTCACATACAAGAATCAAAATGCTTAAAATCACTTTAACAGTTTAAACTAAAACACTTTATACTCAATATCTCACAATTAGTCTGAGTTGAAGTCTGGACTCTAATTAGGTCATTCCCAAACTTTAATTTTCTCATTTTTCTCATGTTGTGGATCATTCAGATCAAAGACTTTCACAGCTCTACAGTTTTAGATAATTGAAACACTGAAAGTGATGTTGATGTCTAACATATTACAGTTTTTCTCAGTTGCTTTGGCACATTTCTCGAATCATCCTTACAATTTGCAAAACATGTTCATTTCTAGAAACAATTTGTACAAACAGCACAACAAATTGGATTACCTGCAAAAGCCTGTAACTTGCTCAAAATCCTTAGTTCATCTTTCAAAAGCAAGTATTTATGTCAATGAACATATCAGTGCTGTCAGAATGACAAGTCCTTGTGTCATTGTTCTCGAACAAGATAGTCAAAATGCTTAGCCATGTTGTCAATATAACAGTGATGAATATTTCAGATGTAAACTATGGCTACAGTTTTTATGACAGTGATTGAAACTGCCCAAGACTGCACTTTGTCTGTATGGCATATATCAATTTTAACAGTACAAATGGACACATTACTGTATATGGGAGATTGATTGCAAAAGACTAGACAGGATTCACAGTTTTGTATTTACTGTTGGTCTGTCAACAAATCACTGTAAAATGTCCTTGTGATAAAAAAGACAAGACTATATACATACACTGTATATATGTGTTCATGTGTATAGTATGTATCTGTATAAAGTTCATTTAGCCTGCTATACTGTATGTGTAAAGCAAGTGTAATGTGCTACTGTAAGTGTAAAAATGCTACTGTAATATTAAGATTATAGCTCGCATACCACATTAGTGTGCAGTGCACATTGCTGAAATACATACCTGATATGTCTATGAAATGCTTGAATGATTGAGGAAAAGGTTTTTCTCCAAACGTTCAGCTGCACCTTTAGACCTTCATAAGCCATTGTATAAGGTCATGATTGAAAACATTGTTTACAATAGTGGTCCTTATTTCACTAGAAACGTGCCTACGCCCTTTGCCTTATCTACCTCTTCCTCTGTTTTGCCTCTCTACCCTTCTACCACACATCCTTACTCCTCTTCTTCTTTCCAGCTGTTGACCCTGTTTGTTTCCATGATGTTCTTCCATTATCAGAAATTGTAACTCTTGTGTTGTGCTCTGTCTATATATGCTTTCCAGTTGAAGATTCATGACGTGCATCTTTTAGCTGCTTTAGAGAACTGGTTGGGTCATTGGTTGATCTAATGCTTTACATTCCCCTGAATACATTAGTGAAATTCAGGATTCACCTGCAAAATTCATCAATTCAGGACACATTTACAAAAGTCTAATAATATACTTGACACATTGTGATAACTAGGTCAACCATTTTGCATTTAATGACTTGTGCGATGAACTAATGACTAGATGTTTTGAGGGGTAAGACTATTCAACAGAGAACCATATAATACATTTTGAGCAACATGACATTAGCAATTGATAATGTAGGAAATAGCAGACAATTGTACATAATCAGTTGCATGAATGTACCAAAGCATTTGCAATTTGTTCAAAAGAACGAGAAACTGCTTTTATGATGTACAAGTGACTAGATGTTGTGGAGGTTGAACAAGTAGTTTTGAAAATTTCAGTCCTGATCTGAGAAATGTGCCAAAGTGACTGAGAAAAACTGTAAAGTTCTCTGTGTCTTTTGTTTGCCTCCATATTCAGTTCTCAGTTTGTGCAACTAACTTTCAATACTTTTGTACAAAGAACAAAATAAAATTCACTTTGAGGATTTCTATTGTTCAGGTTTAACTGATTAATCATCTGAATGTTTTCATTCCTGTTCTAGACTCTCTAACTGCAGTGTAACAGAAGAAGGTTATAAAGCTCTGGCTTCAGCTCTGAGATCAAACCCTTCACACCTGATAGAGCTGGATCTCACAGGAAATGATCCTGGACAATCAGGAGTGAAGGAGCTCAGTGATTTACTACAGGATCCAAACTGTCAACTGAAGACACTGAGGTGAGACGGGATGAAATAATTATCAAAATTAGTTATATTCAGGCTAAATATTCATAACAAATATATTATTTTAGTTACACAATAAGCTGGACAATTTGTTGCATCAAAATGATCAAGATCAGATCAGATGCTGCAGGTTCTGCATGATGATGATAACCGTCAACACAGTTTAGTTGTGGTTCAAGCTACAGGTCAAATAGACATTATGGGTCAGTATATGTGCTATTCTGGAGTATGGTATACCTTGACAATTAACATGCACAATTTTGTTTTTGTGCAGACTTCTCATTAAAAATCCTAGATAAACTTTCAGTCAAATTGTTTTCTGAAAAGTCCTCAAAGAGGACTTACAAAAAGAGGACTTACAATTGGTGCGTTCCAAACGGGATATATCGCCCTCCGAAGGGCACTTCGGAGTGAAAATAATCATGGCCGCCATATTGAAGGGTCGTTCCAAACCGAAGTGCTCAAAACTGGCCACTTCAAAGGGCCCTTCGGAATGAAGGATTTCGAAGGGTACAACTGATGGACACTTCAGGCCCTCATGATCCTTTGCACAGGGAAGTTGTTTTACGTCACAGAATGGGTACAGGAGGCTCGAGTTCGATTTGACCTATAAATGTATGTATAGTATTTTTCTATACTACTGTAATATTTATACGAGCTAGATTTGGTTCATTATTATGGTCAAAATAACATTATACTTAAACAAAAATACTTTACAGCTCCCTTTATCAGTCCATTCAAATGTTTCAAATACATAGACACAATATACATTATATTTATCGTATAAGACTGGCAGTAGCTTATATTACTACAGTAAATGAATGCTTATTAATACAAAGAGTACACCATGAGGAAAAAAAATGAATGGCGCCTCCTTGATTGTCTCGTTAAGATGACGCAGAAGTGCGTTCCAAAAAAAGAGTTTTTTTGACCCCTACACCCTTCATCCCTTCGAAGCTCTCACTCCGGAGGGTAAACCCTTTGAAGGGGTTAGGGCATGAGCCCTTCCGAATGGAACGCAGGGAATGACTTACAAAAATACATAACAGCTACAAGTGTATGCACCACTTGCTTTATGCAAGCACTATATAGGACAAATCACAATTCAGGATTTACCCTATTATACTTTATCGACGCAAATTGATAGGTGAAACAACAAACAGCCACCCACAAATAGTCTATAAACAAAGCATCAGGCTGTCTTTGAGTTCACATGAGCAACGGTTAAAGTTTTCGTCAGGCTACAGAAGAATACCAAAATTCCTCCATTCAATTAGGCCTAAGACGTCGAGAGTCACGCAGACCTATAACAACCCAGCCACACAGAATAACATGCCTTACCTTAACATAGAATCGACCACAAACTCCAATGTTTATATTTTTTCTACGAATCTTTGAGTTAACATATACTAAACATGAGTGGAATTTGCACCGCAGCGCCCCCACACCTTGATGCTCATGACAAGAATGGCATGTATTTTCTTAATTGAAGTGAATTAGGTTTAAATCGCCATCATGCATGAATGAATGATATTTTTGCAATTTTACACATAATAATCCACAATGATCACATTACACAAAACTGAAATTGCATGTCAAAATGACACATTGTCAATATTTTTTGAGATCCCCCAAAATTTCACAAATCACGTTTTCAGGGGAGCCCATGTCTTATTAAGGGGAGCCGAGCTCCCCCTAGCTCCCCCGTAGTTCGCACCCTGTGTGTGTGTGTGTGGATGCGCGTGTGTGTTTGTGTGTGTGTGTGTCAATTTGTTAGTGTGCGCGTTTGTGTGCACACGTGTGTTTGAGTGTGTTTTAAATGCAATCATTTGGTTTTGTTTAACTCTGAAACATGAAATGTGGAGTTAAATCTGCTTTTGCTAAAGAACAAACTTTTAATAAATATAAAAAAACATACTTTCAATGAACTTAAATTTTTTAATTTACCTCTATTTTTTGGAGTTATTATTACTTAATCAAAACAACCCAACTGCAGTCTGATTGATATTACTTGGAATGCACAATAAAAAAACATGATTTGTGAGAATTAATAAAAATGGAGTTAACTGTTTTTGCAAATGAACTCTTCATTTATTTGTGTATTTAAATGTTCAAAGAAAAGTGTTACATCTAAATAACTAACTAGAGCTTGTCTTTAGTACAATAATTGAGTTTTTTTATCTTATCAATCATGTTTGTAATGCAACAGACATTTAGTTGAGAACTGAATTGACTCTTCTGCAGGTTTTTGAGTGCTGCTGCAGATGAAGCCTGTCAGTATGTGGAGAGAGTTGTGGGTAAAAACCCGTTACTCCTGAGAGAGCTGAATCTGAGTGAACATGAACTAGGAGACACACGAGTGAATCAGATCGCTGCTCTACTGCAGGATAAACACTGTCAACTCAACACACTGATGTGAGTATTGTTCATTTATTTAAAACATTACATTACTTTTAAATGTAATATGACTAATATTTCCTCACATATTTCAGTCAGAGCAGTTTTTTTTTCTCAGTGTCACACAGAGCCACAACAATGTAAAGAAATACAATTAAACAGGAAATTAAAAACACAATTTAAATGTGACATCAAGCTTTAAATATTTAATTAATAATTTAATTATTTCAGTTACTGTAGAGGGAGATCAATGGTTTTCTTCCAGAGCTTAGAAAACTCTTCAAATAAGTGATAGATTGAAAAAACAGCTGCTCTATAAACACAGAGATGTCTTTCCTAACTTTCACAGGTTAATTCTGTGTAAATTAAATATAAGTGTGTATATATTGATGCTCTTTTTGAACACGACTGCTGAATGTGATCATGTTTACTGATTGCTGGTGTGAAACAATGTTTTTTGTGACATCAGAACTGTTCATAACTGCTTTCAGTTTAATGTTTGTATTTCACAAAATGTAAAATGTCTAATTTTGGTGCAGCATTTACTGTAACTTTTGAACAAGTGCATTTTAGAAATCTGTGATCAGAATCTGCCTGTAATAAGATCCACCGAAGGCAAGTTGTCTGAACACAAGTGCAGCTTTATTCTAGTGATGTTACTCCTGATATCGAGGCTTCGAAGCTTGTGTCGGGAACATCAGGATCTTCCCGCCGGAGCTCCGTATCGAGGCTTGTATTGTTTTAGTGAAATGACGTCACCGGTGACGTTCGAAGCCTCGTTTGAGTGAAGAGCTTCGAGAAGGTGTTCATTTTTGGCGGAACAATGTGTTTTTTCCCTCTCGTGTTACACAAGCACTTCCACTTCTCTCTGTCCAGTCCACCTTAATCACTTTCACCTTTTTATCCGGTTCAAAAAACTTTGTTTTTTCTCATATGTTCAACAACAGCATTGCCCAGTTACAAAACTATGAAAATTTATAAAACAACACTGAACATAAATACTTCACAGAACTAATTATTTATTTATTTATTTGTGTATGTTAATGTATCATGAACCATGTAACACACATTTTGGTGCTGTCAAACTAAACTTCCTGCACCATTTTTCCATTGATCATCATGTGTCTCTGAAGCGTCATCTTGCAACCACTACTTTATTTGTTATTTTAATTTTTGTTCACATTTCTTTGAATAAAGACTTGACTAAGAAACATGAACATAAACCTCACCAACAGCAGTTACAGGGAACAAAGACAGACTAAAGACAATGATAACATGAGGGCTATATATACACACAGACACTAATGAACAAACAAGAAACACCTGAACACAATGAACCAATAAAAACGTGACACATGAAACAAGGAACCAATCAGAACATGACACATGAACAGGGGGAGCACATGACAAGATCACATGAGGAGTAAGACTGTGAGAATTATACAAAATAAAAGACATGAAAACATAAACTAAACTAAACCCAGAACAGACGTGACACTGCCTCACGGTGCAGCACTAAAGCAGATGAACCTTTTCCAAAACTTGTTTGATTGTCTTCTGCTTCAGGAAATACTTTCATTCCTTAATCTGTTAATGTTCGTTTATACAATTATTCATTGTTCATGTTCGTTCACAGTGGATTAACTAATGTTAACAGAAAACTTTTGTATTTAAAACTGTATTAGTAAATGTTGAAACTTACATTAATGTTATTAAATGCTGTACTAGTATTGTCCATCATTGGTTCATGTTAACTAATGTAGTTAATGTGAACAAATGAAAGATTATTGTAAAGTGTTAGTGAGTCGACAATGTGTCTGAAAACAACCGACATAAACACATTTGTCCCAGTGATCAAACCAAGAGTGACATTGACACGAAACAACCTTAAAGATGAGATGAAATGAATGTGTAAACTAACATTAATAGATTGATGATTTCAACCTTTGTATTGTTACAATGTCGTAGTATATTTAAATGAACAATGTGTCGTCTTTCTCCATGTTACCTGCACCTGGATATCCCTGTTTATTTGTCAGCAAAAGTCTGCTGGATGAAGCTAAACATGTTAGTTGATCATCATAGATCTGAGTCATTGTCTTTTCTCTTTCTGTCTTCAGTCTGTATGGATGCAGAATTACAGAGAAACAGTGTCTCATCCTGACTTCAGCTCTGAAATCAAACCCGTCACACCTGAGAGAGCTGGACCTGAGCTGGAATAAACTAGGAAACTCTGGAGTGAAAAACCTCAGTGATCTACTGATGAACCCACAATTCAAGCTGGAGAAACTACAGTTAGTATCATTATACTGTATTTACCGTTTAATTTATTTTAAGTCAACAGGGCACAAGTCACATCATTTGTAGCGCTGCATCTCCATCTGAAGAAAGATTCAGAAATGGTTTTATTTAAAGGATTAGTTCACTTTCAAATGAAAATTAGCTCAAGCTTTACTCACCCTCAAGCCATCCTAGGTGAATATGACTTTCACTTTTTATCCTGACACATCTGAGCTTTATAATGGCAGTGAACGGGATCAATGAGTATGAGCTGAAGAAAGTGTCTCCATCCACATCCATCCAACCTGGTTGGTCGGGCTTTTTTGCAATGCATTTGCGGGTTGTTTTGAACGAGCTGTAAGCTGTGTGGAGTTTTTTATTATGGATGGATGTGGATCTTCAGCTTATACTCATTGATCCCGTTCACTGCCATTATAAAGCTCGGATGCGTCAGGATATTTATTAATATTTCTTTGATTATGTTCATCAGAAAGAAGAAAGTCATATTCACCTAGGATGGCTTGAGGGTGAGTAAAGCTTGGGCTTGGAAAAGCCAACTTAAGCCGGGGACACACTTAAAGTCGGCATGAAGCGGAAGTTGCGATTGTCTTTTCTTCTCTACTGTGACGTCTATCTGAGTGAAACGGCATCTGAAATGAGAGGGCGGTACTTGATTTCTTACTTCGGGAATTGATTGGATCGTTGGAAGTTGGGTGTTGCTAATAAAATAGAGGCAGATCTGAATGCCTGTTTGGGAATTTCTCTCCACCGGACTCACTGCGAGCACCCTCACATTACTGTAAGAACCTCATTTATTGAGGATGACGAGGACGATCAACGGCACTAAACAGCGAGAGAGAGACTGACTGACGGTGTGTGTCCGCCATTATAGCATGTGACAGGAAGAGACAATGAGTCGTTTTGAGGGGGAGAGCAGGTTAATGTTTTTGATTAAAGATTACGAGGGCACATGAATTTTAAAAAAAATAATGAAGTGCACGGATAAATTATTGATAATAAATACTACAATATTCCATAAAAAAATAAGAGTTGTCAATTTTGATTTCATGCCGACTTTAACGATTGTAAGGCCGATTATGAATGTAAATTGATACTTATGACTGATCGCGCTCAAACGCGTCCAGTCAGAGCCAGTTGCGTTCAGTCGGCGATTACAGTCGGTGTTCAGATTCCGTGTGTAAGTATTTAAATCTGCTTCAGTCGCAGGAAACAATCGCTGTGTGTTGAGCTCAGTCTTAGGATGTTTTAGCTAGTCGTTAAATGTGTGCCCAGCTTTACTGAAATGCTGTTTAAACTTATTTTTCTGAGACTAACATTTCTGACTTTAACTCCTCCTGGAGCTTTAAAGCTAGAACTACCAAATTCGGCTCAAACCTTCAGACTGTTCTGACTTAGTGTGCTTTATCTTTTCTAACTGATCGGACTTACGGTTTTCCTAAAAATGACTATTAAAACTCGGAAAAATCCCATTGACTTTCACTGATGGAATGTTCAGATGATCCACGACTGTTCAAACTCCAACTGACAAAATTCACATTTAAACACACTGAAGCCCATTAGACTCAATTAAACTGACATTCTGTGAACTATTTCTAATCCATTGAAACTCATTCAAACTCATTTAATCTATCTATCTATCTATCTATCTATCTATCTATCTATCTATCTGTCTATCTATCTATCTATCTATCTATCTCATAGCAAACCCCCAGAATACCCTAACAACCAAATAGCAACACTCTAGCAACCACCCAGAATACCATGTAACATGTAGGAGAGATAAAACACAATTTTATATTAATCTAGAGTGATAAATTCACTTATTTTTGGGAGTGAGGACGGATCCAGACTTGGATTGTAACTAGTATCCTCAAATGCTCCTGTCTTGGTTTGTTCGTTTCTATCATTAAGTTTCCATGTTTTTGCTGGTTTATTAGTGACTGTATGACATTTATTCATGATTCATTTAACTCACACATGAACTGAACATGGATTTGAGTCATTTTCTCTTTCTGTCTTCAGTCTGTATGAATGCAGTTTTACAGAGAAACAGTGTGTCATCCTGACTTCAGCTCTGAAATCAAACCCGTCACACCTGAGAGAGCTGAACCTGAGCGGGAATGAACTAGGAAACACAGGAGTGAAGCTCTTATGTGACGTACTGAAGGTTTCACACTGTAAACTGGAGAGATTGAGGTCAGTAACATTCTTCACATACAAGAATCAAAATGCTTAAAATCACTTTAACAGTTTAAACTAAAACATTTTATAGTCAATATCTCACAATGAGTTGAAGTCTGGACTTTAATTAGGTCATTCCCAAACTTTAATTTTCTCATTTTTCTCATGTTGTGGATCATTCAGATCAAAGACTTTCACAGCTCTACAGTTTTAGATAATTGAAACACTGAAAGTGATGTTGATGTCTAACATATTACAGTTTTTCTCAGTTGCTTTGGCACATTTCTCGAATCATCCTTACAATTTGCAAAACAGTATGTTCATTTCTAGAAACAATTTGTACAAACAGCACAACAAACTGGATTACCTGCAAAAGCCTGTAACTTGCTCAAAATCCTTAGTTCATCTTTCAAAAGCAAGTATTTATGTCAGTGAACATATCAGTGCTGTCAGAATGACAAGTCCTTGTGTCATTGTTCTCGAACAAGATAGTCAAAATGCTTAGCCATGTTGTCAATATAACAGTGATGAATATTTCATCTGTAAACTATGGCTAGTTTTTATGACAGTGATTGAAACTGCCCAAGACTGCACTTTGTCTGTATGGCATATATCAATTTTAACAGTACAAATGGACACATTACTGTATATGGGAGATTGATTGCAAAAGACTGGACAGGATTCACAGTTTTGTATTTACTGTTGGTCTGTCAACAAATCACTGTAAAATGTCCTTGTGATAAAAAAGACAAGACTATATACATACACTGTATATATGTATTCATGTATATAGTATGTATCTGTATAAAGTTCATTTAGCCTACTATACTGTACGTGTAAAGCAAGTGTAATGTGCTACTGTAAGTGTAAAAATGCTACTGTAATATTAAGATTATAGCTCGCATACCACATTAGTGTGCAGTGCACATTGCTGAAATACATACCTGATATGTCTATGAAATGCTTGAATGATTGAGGAAAAGGTTTTTCTCCAAACGTTCAGCTGCACCTTTAGACCTTCATAAGCCATTGTATAAGGTCATGATTGAGAACATTGTTTACAATAGTGGTCCTTATTTCACTAGAAACGTGCCTACGCCCTTTGCTTTATCTACCTCTTCCTCTGTTTTGCCTCTCTACCCTTCTACCACACATCCTTACTCCTCTTCTTCTTTCCAGCTGTTGACCCTGTTTGTTTCCATGATGTTCTTCCATTATCAGAAATTGTAACTCTTGTGTTGTGCTCTGTCTATATATGCTTTCCAGTTGAAGATTCATGACATGCATCTTTTAGCTGCTTTAGAGAACTGGTTGGGTCATTGGTTGATCTAATGCTTTACATTCCCCTGAATACATTAGTGAAATTCAGGATTCACCTGCAAAATTCATCAATTCAGGACACATTTACAAAAGTCTAATAATATACTTGACACATTGTGATAACTAGGTCAACCATTTTGCATTAATGACTTGTGCGATGAACTAATGACTAGATGTTTTGAGGGGTAAGACTGTTCAACAGAGAACCATATATTACATTTTGAGCAACATGACATTAGCAATTGATAATGTAGGAAATAGCAGACAATTGTACATAATCAGTTGCATGAATGTACCAAAGCATTTGCAATTTGTTCAAAAGAACGAGAAACTGCTTTTATGATGTACAAGTGACTAGATGATGTGGAGGTTGAACAAGTAGTTTTGAAAATTTCAGTTCTGATCTGAGAAATGTGCCAAAGCCACTGAGAAAGGTCCGTGTAACGCTTCACAGTTCAGTTTTCAGACCATACAATGCAAATGCAAAAATGAAAAATTTAAACCAGGCCAATTTTTCCTCTTTTTTCAATTTTACTTTTGCTAAATTATGTATTTATATATATTATTATTAACTAAGTTATATATATTCAGTTTTTGCAATTAACTTTAAATACATTTGTTCAAAGAACAAAATAAAATTCACTTTGAGGATTTCTATTGTTCAGGTTTAACTGATTAATCAGCTGGATGTTTTCATTCCTGTTCTAGACTCTCTAACTGCAGTGTAACAGAAGAAGGTTATAAAGCTCTGGCTTCAGCTCTGAGATCAAACCCTTCACACCTGATAGAGCTGGATCTCACAGGAAATGATCCTGGACAATCAGGAATGAAGGAGCTCAGTGATTTACTACAGGATCCAAACTGTCAACTGAAGACACTGAGGTGAGACGGGATGAAATAATAAACATAATTAAGAAAAAAATGCAAGCTAACAAAATATGCAGGCTAAATATTCATAACAAATATATTATTTTAGTTATACAATAAGCTGGACAATTTGTTGCATCAAAATGATCAAGATCAGATCAGATGCTGCAGGTTCTGACATGATGATGATAACCGTCAACACAGTTTAGTTGTGGTTCAAGCTACAGGTCAAATAGACATTATGGGTCAGTATATGTGCTATTCTGGAGTATGGTATACCTCGACAATTAACATGCATAATTTTGTTTTTGTGCACACTTCTCATTAAAAATTGTAGATAACCTTTTAATCAAATTGTTTTCTGAACACAATTGTTTTCCATCAAGCCCAGATTCACCGTATCTCTACAGCAGGTCTATGAGTCTCCAGATGTTCACAAACATGTAGTTTCACAAGCCAGTTTTCTCTGCTGATGTTTCTCACTCCTCCTGCTTAAAAGCCAGAAAGATCTTGAGGCCTTAATTTCACACTCTGTATTCATACTGAAAATCATGATCTAGTGAGCTTTTGCCCTTCTGCTCTGTGGGACGTTTCTGTTCTTATGAGTTTGCTTTAGGACTGAGTGTCGCCCGAGTTTCTTTTAAATAACTCTATTAGACTTCATTTTCAAGTATTTATATATTTGAAGTGTTCATTTGCAAAAAACGATAAACGCCACTTTAAAAAAAAAAAGAACTAACTGCTGTGCGTTATTCTCCACATATAGCACGTTCTGTACCCTAAATCCGTTTGGTCAGAAAAGCCGGTATTGTCCACTGTCAGGCATCGCGAGTTCACGTTTTACAGCAGAAACCGACAAGCGCCCTTGTTGTTTGTGTACAGAAACCGATAAGTCCGTTTTAGCGAATCAGCGCACAGTATTCAGGTCAGGTGACAAGGCTTCTAGTGACTTCAGAAAGACGCGCTAGCTGAGGGAAGTTTTGTCAAAGCTGACTAAAAGTGATCGAGGATTTATAATTTCGACTCCTGTAAGACCTTGTACACCATACACGTCTTACATGATGAACCCTTGGTTGTCCGTGTGTGTGTGTCTCGATCTGTTAGTGTGCACACGTGTGTTTGAGTGTGTTTTAAATGCAATTACTTGGTTTTGTTTAACTCTGAAACATGAAATGTGGAGTTATCTGCTTTTGCTAAAAAACAAACTTTTAATAAATATAAAAAACATACTTTCAATGAACTTTAATTTTTTAATTTATCTGTATTTTTTGGAGTTTTTATTACCTAATCAAAACAACCCAACTGCAGTCTGATTGATATTACTTGGAATGCACAATAAAAAAACATGATTTGTGAGAATTAATAAAAATGGAGTTAACTGTTTTTGCAAATGAACTCTTCATTTATTTGTGTATTTAAATGTTCAAAGAAAAGTGTTACATCTAAATAACTAACTAGAGCTTGTCTTTAGTACAATAATTGAGTTTTTTATCTTATCAATCATGTTTGTAATGCAACAGACATTTAGTTGAGAACTGAATTGTCTCTTCTGCAGGTTTTTGAGTGCTGCTGCAGATGAAGCCTGTCAGTATGTGGAGAGAGTTGTGGCTAAAAACCCGTTACTCCTGAGAGAGCTGAATCTGAGTGAACATGAACTAGGAGACACACGAGTGAATCAGATCGCTGCTCTACTGCAGGATAAACACTGTCGACTCAAAACACTGACGTGAGTATTGTTCATTTATTTAAAATATTACATTACTTTTAATTGTAACGTTACTGAAGCTGATAATAATATTTCCTCACGTATTTCAGTCGGAGCAGTTTTTTTTTCTCAGTGTCACACAGAGCCACAACAATGTAAAGTAATATAATTAAACAGGAAATTAAAAACACACAATGTAAATGTGACATCAAGCTTTAAATATTTAACTAATAATTTAATTATTATGAACCACTTTTCAACACATCTGGCTGGAAAGCTTCAAAGCTTCATGAACCTTCATCTCGCCACCACTACTTTATTCAAATAAATGTAAACAAAAATTAAAATAACAAAAAAACACTTGGAAACTAAGATACATGAACATAAACCTCACCAACAGCAGTTACAGGGAACAAAGCCAGACTAAAGACAATGATAACATGAGGGCTATATATACACACAGACACTAATGAACAAACAAGAAACACCTGAACACAATGAACCAATGAAAACGTGACACATGAAACAAGGAACCAATCAGAACATGACACATGAACAGGGGGAGCACATGACAAGATCACATGAGGAGCAAGACTGTGAGAATTATACAAAATAAAAGACATGAAAACATAAACTAAACTAAACCCAGAACAGACGTGACACTGCCTCACGGTGCAGCACTAAAGCAGATGAACCTTTTCCAAAACTTGTTTGATTGTCTTCTGCTTCAGGAAATACTTTCATTCCTTAATCTGTTAATGTTCGTTTATACAATTATTCATTGTTCATGTTCGTTCACAGTGGATTAACTAATGTTAACAGAAAACTTTTGTATTTAAAACTGTATTAGTAAATGTTAAAATTTACATTAAGGTTATTAAATGCTGTACTAGTATTGTCCATCATTGGTTCATGTTAACTAATGTAGTTAATGTGAACAAATGAAAGATTATTGTAAAGTGTTAGTGAGTCGACAATGTGTCTGAAAACAACCGACATAAACACATTTGTCCCAGTGATCAAACCAAGAGTGACATTGACACGAAACAACCTTAAAGATGATATGAAATGAATGTGTAAACTAACATAAATAGATTGATGATTTCAACCTTTGTATTGTTAAAATGTCGTAGTATATTTAAATGAACAATGTGTCGTCTTTCTCCATGTTACCTGCACCTGGATATCCCTGTTTATTTGTCAGCAAAAGTCTGCTGGATGAAGATAAACATGTTAGTTGATCATCATAGATCTGAGTCATTGTCTTTTCTCTTTCTGTCTTCAGTCTGAATAGATGCAGTATTACAGAGAAACAGTGTGTCATCCTGACTTCAGCTCTGAAATCAAACCCGTCACACCTGAGAGAGCTGAACCTGAGCTGGAATGAACTAGGAGACTCTGGAGTGAAAAACCTCAGTGATCTACTGATGAACCCACAATTCAAGCTGGAGAAACTACAGTTAGTATCATTATACTGTATTTACTGTTTAATTTATTTTAAGTCAACAGGGCACAAGTCACATCATTTGTAGCGCTGCATCTCCATCTGAAGAAAGATTCAGAAATGGTTTTAAAGGATTAGTTCACTTTCAAATGAAAATTAGCCCAAGCTTTACTCACCCTCAAGCCATCCTAGGTGAATATGACTTTCTTCTTTCTGATGAACATAATCAAAGAAATATTAATAAATATCCTGACACATCCGAGCTTTATAATGGCAGTAAATGGGATCAATGAGTATGAGCTGAAGAAAGTGTCTCCATCAACATCCATCCATCATAAATAAAATGGAAACCAGGGACATTTCTTATTTGAGTGGCCAAATATTGCAGAAATCTCATTTGTTATTATCTGATTAAAAAATGGGGACAATACATTTTTGAATGTTGATTTTTTTTTTTCTTATATATATATATATATATATATATATATATTATTACATTAATTATTATGATTTATTTTGATTATTAGGATTTTTGGTCTGGTTTTAATACAATTCACCAAAAAACTATTACACTATTAATAGTAACCATTGTAAAAGCAGTTCAAAACAATATGCCTGTTATGTTATAACAAAAGTATGACTTTACAAAAGCACTTTACAAAAAATAAAACAACATAAATATAAGAAGATGAGATAAATAAAACGACATTTAACAAATATTTGTTTTTATTTTCACAAGCGGTTTATACTTAGGCCCTATACAACTTTTTTAAACTTTTAAATATTTTTAACTATTATTTTGCATTTTAGACACATTTTAAGCACCAAGTGTATTATTATTTACTTTATTATTACTATATTATATATTCATATCTGATTCTACCTTCACCACGTGATATAGTTCAGATGTGTGTGTGGAAATGATGCGTTGTGACTGTGAAACTTTTAGAGACGTTTAAAATTGTGTAAAACAATCCCGCACCCTGTTGAGGCCCTGTTATAAATCACAAACAAACAGTGTTACTTTAATTTAACATGAATAGTTAGTATGTTACTACACTGAAACCGTTAACGATGTTGTTTTTTTTTTGTTTTTTTTTATAATTGATAATAATGGTGCTCTGCTCTGGTCCAGGTTACGTTCTTCATGAAGTAGCGGCGCGCGTGCGACCAATAGCAGTGTAGCTGCACAGCCCCCTCTATTGGTGAATATAATCACTACACGATTGCTCCGATAACCAACAGGCTGCTGTATGCTGGTTGGTCGGGCTTTTTTGCAATGCATTTGTGGGTTGTTTTGAACGAGCTGTAAAACGGGGACATTTCCGGGGACAGCTCCAGTCGGGGACAGAACACGACAAACCGGGACTGTCCCTGGAAAATGGGGATGTCTGGTCACCCTGTCCTGGAGCCGTGTGGAGTACGTTTATTATGGATGGATGTGGATGGAGACACTTTCTTCAGCTCATACTCATTGATCCCGTTCACTGCCATTATAAAGCTCGGATACGTCAGGATATTTATTAATATTTCTTTGATTATGTTCATCAGAAAGAAGAAAGTCATATACATCTAGGATGGCTTGAGGGTGAGTAAAGCTTGGGCTTGGAAAAGCCAACTTAAGCCGGGGACACACTTAAAGTCGGCATGAAGCGGAAGTTGCGATTGTCTTTTCTTCTCTACTGTGACGTCTATCTGAGTGAAACAGCATCTGAAATGAGAGGGCGGTACTTGATTTCTTACTTCGGGAATTGATTGGATCGTTGGAAGTTGGGCGTTGCTAATAAAATGGAGGCAGATCTGAATGCCCGTTTGGGAATTTCTCTCCACCGGACTCACTGCGAGCACCCTCACATTACTGTAAGAACCTCATTTATTGAGGATGACGAGGACGATCAACGGCACTAAACAGCGAGAGAGAGACAACACCCTAGCAACCACTCAGAATATCTTAGCAACCACATATCAACACCCTAGCAACCACCTAGAGTACCTTAACTTTTTTATCTAGTTTTCATTTGAAAGTGAACTAATCCTTTAACGGGTTTGTATGTGTATCAGTAAAAAGAGCATTAAACTTTGAAGCATTTTAAACTTTGTGGCTGTAAAAGTGTTTCATATGCTGGAATCTGACAAATCTTTGCTGTGAAACAAGACAGAAGTGAGAACAGACTAAAAAACAGTGTAACAAATTGTCATGAATGGCTGGTTGTAAAGAAGCTCACGACGATGGAGAATACAATAACACTGTCTTTAATCACAAATCTAACATGTAGGAGAGATAAAACACAACCACTTCAACATAAACGACAGAACAATGAACAGACAGAACTAAGAGTTTAAATACACAGACAGAGTAATCAAGGTAAAACAGAACAGCTGCAGGAACTAATTAACAACCAAGAACACTAACTAGGGAACACACACAGACAGCAACACCATGATAATAAAACACAACAAAACTGTTACACAAATAGATTATTCTGAAATGTTACATTTATACTGGACTAATGGTACTTTTCACTAAATCTTCTTTTATTAAACAAAATGTGTATTTAGAGATTGTAAATTACACTCTAATGACTAAATAATCAATTCATGTATAAGATTTTCCTACATTAATAATGAAAATAGTCCATTTAAATGTTAATTTTTCTATTGTTTCTATATTGATCCCATATATCTAGAGTGATAAATTCACTTATTTTTGGGAGTGAGGACGGATCCAGACTTGGATTGTAACTAGTGTCCTCAAATGCTCCTGTCTTGGTTTGTTCGTTTCTATCATTAAGTTTCCATGTTTTTGCTGGTTTATTAGTGACTGTATGACATTTATTCATGATTCATTTAACTCACACATGAACTGAACATGGATTTGAGTCATTTTCTCTTTCTGTCTTCAGTCTGAGTAGATGCAGAATTACAGAGGAACAGTGTGTCATCCTGACTTCAGCTCTGAAATCAAACCCGTCACACCTGAGAGAGCTGAACCTGAACTGTAATGAACTAGGAGACTCAGGAGTGAAGCACTTATGTGACGTACTGAAGGATTCCCACTGTAAACTGGAGAGATTGAGGTCAGTAACATTCTTCACATACAAGAATCAAAATGCTTAAAAAAATCACTTTAACAGTTTAAACTAAAACACTTTATACTCAATATCTCACAATGAGTCTGAGTTCACATTATATTTGTGCAAAATTCTTCACATTATTGATTTGTTTGTAAGATAATCTCTCTTCCTCTGTTTGTGTCTTTCTAGTCTACTGGACTGTGACATTACAGATGTTTCTTCTTTAACTCAGTCTTTGACTAACTCAAAAGCACTGCAGTTTTTAAAAGATCTTGATCTGAGTGAGAATAAGATTGGAGACTCAAAGCAGCGGCTCAGACACGTGCTACGAGACTCAAACTGTAAACTGAGGTGAGGAAACATCACTGTGATATTAAAGAGATCTTCATTTACCTCTGATATGTGAACAAACCTTTCAGATTTTCATGAAAGGAAATTATCATTTAACTTTATTGCAACAAAGGGTTTGTGTGAGAACAAAATGTGAAGTTATTAAAATGTTCAACACAAAGGAGGAAAGAGAACAAAAGCACACTGTCACAGCTTTATTCAACAACACCTGCTTTATTAACTGTGTCAGTAGTGAATCATTTCAGTTTGAAAATAGACTTGGTCAGATTGTAGGAAAACGCTGCACTCCTGCTAAAATCAGTGCGTTCAGCTTCAGCTCACAGCCGTCCAGCCTCACATGAGAAATGTCTCTGTCTCTAGTGTGTTTTTACTTTGACAAGCAACACGTCACACTACTTTACACTCACTTTACTTTCAGTTATTTACTAAGAGCCCTACAAACATGTCTAAACTAGAGGACAAACGGCTTTAACTAAAGGTCTGTGTTTTAATTCAGAATATCATTTGTATTTGCTCCCTGTGGTTTATTCATACGCCGTACACTCATTAGTTTCTTCTTTACAGTCACTCAATAGGAGTCACACCAACACAAACACACAAACAGATCAACATGATTCATGGTTTAAATGTATTATATTTAAAACACAAATATCTCTGCAAGATCATGTAAAGTCAGTAATTAATCTGATTACAGGAATTTAACTTTTTACTCAAAACAGTGATTGAAATATAGTCACTAATTTGCACTTTGAACACTGATTGTTTTCTCTTCTGTTTCACCTTACAGCATAGATGAAGATAAATTGCCAAACACCTCTAGTAGATTGTTTAAATCATTGTTTAAATCTCTGAAATCATCATGAGAGGAGCAGTAATCATCAGGTGATCCACAGAAGAGTCTCACTACTGTGTCTATGAGGAGAAATAAATGTGTGATTAATGTGTAAATGTGTTTCATACAGATGGAAGAGACTCAGACTTCACAATGAAATAAAGCAGCATGTGTATTAGAAACATGTGATATTGAATGATTAATGTTGCTTTAGTATTCAGACAAATGAAGGTTTAGTTTTATTTAAAGGTGAACAGGAGGAAGAAGCTCAGATGAGTCTGTCAGCAGAAATCTTCAGGCTATTCAGTATCAGGCCTACAAATATAATAATGTTTGGATTGAACTCGTCCAAAATGATTAAAATGTTTATAATCATAAACGTGATTGTCAAGTATAGCACATAAATGTGTCAAAAGATATAAAGTCTACATGTTACTTCAAACATTTACATTATCTCTCTTACATTTTATGCACAGAATATATTTGCTTATTTTTGTTATTCTGTTTTATTTTATATTAAGTTATCTATGTGTCTGTTGTTAATGCACAGATATACAGTATATTGTCTTTGTTCTGTGGATGGAGTCTCTTCTAGTCAGACCAACTAAACATTTTACCAGTTAACAGCATTTGTGTGTCTTTCACTTGCTCTGGTCTAGATCGTCCAATGCACTTTGTTTAGCAATTATAATTTCACCACATTTACATTCACATGCAAATAAAATCATACATATAAAGTTCAGAACAATTGTTTTTGTTTGAAAAGTTCACTTGTCTGTTGTATTATTGAAGCTACATGAGCAGATGCAGAGAGATTCTCCTTCTTAAATAAAGGTGAAGTTGTAGATGTTAAACATAAAATCATATGAGCGATCTTTAGGATTGTTGGAGAAGAAATCATGCTAGGCTGCGTTTCTCTAAGCATTGTGAGCCTCCAGCTTCCAGTATGAATGAAACAGAAATGAAAAACAGAAATTAGCTCTCCATCTTGCTAAGATCACCTCATTTTGGGTGAAAATAGAAAAATAATAATACTAAAGTACTTTGTAACGTAGTAACTTGAATAGTTTTTCCAGCAAACTACTTATTTATTCTTACTTGAGTCAAATTATTTTTCAGTACTTCTTGTACTCAAGTAAATTATTTCTTAAATAGCAATACTTTCCCAGAGTCTCTAATACAGACTACCTTCTGTCCTCAGTAAAGTGTAAACTACACAAGTCTGGGACCTTGATTAATACAAATTTCAATTTCAATTGCTAGCTGCATTTATTTTTGTGCAAGTGAGATGAGTAAAGAGAATCTGTTGCATAAATCATTGTCTGTCTGGTGTCTATAAGCAGTCTGGTCCTAATACAAAACAAAAGGATTGAATGTACATAACAAATACAAACCTCAGGATCTTAGATTAAAGTCCAGAAACAGGGAATATAACAAATGCACTGTTGAAATGTCACTTAAAATGGTCTTAAACAGGATTTAGACACATGTGGTAGAATATCCTCGCTCCAGTACAGTAGGTTTCATTCAGCTGGTTCAAAACCCTCCTGAAAAACACACGAAGAAGAGGAAAACGAAAGGAAATATTGCAATGGAATGCAAGAAGTTTAAGTTCCAATGGATAAAAATTCCAAAAAATTTATAACAAATCAAGAAAATAGTCCTGACATTATATGTGTTCAAGAAATGTGGCTTAAACCTCAATTAAATTTCTTTATTCATGGATACATTGCAGTCAGAAGAGATAGAAATAAAGGAAATGGTGGTGGGGTAGCAACATTTATTAAACAAGATATTGGGTATAGAACAGTTGAGGTAAATGGGGAGAAAGAGGTTGTAGTGGTGGAAATATGGGAAGGTGTACAGAGTATTAAAATAATTAACTTTTATAATCCATGTGACAGGTTAAGCAAAGATAAACTAGAAAATATTGGAGGAAATGGAAGTCATAAAGTGGTATGGTGTGGTGATTTTAATGCACACAGCACATTATGGGGGAGTACAAACACAGATTACAGTGGATTGATGGAGACATTAGTGAGATTAGTGTGTATCAATGATGGAAGATTTACAAAAGTTGATTTGTCACAAGGAAAATATTCGATGTTAGACTTAACTCTAGTCTCTGAAAGTTTAGCTGGAAAATGTGATTGGAAAGTATTAAATCAAAGTACAGTTGGTAGTGATCATTTCCCTATCAGCAGTACAATCGGTTTAGATATAGTACAAATTGTGGTGGAAAGAATGCCAAGGTGGAAATTTAAATCAGCCAACTGGGACAAATTTAAGGAGTTATGTCATAACATAATGTCTGAATTTACTAAGTCTATGGAAGATGTAGAGGATTTTAATCATAAGATATGTGAAGTTCTTCAGAGTACTGCTAAAGAAGTAATAGGTAAGAAGAAGGCTGGTAACAGGAAGAAAGCCGTCCCATGGTGGAATGAGGAGTGTAGTGAGACAATTAGTAAAAGGAATAAAGCACTTAAGAGAGTAAGAAGATCATTTAATCATAATGATTTTATTATTATAAAAAAGCACAGGCCATAGTGAGGAGAGTAATACGGACATCTAAGAGAAATTATTGGGGGGAATTTTGCAACAATATTGGGGAAGATATTGAAATTAATGAAGTTTGGAGTATGATAAGGAAAATGGGAGAGAATAGCAGCATACCTGTATATAATGATAGACTAGTAATATCAGACATCGAACAAGCGGAGGCGCTAGCAGAAACATTTACTAAAGTGCACAGTAACTCAAATTTGTCAGATGAAATGAGGAGGTATAGGGAACAGATCCTGAGTAAGAATCCTCAACTATTGGAAGAAAAAGGACCATCTGGATGTACTTTAGATTCAGAGTTTACTCTGTATGAGCTGAAGAAAGCGCTTGCAGGGGTTAAACAAACTTCCCCAGGAAGAGATGATATTGGTTATGAGATGGTAAAACATCTATCAGAGACATCATTAAGTATAATTTTAAGCCTCTTTAACAAGGTGTGGGAGTCAGGGAAGTTACCAGCTGACTAGAAGCATGGTGTTATAGTGCCAATCGCAAAGCCAGGCAAGGATCGTACACAACCACATAACTACAGGCCCATAGCATTAACATCAAACCTTTGTAAACTGATGGAACGTATGTTAATGAGCAGATTGGTGCATATCATTGAGAAGAAAAACCTTTTCTCCCCATATCAAAGTAGTTTCCAGAAAGGGCGAAGCACAATGGACTCTGTGCTCTGTTTGGAAGCTGAAATAAGAAAGGCACAAGTAAACAAGGAAGTGTTAGTAGGAGTATTTTTCGATGTTGAAAAAGCATACAACATGATGTGGAAAGAGGGACTTTTAATAAAATTAGAAGGAATGGAAATAAAAGGAAGAATGTATAATTGGATCAAGAATTTCTTGTTTAAAAGAACTATACAAGTTAGTTCTGCATTTTCTCAGATATGTCAAATAGAGAATGGAGCACCTCAAGGAAGTGTTAGCAGTCCTATTCTGATTAATCTAATGATTAATGACATTTTTACTCAGATAGACACGGGGATAGGAAGGTCCTTGTATGCAGATGACGGCGCAATGTGGGGCATGTGGAGAAGTGTGTGCAGAACGCTGTTAAAAAAGTAGAACATTGGGTTAATGAATGGGGTTTCTGTTTCTCTGTAGCAAAAACTCAGGTGATCTGTTTTACAAAAAGAAAAATCAATCCAATAATGAATATTAAAATGTATGGACAACAATTGGAGCAGGTGTCAGTAATTAGATTTCTGGGAATGTGGATGGACTCAAAAATATTCAGAAAATGGTATACAAAGGTAAAAAAGCGATAAATGTAATGAGGTGTTTGGCAGGAGTTGAATGGGGGGCATGTCGTCAGTCTCTTAAAAAAAAGTATATACTGTGCACTGAGAAGAGCAGCTATTGATTATGGCAGTATGGTGTATAGTTCTGCATCTAAAACACAACTTTTAAAGATTGAGGCAATTCAATCACAAGCACTGCGAATATGTTGTGGAGCAATAAGATCATCTCCAATAACAGCAGTACAAGTAGAGATGGGTGAAATGCCTCAAGATATCTGAAAAATTAAAGATGAGATACTGGATTAATATAAAGGGACACTTAGATAGTCATCCAGTTAAGAAAGTTCTGAAGGATTGCTGGGAATATGAGTATAAAAAACTATCGAGCTTTGGATGGACTGCTAATGAGGAGGCACGGAGTATGGGAATTAGTGACATCAATATTGCCCCTTCTGTGGCAACTTCAGCAATTCCTCCTTGGCTTTTCCCTATGCCTGTAGTTGACATTCGGTTATATGAAGAAAAACATAACAAAGAAATATGTTAACAAATATAGCAGTGCAGCAATACATTGAACAAACATATTATAGCATATTACAGATATACATGGATGGCTCTAAAGATCCTGAATCTGGAATAACAGCAGCAGCTCCAGTCTATATACCCCAATTCAAAGTCAACATATCAAAAAGAATTTCAGATCATATATCTGTTTTTACTACAGAGATAACAGCAATATTTCGAGCACTTCAGTGGATAGAAGAAGTACAGCCGACAAGAACAGTAATTTGTACAGACTCCCTTTCAGTTTTAAATAGCTTGTTAAGTGGAATATCAACAGCGAGACAAGATATGATATTTGAAGTGATGCAGAGTCTATTTAGAAAAAGACAGTCTGGAATTATGGTAAATTTCCTATGGATACCATCACATATGGGTGTGGAAGGAAATGAGGAGGTAGACGATCTGGCTAAACAGGCTTTGAAACATGCACAAATTGACATTAAAGTGTCATTGAGTAAAGCGGAAGTAAAAGGGTTAATTGCAAATGAAACAAGAAAGAAATGGCAGAAGGAGTGGGATAGTGGAACAAAAGGTAGACACTTTCATCATATTCAAGAGAAAGTAGGTCTAGAAAGAAGAAAGTCTGGCAACAGGAAAGAAGATGTTTTAATGTCAAGAATGCGTATTGGACATTGTTCATTAAATCAGTGTCTGCGTAGAATGGGGAAGCATGAAAATGGAAACTGTGATAAATGTGGTCAAGCAGAATCAGTAGAACACGTACTTATAGAGTGTGATTTAAACTAATTCAAGCTTTAAGATCTTTCGGAATAAATAATTTGTCTCTTCAGGTTCTGTTAGGAAATGGCCCAAAACAATCAAGGATATTTCATGAATTAATTACTTTCTTAAAACAAACAAGACTGATCAATAGGATTTAGGATACAGTTGTATTTTTTTTTTTTTTAGATATTGTTTTCGAACTTCCCAACCATTATGCGCTCCACACTCCTATCCAGTAGGTGGCGGGAATGCACCATTTAAGTTGGTCTGTCAACCGCCATTAACACCAGAAGAAGAAGAAGAAAACGAAAGTAAAGTCGCATCACTGTGAACAACATCAACAGAGATACCAAATAAACATGTTGCTTTCTGGATTTGATCCGTGCGATGTTCCAGAAAACATTCACAATGATAACCAAATCTAACACTCGCGGTCATTTATGAATATTTAATCCACAATTCATCGATCAGCAAGAGATTTTGAGAACGACGCGCGCTGACAGACAACAAGAGTAGGAGGAAAAAGAGGACGTTTATATAAAATACTTATAAATTCTCTTCGTAGTGGACAAGACTTCAAGAAAGTAAGTGAGGGGGTGGGGGTGTATTTTTCAACAACCCTCAATAATAAACTTATTAAGAAACGGTTATTGAAAACGAATATGTTTCTGAAGGTTTAGTCTAACGGTTTAGGCTGTTGTTTTTGTGATGCGAAATCGAAAGTATTTTTGAACCAGACATTTACAGTAAACAGGTAGATGAAGCCTAACTTTATTAAATCGAATATTACAGTTCATATATAACAATTATGATTAGTAGTTATACAGTATGACCATTATAATTCAGGTTATTTTTACTCTACTTTTTTTCAAATGATTCTAAAATAATTATGAATTCAACGATCATTGTGAACTTGAAGTAATGATTAAATGACAAACAATTAAACAATTAAAAAAGATTGGGTAAATATGATTGTAAAATTATATTAAACTGCAATAAAGAATATAAGAAATTGGGTAAATTTCTGTTCTCCAGTGAATTCATATTTAGAGTCATGAGTCAGTTAAACTCATTAAACAATCTGAAATTATTAAGACCATTCAGTTATTTTACATGACAATATATTTGTAACTCACTTTATTTTATTCATTGTTTTTGCTGTTGTTTCTAACTCATCATTCTTCATTATTTTCTTCAGTAACTGCCATGTTCTTCATCTCTGTAAAATCTTGTCATTTCCAGGTCCTGCTGAACGATTGATTGTTTTCTCAAACCAGTGCTGATCAGAGGAGCGAGGAAAGGACTCTCTCTCTAAGATGAGTCTCTCAGAGAAACACAGGTAAGACTGCGTCTGTTTCACACAATCATTTTAAACTCTACTGGAGTTTGTTTTTTCCTGTGAATAACAAAACTTTAAGCATTGTTTTATATTTCTTCAATTTTTAACTTCTTAAATTAACTCTGACATTGTCTATAAAACCTTGTTTGTCACAGGACTCTATAGACAATATCACAGTGAATAATTTGTTAATTACCTTATAAACGCGACCACACTAAATTAATCCAAATATATGACTTTGGTTTTTTTAGATCATAAAATTATTGACAGACATTAGGAAACAACTATACACTTAATTTAATTGAAGTATGCTAACAAAACTGTGTTACACACACATTTCTGCTCTCCATTTCTGTCAATAAACAAAAACTTGACATGTTCTCTTAAATCAGAGTCAAGTATTTTTTAAATCATCAACATATTTAATCTCACTCATGTACATTAAAGAAATTGTTAATCCATTGTGAGCCAGTAAAATAAATGATTGTTAACTATAAAACTAAATTGTGTGAGTGTGTGCATTTCTGTGGAGGATTAGATAAAGACACGGATGTGTTTCAGACACAGTTGAACCTCCTTTACTAAAGTGTTTTTCTCTCTGTTCTTTGTGTCATTAGTGTAAGATCAGGATCACATGTGTCCAGCTCTGTGTCTCTGAAGAGTGATCGGTCAAAAGGACAAGTACCAAACTTCAGTGGGGAAAAACCATCATCTAATAAAAGGTATTTTGTGTGTTTACTTTATAGTGTTGAATTATTTGTCCACAGTGGTGTATGTGATTGAACTTGACTGAATAAAACAATAATTCAATTCAATTCAATTCAATTCACATTTATTTGTATAGCGCTTTTCACAATACATATCGTTTCAAAGCAGCTCCACAGGGAGTGCATGTCAGCATTACAATTTAGAGTGATCTGTTATCAGAGTCAACTGTGTCCAAATTATGTAATTTCAGAAATGTTCATATATAATCACGCAGTTAGCTAACAATGTAATAATGTAGGCTATTTAATTTACAGACACTGTTAGCAAATTAATTTAAGGTAGAAACAATGAGCTCATGGAAGTAATGAATACATGTTAACAATAATTAGGATATAGAAACTTCTGGAATGTGCATGTTGATCCAGAGTTTGCTTCATCTGAAGTCCTCGCAAGGGTTGGCGCCGTCTCTTCACAGGTGTTGGTCATCTGAAGTCTTCATAAGACACAATAAACTCAATTCCTGGGAACCTTATGGATCTCATTCCAGTAACACAATTACACAGTGTTTTTTCAATTACTTTGTGTCATTAGTGTAAGATCAGGATCACATGTGTCCAGCTCTGTGTCTCTGAAGAGTGATCAGTCAAAAGAAGAAGTACCACCAGACTTCAGTGGGGAAAAACCATCATCTAATAAAAGGTATTTCATGTTTCTAATTTCTGATCACACGTTCACTGTTAAAAAAATTGTATCAGTGAATATCAATCATGAAACATTTTTAGATCAAATATTTATCATGTTTTCAAGTTATCAAGTTTTCATGGCTAATGTTTTTTTTTTTCTAGCTTTCTGTAATATTTTGCCTAGAAAATCAGTATTTTATTTTATTTTATTGTATTTATTTGATTACAGGCTTCGATATGAGACATTAGACTCAGACGTTCAGACTCACAGGAACCACAAGAATTTCAAAGACAATCTCCTGTGGATCTTCCAGGTAGGAAAACACATTTTCATAAATGTTTAATATTTATACCAAACAAATATTATTTGTTATTGAACAAAGAAATTTAATTTAATTACGCTTGATCACTTAATATTCTTTTAAGCACACTTTTTTTCTACTTGTGAAAAATAACAGCTGGTTAGCATGTTAGTGTTTTAACTGTTTTTTTTTTGTTTTTTTTTGCAGTATTATAATTTTTGAATAAATAGTGTTGACCAAATGTAGATGTACAATTTGGTTTAAACTGTGTTCTTCTTTTTTCTTACTTTTGTTTGTAGGATCTTGAGAGTAAAATAATCACATTTCTGAAGAAAGAGCTGGAAAAGTTTAAGAAAATATTACAAAATGAGAACACAGAAAACTTTGTGAAGGACTTTAATGAGAATAGATGCAGTATCAAAGCAGCAGCTCTTGATCTCACACTACATTACCTGAGAGAGATGAAGCAAGATGAAGCTGCTGATGATCTAGAAGGTCAGAGACTCATGACCATCTGTCAGATTGTCACTTATTAATGCAGACTATCTATAAAACTATAAATTAAGACTAAAACTATTTTTTGTTCCTGTGTTTAGATGAGCTGTTCTTCCTTCATCAGCTAAAATGTGGCTTAAAAAAGAAGTATCAATGTGTGTTTGAAGGAATTGCGAAGCATGGTGACTCCATACTTCTGAATAACATCTACACAGATCTCTATATCACTCAGGGTGGCAGTGAACAGGTCAATACTGAACATGAGGTCAGACAGATTGAAGTTGCTTCCAGGCGTCATGAATCTCAAGAGATTCAGGTTAAATGCACAAATTTGTTTGAAGCTCCTGAACAAGATGAGGAGATCCGAACTGTACTGACAAAAGGAGTCGCTGGCATCGGAAAATCAGTCTCTGTGCAAAAGTTTGTTCTGGACTGGGCTGAAGGAAAAGAAAATCAAGATATCAGTTTCATATTTCCTCTTCCATTCAGAGAGTTGAACTTAAAGGAGAAAGAAAAACTAAGTTTGATGGACCTTATAACTCATTTTTTCCCAGAGACAAAAGGACTGAACCTTACAAGAAGGAATCAATTCAAAGTCCTGTTCATCCTTGATGGATTGGACGAATGTCGCCTTCCTCTGAAGTTTGATTGTAATGAGACGTGGTGTGATGTATCGTCACCAGCCTCTCTGGATGTTCTCCTAACGAACCTCATGAAGGGAAATCTGTTTCCTTCTGCTCTCATCTGGATCACCACCAGACCAGCAGCTGCCAGTAAGATTCCTCCTGACTGTATCGACCGGCTGACAGAGATACGAGGATTCAGTGACGCTCAAAAGGAAGAGTACTTCAAAAAAAGATTCACGGATCAGAATCAGGCCAACACAATCATTGATCATGTTAAAAAATCAAAGAGTCTCTTTATCATGTGCCACATCCCAGTCTTCTGCTGGATTTCAGCCACTGTTCTCCAGAACATTCTGGAGGAGAAAAGAAATAATGATGTGAAAAACAATCAGGCTGATGAGATCTCTAAAACACTACAGGAATCAAATACTGAAGACACTCCCAAGACTCTGACACAAATGTACACACACTTTCTACGCTTTCAGATCCAGCAGAGCCGCCGAAAATATGATGGAGAATACGCAGCAGATGTTTCCTGGGATAAAGACGCCATCCTTTCACTGGGGAAACTGGCATTTCATCAGCTGGAAAGAAACAACGTGATCTTCTATGACACAGACCTGGAAGCCTGTGGTATTGACGTCTATAAGGCATCAGTGTACTCAGGCATGTGTACCCAGATCTTTAAGGAGGAAACAGGGATCATTCTTGGTATCATGTACTGCTTTGTTCACTTGAGCATTCAAGAGTTTATTGCAGCCCTTTATGCACATCTGTTTCTAGACATCAACAAGAAAATTGTGTTTGTTCATAAGTCTACAGAACAGGAAAACAAAAATGAAACCATGGTTGATTTTCTGAAGACTGCAGTGGACGAGGCGCTCAAGAGTGACAATGGACACCTGGACCTCTTCCTTCGCTTCCTCCTCGGTCTGTCACTCCAGTCCAATAGACGACTCTTACGGGGTCTGTTGACACAGCAAGACACCAATGACCAGAGCAACAAGGAAATAGTTCAGTACATCAAGCAGAAATTAGAAGGTAATCTGTCTGCAGAGAGATCCATCAATCTGTTCTACTGTCTGAATGAACTGAACGACCAAACTCTGGTGAAGGAGATTCAGACCCACCTTAGCAAAGGAAGTCTCTCATCTGGTGACCTTTCACCTGCCCAGTGGTCTGCTTTGGCCTTTGTGTTGTTGACATCAGAGGAAGAGCTGGAGGAGTTTGAGCTTCAGAAATTCAAGAAATCAGACGAGTGTCTCATTAGATTATCGACAGTCATCAAAACCTCCAGAAGAGCTCTGTAAGTCATTTAACATGTTTTGTCATGTTTTGCTCTCATCTGAAAAATGCATTTATCTACATTATTCTATAGTGAATCCCCATCATGAAAATTAACTTAAAAGCCCTGATATACAAGCAAAGTTCTTTTTCGTTCTTCGTTTAGGGGTAAAACGAAGTTCGAAATACTTGAGCAGCGATATACTGTAATTGAACATCTGACGCCACCCACACTGCTGAGAGCGACGGTTAAATGAACATGTACAAATGTTACGCGCTTTCCTCTCAGTAACAAAATAAACACAATAAAACTGAGAAACTAGCAAGGATTTGTGGATATGTTTGTTTGCACAAGCTCTGTAATTCGGCACTCTAGCAAAGTCACGTCGCATTTATATTATAACACTTTATACAGTATATTCGTTTCGGTCTGATTTTGTTCGAAATGATTCACATCAGTTTGTACTTCGATTTCATTTGAAGTGTATCGGGGACTTTACCCAGTAAAGCCTGACATATGAAGTAATAGTCTGAAAAAATCTATTTTTTTTAATGGAGACAGTTTATCAAATATTTAGACAAAATATAAAAGAACATTTAAAAATGTTTGCGTATTTGTTTTTGTTACAGATGTTATTTATATTGCCAAAAAATAAAATGAAATTCTGAAAGGTTATGATATAAAACAATGAGATTTTTATATAACAGGCTAAATAAAGTACAATTATATTATCAGTTGGTACTATGTATCTCCCAATAATTTGATATTTTAAATGCTTAGTTTTATGAGTAGTACTTTAGTTTTAATTGTGTTTGTACTGCAATACGTAGATGATTGAGAGATTTACAAATAAACATTTATCAAAAGTCTGTTGTATCATATTTGATGTACACATTTTAAGATGGTTTTCTAAAAATAATTTTTTTTGAGTTTAAATTAAAATATGTATTTCTAATTTAGTAAATATTAAGTAAAATAAATATAAATTTAATTTCAGCAATTGTTATGGATGTTTATACTATCACTAAATTAATGATATTTCACCCATTGGCCACCCTGCTCTCTAAGATATCAGCATCGGCCATCGGTTGACCACTATGAATAATCAAGGAAACCTCAATTGCTTTAATCCAGTAAATGTTAATCTTGAAATATTAATAACTAATACAATTTCTTAGGTTCTTAGATTTAAGTAATCTTAGCTTTACTTAAATCATTAAAGATTTCATAGCACCAAGACATATATATGTGAATGCAGGCATTTTTTCAGACATCACTAACCCTAAAATTTACATAAACTCCAGAACATAATATTTACATAAATTCTCCAGCTTTGTTGTTGTTGAGCAACCGAAGCGTGAGCTGTTAAAGCAACGCCTTCTTTTGGAAAGCAGGCTGGAAACTTCACAGACACATTCTGTGAAAGGGGCATCTTGTGAAAGGGGCATTATAGGTCCCCTTTAAGTGTCCCCAAAGAAGCGAGCCAAAGGCAACAGTGGCAAGAACCCAAACTCCATCAGGTGAAAGAAATATAGAAAAAATCACTGGAGAAACCAGGCTCAGCTATAAAAAGCTAGAAATCTTAACACAAATATTTTTTTTTCATTCTTCATATTTTTCACATGCTTCATTTTACCCAGGAAATTTGTACAGCAAATACTAGTTTTTGAAGAGTATTCATATTTTAGCTCAGCCTCTTTACTGTATATATGCTGTTTATGTAAAAATAACAATGGAAAATATTTAATATTTGTATGTAGAAAATGTATTGTATGTTCCATCTAATTCTGTGATGTGATTTATTTATCTTGTAGGTTAAATGACTGTAACTTAACAGACAAAAGCTGTTCAGCTCTGGCTGCAGTTCTTGGAGCAGATACTAATCTGAGAGAGCTGAACATGAACAATAATAATCTGCAGGATTTAGGAGTGAAGCTGCTCTGCACTGGACTGAAGAATATAAACTGTAAATTGGAGATACTGAGGTAAGTTGAGCCACAGGAGTCAAATGCCGAGAGTGAGGTGCAATGACTGACGGGATGTTGTCAGAGGCAAAAGCGCAAGAGAACTTTTGTTAATAAATGTTGCATTTCTTTGTTTAAAGTGCTACTATTATGGATTTTTGAAAATTATCTTTTATGTAGTGTGAAACATAGCTCTAAGTGAATGAAAACATCCTGCAAAGTTTTAAATCTGAAAGTGCACCATATATTAAGTTATTGTCTCTCAAAAGTAAGAGTAGACTCTGAATTAATTAAACGAGTCATTTGTAAAACGAATCTTAAGCTGTTTCGTTGTGATGTCACAACGAAACATTAGCATATTACCCGCCCACTTATTGCACGTGCAGACATCAGGAAACCCAAACCTTGTGCTGTATGTTCCCGTCATTTTACTGACGACTGCTTCTTCAATCTAAATGCGTTCAACGAGGGATTCGCAGGCTGGTTGTTATTGAAGGAGGGGTCAGTACCCAGTTTATTTGGACCTTTTCCTCCTCCGAATCACAACCTGTAAGTACTATTAATAATTGTTGCCACGTTTGACAGACTGACTGTTTTGTAGGAAACAATGTAAGTATAATTCTCACAGAGAAAATAATTTAAATTAGTTAAGTTTTTAAGGAGCCAAAATAAAAAACTGCCCCCAAACAAAAAGACTCACCTGTTCTGATGTGCAATCCAACTGAAACTGCACAAGTCTGTATGTCCTCTAAGTAAAAAAATAAATAAAAATATGTGATATGCCATAAATACAAATATGCGATTAGCAAGGACTAAAATCCAGTGTCTTACATCCACACAGTTCTGAGTTTCAGTTCAATGGCCTAAGTTGAGTAATGTTACTGGACTGAAACCCTTATAGGGTTCAATCTGAACATGTCAGTGACGTCTCCGCATCCAAATTCCAAGCCAGAGTCACCTCATTCTCTGTAGCATGTACAATACGTATTTATCCTAGTTGTGTGTTGTTCACTCCGTGC
Organism: Ctenopharyngodon idella; assembly: GCF_019924925.1. NCBI lineage: Eukaryota > Metazoa > Chordata > Actinopteri > Cypriniformes > Xenocyprididae > Ctenopharyngodon > Ctenopharyngodon idella. Next base: position 3,561,863 of record NC_067221.1, on the reverse strand, counting down.
AGCTTGTACTGTAGGTCTCCGGCTAACCAGCTAACAGCAGTATGTGTTCGCTCGCAATTGTCTAGAAATGTGTCAAATGTTTTTTGTTGTTATTACTTGGAGTTATGATAAAGAATAGAGTAATACGTTGGTGTACAACTACAGTGCTTTATCAATACGTTTCTGCGTTGCACTGACGCATATACCATGACTGTGTGTTTACCACCGAGCTGTGGGCTAGGTTCGCTAACATAAACAACACAAAGCAACTTAATTCCACTCTGAGTCTTTATTTTTAGAAGAGAGTGGATCACCATCATTATTTTAATAATATAATGTAAGTGATGCAAGCACTATATACTGTACTCCGTGTTAACCAGCAGAAGTCATCTGACCAATCACCGCAGATTAGCATCACGCAAACAAGGGGTTCGGCAAAATGAATGAATCGTTGAGCGAATCATTTGGGAGATGTTGAGCAAATAAGGTAAAAATAAATGCATATTATAAGACAATTAAAGTGTTTCTTGACCTTGCATGCTTTTAAACCTGTTGGACTTCCAAAACAAAAATAGTAACCTTTTTGAAAGTCCATAATAGGGGCACTTTAATATAAGTGAGTTTGTCTTTGTTTTATTGTTGCTGTGCTTTTCATTAAACAATAATAATTAACTACGAACTAAGCATTCGTTTAAAAACCCAAAGATCTTTTATTTGTTACAATGTGGGTATACCATATCATCCGTCTTATTAATTTTGGTAATAAAAGTCCAATGTTTAAAAAGCGCAATGGGCTCAGTGCTCAAGATGGTCTCTTTGAGCTTTGGTGGTGTGAGTGTGTGCAGGTTTACCTCCACTCATACTCTTTCAGTCTTAGCGATGTTCGCATTTACTGTAAGAAGAAACTTTTATATGAAGCTTGGCTAGGTATAATAGCTTTGTTTTTAGGCGTTTTAGGCAAATTTTACAGGAATGTTAAGGGGTTAAAGAGAAGATGGTGGTCTATCAGAGATGAAAGAAAACATTCTTACATTAAGGTGTACCTCTGTGGCTGTGCTGTAATTCATCAAGATGCGCAGAGATTATCTTTCATTCTTTCTCCTCTTGTTTGTCTCCATATTCAGTTGTCAGTTAGTTTTTGCAACTAGCTTTCAATACATTTGTACAAAGAACAAAATCAGGGTTCCCACGCGCCTTGAAAGTACTTGGATTTCAGACACATGAATTCAAGGCCTGGAAAGTACTTGAAAACAAATATTGGTCTTTGAAAGCACTTGAATTAAATTTGAAATAAATTTAGTGAAAATTATAACAGATCCCCCTTAGTCCTATAGTACATTTGTTTTGGAATATTATTTTACAATCAGTTTCCGAATGTTTTCCATTGCGGTACTTCCCCTTGCTTGTTATTAGGTTTGGACATTTGAGCAGCTGTGACACTTGCTGTGTCCGAAATGAACATTCTTATAGGGATGTGCCATTTTGATTGTGGACAATTAAAAGGTCTCCACGATCTGCTTTTGAAATATCGTTGTATCGTGCTATGGTGCTTTCTGTCAGTTGCAGTCCTGGCGCCTCTGTCTCAACATACTGTGAAGTACAAAGTGACATACATTCACATCACATGTTAACACAGCCGTAGAGTTATACTCACAGAACACTGCAGTTATTCACAATCACAAAAGTTTGTTATTTGCATGAGTTTTAAAGCCTTGCCAGTTAAACATTTTATCTGCGTTCTGGTCTGACACGTTCTTTTCTGAGCAGATACTCCCGAAGCGCACACACTCTAAAAGCCTGTCAAACACTGCATGTGCTGGAAAAAGTTATCATTCGCATCTTATTCTGCTAAAACTGTCAAATACACACAAGGTTTACACCATTGGTTAAGTGTAAAGTGAAAGTAAACAGTTGAGAGACAATCGAATGCGTGTCAATATATAAGATGCGCGCATGAACTTTAAAGGGACAGACAACACATGCTGCGACTTGTCCTTAAAGGGATAGTTCAACCAAAAATGAAAATTCTGTCTTTATTTACTCACTCTAAAGTTGTTCCAAACCTGTATTTCTGTCTTGTGCTGAACACAAAACAACATATTCTGAAGAATGTGGGTAACCAAACATTTGCTGGTACCCATTGACATCCATAGTATTATCTTTCCTATATGGAACTCACTGGGGACCAGCAACTGTTTGGTTACCCACATTCTTCAAAAAAAAAAACTTCAACAGAAGAAATTTATTCCGATTTAAAACAAGTTCTAAGGTGAGTAAATAATGACATAATTTCCTTTTTTTTTTCAATTTATTTAATACAGTAGCTTTAACAAGAAACCTATAAATTAGTATTTTTTATCTTCATCCACTTTGGGCTGAAAGTCTGTCATTCTTTTTTTCTTTTGTAAGTGTAGGACCAAAATCAGCTCAAATGAAATAATTTATAGGGAATTATAAAGAGTAATTTAATTTATGACAGAGCAACTGAATCATCCAGCGTTCATCTGCTCGGATCGTAATAAGCTCTTGTAGCGGATATGAATATCCACTATCGTGAAAACACTGATTAGAGCCCGGTAACTTCAAGATCGACAGTTTACAACATTAAATTTTACAAGCACATAATACAAGACACTTTGTTTTAAAATCTACAAGAGACTTTATTTATTCTAACACAAACTAATCTAACACAAACACACACACAAACATTCATACGTGTTGCAGAAAGAAAGGAAATGAGAGAGAAAGAGTTTTAAGAGAGAGAGAGAATGATATGATGAGCATTTCTAGCAAAATATGCACTTCAAAAGACCTGACCTGAACGAACCATGAATCATTAATTTAATGCACCAGTTCAGCTTTAGAATCTGGAGGTACTTGCTTGTCAACTTTAAATGTGAATCTCCTCGTCGGCGTCCTTAGCTTGGAGAGAATGTTTTTTTCGAGTCGATGATTTGTTGCAGGGTCTTTTCGGGTCCGGATTTTGTTAGGTAAAAACCAATCCCCTTTGAGCGTGTGCTGGCAAAATGAAAGGAAGTCTGTTTGTCGTGGCTGGAGTTAAAGTTGAAGCGGCAAAAGTCATTGGTTAAACTTTGCAGCAAAACTTAGAACACGAGACTCTCAACTGAAAAGAAAATTAAGTAAAAGAAAAGAAAAGTGAGTGAAAGTTGGATGGCTTGAATGAGCTGCTTGTCTGTCCTTTGTCAGCTTAGTCTTGTCTTCATTTTTTTCTTCTTGTTAATCCATTGTGTTACTTTTCTTTCTTTCTTTCTAGTTTGTTAACTTTGATGCGACTATTTAAACTTAGGTGTTTGTCCCACCTCTGTGAGGAGTTCTGGCCAATCAGATATCGTCTTGTTTCAAAAGGTGGCTTTTCTTCGCCCCAAATCATAAAATAAGCGTTATCTCCGTTCTCTGGAATTGCCGGCTTCGGCAGAGAGTACCATTTTAGACATAATTTCTATTAAATTACACAGATTTCATTCAAGCCATGATTTAAACATGCATTAGAGATTTAAATTCATTCCAAATAAGGCATACTTTCAATCAATCATTCAAAAGTTATCACATTTACATGAATTGTGGGTGTTCTAAAACATAACTGGTCACATGTAGCATGTGTAGACATGATATAAAATTTATGTAGTTGAAAGATGTTTGATAAGTCCATTTCAAATTGTTTGGAACAATTTGATGCAGTTTTAGTTATAGAAACCTTCTTTGTGGGTTTTTCTGTAAAGTTAGGTCACTCAGAGAAACGGGCCTGCATTGTCTCTCTGTCTCTTTTGATCTGGAGATCAAAGACTATTTATCTTCTGGTGACCATTTGGTTTAAGTTTTGCCGCCTCTCCTTCAGTCAGGAAGCATGGGTGCCATAAGAGTAATTAGCAGGGGGTTGTTCTGTAGACGGACTGGAGCCGAAAATTAGATTCTCAGAGCTTGGGTTTCTGGAATTATGTTTTGAAAGAATCATCTGAATGATTCATTTGTCTGGTTCGTCCACGGTTCCTACAAAGGCTACTTTTTAATATATAGGGAAATTAGTTTGACTGTACTGCTCAGTCACTGGCAAAATAGTAAAAACAACATGAAAAAGATTTGTGATCAAATCATGAAGCGTGATATTTTTGCCATATCGCCCACCCCTACTTATTAATAAGAATATTATGCATATTGTGTGTAGTTAGTTGTCCCCCAAGGGGGCGTTTTCCCCACTCTACCCTAAATTCACAATTGTGTCTTATAAAGTCAGAATTGTGATATATACTGTAAATGGCAATTCAGATTTTTTTTTCTCAGAAGTGCTCATTTATATCTCTCAATTCTGACTTTTTTCTCAGAATTGCAAGCTTATATCTATAATATATTGTATATATTCTGACAATTACGATCCATATGATCCTTTTTTTTCACTCAATTGAAAAATTATTTTTTTTACAATATTCTCTCTATATTATAATGTTTTTACTCAAGTAATGATTCATAAAAAATGAAAACCAAAACTAGTGTGGAAAGATTGTTAATATTAGGGATAAGAAAGCTGCAACTGGTTCTAATATATTTCCAAAATTAATGTTCAAATGATTCTAACCTCTTCTGGGTTAAAATGGATGCAAATGCAATAGGAGGGTTAAAATGTTAAGAACTGTAAGAGGTCTTTCATGACGCTCCATATGCTGGGATGTGAATTTGATAGGTGCTTGATATAAAATAACTTTAAAAAGTCCTTGAAATTCATTGAATCTGGTGATCATGAAAGAGTGGGAACCCTGACAAAATAAAATTCACTTTGAGGATTTCTGTTGTTCAGGTTTAACTGATTTCATGTTAACATATGAAATTAAATTAAGGACATGCATCAGAAAAATTGGGAATGTTGGACAATAAATATATAACAGAAAATAACAGCTTGTTTTTGCAGTGTTGTATGTTAAAGCAAAAGTGTCCAAGAGTGGGAATTATGCGATAACGGATACAGCAATGCATCATGTGTTATAAGATCGTTATGTTTGTAGCGTGATCCATTAAAACATACAATATTCAATTCAGACCTAGTGGAGTGATTATTACTATTACTCCTCTAGGTCTGAAATATTTTGTTCGCTGCAAACATGATGATCTTAAATTCATTAATTATTAATTTACTATTAATAAATGTGTAAAGTTTCATAAAATGGAAATACTCAATAAAGTAGGCTAACTACGTTACCTCAGATGGATGAATGGTTGGATTCCACAACTGGTAAAATAAAACATATATAAGACAATAAACAACATTTACTGTAGGAGCCATAAAATTTACTGGTGACTTAATTTAAAAAATGTTCTATTGCGCTTCTGATTTGGTTGTGAAATTCGCTGATTTTGGGTGTGTAAGATGTGAAGGATTCTATGGTCCAGTTGGCATTTTCACCCCATAATGGCAGCCGGGCTACTGGAGCGCCATCTAGTGGCTGTTGCCCAAAAAGGATCTGAGTTTCACCTCTTGGGTTCTGTACTCTTTGTTATTAATTAGTTTTGGGCGTGTTGAGTGAGATTCTACTGCTTTATCCATTTTGTTCCTCTATGTTGTCACATTTGCCGGTTTCGTGTCAGTTTGTGTAGCACACTGCCACCTAGCGGTGAACCTCGGAACAGCAGCATATACCGAAATGAGCAAAATCATGATATCGTACATACTGTTTGAAAAAAAATATATATACCGGTATTTTCCCAGTACAGTATACCACGCATCCCTATTCAGACTTGCTAAATCTGATCAGATTTCAATCGGATATGCGCAAAAATCGGATTTGGACTGACAGTCTGAATGAGGCTTATGAGACTCCAGCTTAAAAGCCAGAAAGATCTTGAGGCCTTAATTTTACACTCTGTATTCATACTGAAATTCATGATCTAGTGAGCTTTTGCCCTTCTGCTCTGTGGGACGTTTCTGTTCTTATGAGTTTGCTTTAGGACTGAGTGTCGCTCGAGTTTCTTTTTTAAATATCTCTGACTATCAGACTTTGTTTTCAAGTATTTATATATTTGTTTGTATATTTAAATGTTCAAAGAAAAGTGTTACATCTAAATAACTAACTAGAGCTTGTCTTTAGTACAATCATTTAAGTTTTTTATCTTATCAGTCATGTTTGTAATGCAACAGACCTTTAATTGAGAACTGAATTGACTCTTCTGCAGGTTTTTGAGTGCTGCTGCAGATGAAGCCTGTCAGTATGTGAAGACAGTTGTGGGTAAAAACCCGTTACTCCTGAGAGAGCTGAATCTGAGTGAACATGAACTAGGAGACACACGAGTGAATCAGATCGCTGCTCTACTGCAGGATAAACACTGCCATTTATTTAAAATATTACATTACTTTTAATTGTAATTTTACTGTAGCTGATTATAATTTTTCCTCAGTTATTTGAGTCAGAGCAGTTTTTTTCTCAGCCACATCAATGTAAAGAAATACAATTAAACAGGAAATTAAAAACACACAATTAAAACGTGACATCAAGCTTTAAATATTTGACTGAGTCAGTTTGATCATGGGTCAATAATTATTTTAGTTACTGTAAAAGGAGAACAATGGTTTACTTCCAGAGCTTAGAAAACTCTTCAAATAATTAAAAAACTAAAATAAAATGTGAATTGGGTGCATTATATAACACTGACCGGGTTCGCCTAAAATAAATAGTGGTTATTTTGTTTTTTTGGCGCACAAAAAGTATTCTCATTGCTTCATAACATTAAGGTTGAACCACTGTAGTCACATGAACTTTTTTAAATATGTCTTTACCTTTCTGGGCGTTTGAAAATGTAAATTATCTTGCTGTCAATGCAGGCTTCACTGAGCCATCAGATTTTATCAAAAATATCTTAATTTGTGTTCTGAAGATGAACGAAGGTCTTACGGGTGTAGAACGACATGAGGGTGAGTAATAAATGACAGAAATTTCATTTTTAGGTGAACTAACCCTTTAAATCATCATAACAGAATCAAACATTAAGTCTGTTAGAACACCATCAGTGGAAACAGCTGATTCGTCACGTGGGTTTAATGTTCGCTGTCAGAATTTATTCGGCAAATGTTTCCATCTCCCATTATTCCTATTAACTCTTTTTCGCACAAGTCAAAAATCACCATAAAAACTTTTTTGTGACTCTTTTTTTCCAAAATGTGGTGTTTCCATTGCTCGTTTCTGATGCGGTACTTAAAGATGTGCATAAAAACAGGGTGATGAAGTCTGGACTTTAATTAGGTCATTCCCAAACTTTAATTTTCTTATTTTTCGACCATTTTCAGGTTGCTTATTGTGAATCATTCAGATCAAAGACTTTCACAGCTCTACAGCTTTAGATAATTGAAATCTTGAAAGTGATGTTGATGTCTAACATATTTAAGTTCTCTGTGTCTTTTGTTTGCCTCCATATTCAGTTGTCAGTTTTTACAACTAACTTTCAATACATTCATACAAAGAACAAAATAAAATTCACTTGGAGGATTTCTATTGTTCAGGTTTAACTGATTAATCAGCTGAATGTTTTCATTCCTGTTCTAGACTCTCTAACTGCAGTTTAACAGAAGAAGGTTATAAAGCTCTGGCTTCAGCTCTGAGATCAAACCCTTCACACCTGATAGAGCTGGATCTCACAGGAAATGATCCTGGACAATCAGGAGTGAAGGAGCTCAGTGATTTACTACAGGATCCAAACTGTCAACTGAAGACACTGAGGTGAGACGGGATGAAATACTTAACAAAATTAGTTATATGCAGGCTAATTATTCATAACAAATATATTATTTTAGTTATACAATAAGCTGGACAATTTGTTGCATCAAAATGATCAAGATCAGATCAGATGCTGCAGGTTCTGCATGATGATGATAACCGTCAACACAGTTTAGTTGTGGTTCAAGCTACAGGTCAAATAGACATTATGGGTCAGTATATGTGCTATTCTGGAGTATGGTATACCTTGACAATTAACATGCACAATTTTGTTTTTGTGCACACTTCTCATAAAAAATTGTAGATAAAATTTCAGTCAAATTGTTTTCTGAACACAATTGTTTTCCATCAAGCCCAGATTCACTGTATCTCTACAGCAGGTCTATGAGTTCTTATGAGTTTGCAGTATACCACGCATCCCTATTCAGACTTGCTAAATCTGATCAGATTTCAATTGGATATGCGCAAAAATCGGATTTGGACTGACAGTCTGAATGAGGCTTATGAGACTCCTGCTTAAAAGCCAGAAAGATCTTGAGGCCTTAATTTCACACTCTGTATTCATACTGAAAATCATGATCTAGTGAACTTTTGCCCTTCTGCTCTGTGGGACGTTTCTGTTCTTATGAGTTTGCTTTAGGACTGAGTGTCGCTCGAGTTCCTTTTAAATAACTCTATTAGACTTTATTTTCAAGTATTTATATATTTGAAGTGTTCATTTGCAAAAACCGATAAACGCCACTTTAAAAAAAAAAAAAAAAAAATGAACTAACTGCTGTGCTTTATTCTCCACATATAGCACGTTCTGTACCCTAAATCCGTTTGGTCAGAAAAGCCGGTATTGTCCACTGTCAGGCATCGTGAGTTCACGTTTTACAGCAGAAACCGACAAGCGCCCTTGTTGTTTGTGTACAGAAACCGATAAGTCAGTTTTAGCGAATCAGCGCACAGTATTCAGGTCAGGTGACAAGGCTTCTAGTCACTTCAAAAAGACGTGCTAGCTGAGGGAAGTTTTGTCAAAGCTGACTAAAAGTAATCGAGGAATTATAATTTCGACTCCTGTAAGTCCTTGTACACCATACACGTCTTACATGCTGAACCCTTCGTTGTCCTTTTGCGTGTGTGTATGTGTGTATGTGTGTGTGTGTGTGCGCGTTTGTGTGCACACGTGTGTTTAAGTGTGTTTTAAATGCAATTACTTGGTTTTGTTTAACTCTGAAACATGAAATGTGGAGTTAAATCTGTTTTTGCTAAAAAACAATCTTTTAATAAATATAAAAAACATACTTTCAATGAACTTTAATTTTTTAATTTACCTGTATTTTTTGGAGTTTTTGTTACTTAATCAAAACAACCCAACTGCAGTCTGATTGATATTACTTGGAATGCACAATAAAAAAAACATGATTTGTGAGAATTAATAAAAATGGAGTTAACTGTTTTTGCAAATGAACTCTTCATTTATTTGTGTATTTAAATGTTCAAAGAAAAGTGTTACATCTAAATAACTAACTAGAGCTTGTCTTCAGAACAATAATTAAGTTTTTTATCTTATCAATCATGTTTGTAATGCAACAGACATTTAGTTGAGAACTGAATTGACTCTTCTGCAGGTTTTTGAGTGCTGCTGCAGATGAAGCCTGTCAGTATGTGAAGAGAGTTGTGGGTAAAAACCCGTTACTCCTGAGAGAGCTGAAACTGAGTTATCATGAACTAGGAGACACACGAGTGAATCAGATCGCTGCTCTACTGCAGGATAAACACTGTCGACTCAAAACACTGACGTGAGTATTGTTCATTTATTTAAAATATTACATTACTTTTAATTGTAATATGACTGTAATATTTCCTCACGTATTTCAGTCGGAGCAGTTTTTTTCTCAGTGTCACACAGAGCCACAGCAATGTAAAGTAATATAATTAAACAGGAAATTAAAAACACAATTTAAATGTGACATCAAGCTTTAAATATTTAACTAATAATTTAATTATTATGAACCTCTTTTCAACACATCTGGCTGGAAAGCTTCATGAAGCTTCATCTCACCACCACTACTTTATTCAAATAAATGTGAACAAAAACTAAAATAACAAAAAAACTAAGAAACATGAACATAAACCTCACCAACAGCAGTTACAGGGAACAAAGACAGACTAAAGACAATGATAACATGAGGGCTATATATACACACAGACACTAATGAACAAACAAGAAACACCTGAACACAATGAACCAATGAAAACGTGTCACATGAAACAAGGAACCAATCAGAACATGACACATGAACAGGGGGAGCACATGACAAGATCACATGAGGAGCAAGACTGTGAGAATTATACAAAATAAAAGACATGAAAACATAAACTAAACTAAACCCAGAACAGACGTGACACTGCCTCACGGTGCAGCACTAAAGCAGATGAACCTTTTCCAAAACTTGTTTGATTGTCTTCTGCTTCAGGAAATACTTTTATACCTTAATCTGTTAATGTTCGTTTAAACAATTATTCATTGTTCATGTTCGTTCACAGTGGATTAACTAATGTTAACAGAAAACTTTTGTATTTAAAACTGTATTAGTAAATGTTGAAACTTACATTAAGGTTATTAAATGCTGTACTAGTATTGTCCATCATTGGTTCATGTTAACTAATGTAGTTAATGTGAACAAATGAAAGATTATTGTAAAGTGTTAGTGAGTCGACAATGTGTCTGAAAACAACCGACATAAACACATTTGTCCCAGTGATCAAACCAAGAGTGACATTGACACGAAACAACCTTAAAGATGATATGAAATGAATGTGTAAACTAACATTAATAGATTGACGATTTCAAACTTTGTATTGTTACAATGTCGTAGTATATTTAAATGAACAATGTGTCGTCTTTCTCCATGTTACCTGCACCTGGATATCCCTGTTTATTTGTCAGCAAAAGTCTGCTGGATGAAGATAAACATGTTAGTTGATCATCATAGATCTGAGTCATTGTCTTTTCTCTTTCTGTCTTCAGTCTGATTGATTGCAGTATTACAGAGAAACAGTGTGTCATCCTGACTTCAGCTCTGAAATCAAACCCGTCACACCTGAGAGAGCTGGACCTGAGCTGGAATGAACTAGGAGACTCTGGAGTGAAAAACCTCAGTGATCTACTGATGAACCCACAATTCAAGCTGGAGAAACTACAGTTAGTATCATTATACTGTATTTACTGTTTAATTTATTTTAAGTCAACAGGGCACAAGTCACATCATTTGTAGCGCTGCATCTCCATCTGAAGAAAGATTCAGAAATGGTATTAGTTAACAGGTTTGTATGTGTATCAGTAAAAAGAGCATTAAACTTTGAAGCATTTTAAACTTTGTGGCTGTAAAATAGTTTCATATGCTGGAATCTGACAAATCTTTGCTGTGAAACAAGACAGAAGTGAGAACAGACTAAAAAACAGTGTAACAAATTGTCACGAATGGCTGGTTGTAATGAAGCTCACGACGATGAAGAATACAATAACACTGTCTTTAATCACAAATCTAACATGTAGGAGAGATAAAACACAACCACTTCAACATAAACGACAGAACAATGAACAGACAGAACTAAGAGTTTAAATACACAGACAGAGTAATCAAGGTAAAACAGAACAGCTGCAGGAACTAATTAACAACCAAGAACACTAACTAGGGAACACACACAGACAGCAACACCATGATAATAAAACACAACAAAATTGTTACACAAATAGATTATTCTGAAATGTTACATTTATACTGGACTAATGGTACTTTTCACTAAATCTTCTTTTATTAAACAAAATGTGTATTTAGAGATTGTAAATTACACTCTAATGACTAAATAATCGATTCATGTACCAAATTTTCTTACATTAATAATGAAAATAGTCCATTTAAATGTTAATTTTCTATTGTTTTTATATTGATCCTATATATTCATCTAGAGTGATAAATTCAATTATTTTTGGGAGTGAGGACGGATCCAGACTTGGATTGTAACTAGTATCCTCAAATGCTCCTGTCTTGGTTTGTTCGTTTCTATCATTAAGTTTCCATGTTTTTGCTGGTTTATTAGTGACTGTATGACATTTATTCATGATTCATTTAACTCACACATGAACTGAACATGGATTTGAGTCATTTTCTCTTTCTGTCTTCGGTCTGATTAGATGCAGAATTACAGAGAAACAGTGTGTCATCCTGACTTCAGCTCTGAAATCAAACCCGTCACACCTGAGAGAGCTGAACCTGAGCGGGAATAAACTAGGAGACTCTGGAGTGAAAAACCTCAGTGATCTACTGATGAAACCACAATTCAAGCTGGAGAAACTACAGTTAGTATCATTATACTGTATTTACTGTTTAATTTATTTTAAGACAACGGCACAAGTCACATCATTTGTAGCGCTGCATCTCCATCTGAAGAAAGATTCAGAAATGGTTTTAGTTAAAGGATTAGTTCACTTTCAAATGAAAATTAGCCCAATCTTTACTCACCCTCAAGCCATCCTAGGTGAATATGACTTTCTTCTTTCTGATGAACATAATCAAAGAAATATTAATAAATATCTTGACGCATCCGAGCTTTATAATGGCAGTGAACGGGATCAATGAGTATGAGCTGAAGAAAGTGTCTCCATCCACATCCATCCATCATAAATATGTGCTCCACACGGCTTCGGGGGGTTAATAAAGTCCTTCTGAAGCAAAACGATGCGTTTGTGTAAAAAATATCAATAAGTAAACAAGTTATAGTTCAGATGTGTGTGTGGAAATGATGCGTTGTGACTGCAGAACTTTTAGAGACGTTTAAAATTGTGCAAAACAATCCCGCACCCTGTTGAGGCCCTGTTATAAAACACAAACAAACAGTGTTACTTTAATTTAACATGAATAGTTAGTATGTTACTACACTGAAACCGTTAACGATGTTTTGTTTTTTATCATTGATAATAATGACGCTCTGCTCTGGTCCAGGTTACGTTCTTCATGAAGTAGCGGCGCGCGTGCGACCAATAGCAGTGTAGCTGCACAGCCCCCTCTATTGGTGAATATAATCACTACACGATTGCTCCGATAACCAACAGGCTGCTGTATGCTGGTTGGTCGGGCTTTTTGCAATGCATTTGTGGGTTGTTTTGAATGAGCTGTAAGCTGTGTGGAGTACGTTTATTATGGATGGATGTGGATCTTCAGCTTATACTCATTGAAACTCATGAACTCATTTAATCTATCTATCTATCTATCTATCTATCTATCTATCTCATAGCAAACCCCCAGAATACCCTAACAACCACATAGCAACACTCTAGCAACCACCCAGAATACCATGTAACATGTAGGAGAGATAAAACACAATTTTATATTAATCTAGAGTGATAAATTCACTTATTTTTGGGAGTGAGGACGGATCCAGACTTGGATTGTAACTAGTATTTTCAAATGCTCCTGTCTTGGTTTGTTTGTTTATATCATTAAGTTTCCATGTTTTTGCTGGTTTATTAGTGACTGTATGACATTTATTCATGATTCATTTAACTCACACATGAACTGAACATGGATTTGAGTCATTTTATCTTTCTGTCTTCAGTCTGAATAGATGCAGTATTACAGAGAAACAGTGTGTCATCCTGACTTCAGCTCTGAAATCAAACCCGTCACACCTGAGAGAGCTGAACCTGAGTTGGAATAAACTAGGAGACTCTGGAGTGAAAAACCTCAGTGATCTACTGATGAACCCACAATTCAAGCTGGAGAAACTACAGTTAGTATCATTATACTGTACAGCAGTTACAGTGAGATTGAAGTTTATTTATTTTAAGACAGCAGAGCTTATGTTTCATTCTTTATAGCAGTGCACTTTCTGGGGTTTCCCTGTTGGTCACATCTAGTTAAACAGATATGCAGAAATCTGCCTTTTCAACAGAGAATAAAGAACAGAGACATCAAATAAATAGTTAAAAATGAAAGAGTAGAAACAGTATCTTCAGCACACAGAACTAGTGTAACTGGGTTTCAAAACAGACTATTGGAAACTAAATGCTGCTGAAGCTCTTCAATAAGATGATCATCATAGATGTGAACTATTGTTATTTCTCTGTCTTCAGTCTGTGGAGATATTTACCTCTTAGTTTATTTTAAGACAACGGCACAAGTCACATCATTTGTAGCGCTGCATCTCCATCTGAAGAAAGATTCAGAAATGGTATTAGTTAATGGGTTTGTATGTGTATCAGTAAAAAGAGCATTAAACTTTAAAGCATTTTAAACTTTGTGGGTTTAAAAGTGTTTCATATGCTGGAATCTGACAAATCTTTGCTGTGAAACAAGACAGAAGTGAGAACAGACTAAAAACAGTGTAACAAATTGTCACAAATGTCTGGTTGTAAAGAAGCTCACGACGATGGAGAATACAATAACACTGTCTTTAATCACAAATCTAACATGTAGGAGAGATAAAACACAACCACTTCAACATAATCGACAGAACAATGAACAGACAGAACTAAGAGTTTAAATACACAGACAGAGTAATCAAGGTAAAACAGAACAGCTGCAGGAACTAATTAACAACCAAGAACACTAACTAGGGAACACACACAGACAGCAACACCATGATAATAAAACACAACAAAACTGTTACACAAATAGATTATTCTGAAATGTTACATTTATACTGGACTAATGGTACTTTTCACTAAATCTTCTTTTATTAAACAAAATGTGTATTTAGAGATTGTAAATTACACACTAATGACTTAATCTATGAATGTGTAAGATTTTCTTAAATTAATAATGAAAATAGTCCATTTAAATGTTAATTTTCTAATGTTTCTATATTGATCCCATATATTCATCTAGAGTGATAAATTCACTTATTTTTGGGAGTGAGGACGGATCCAGACTTGGATTGTAACTAGTATCCTCAAATGCTCCTGTCTTGGTTTGTTCGTTTATATTATTAAGTTTCCATGTTTTTGTAGGTATATTAGTGACTGTATGACATTTATTCATGATTCATTTAACTCACACATGAACTGAACATGGATTTGAGTCATTTTCTCTTTCTGTCTTCAGTCTGAATAGATGCAGTATTACAGAGAAACAGTGTGTCATCCTGACTTCAGCTCTGAAATCAAACCCGTCACACCTGAGAGAGCTGAACCTGAGCGGGAATGAACTAGGAGACTCTGGAGTGAAAAACCTCAGTGATCTACTGATGAACCCACAATTCAAGCTGGAGAAACTACAGTTAGTATCATTATACTGTATTTACTGTTTAGTTTATTTTAAGACAACAGGGCACAAGTCACATCATTTGTAGCGCTGCATCTCCATCTGAAGAAAGATTCAGAAATGGTTTTAGTTAAAGGATTAGTTCACTTTCACATGAAAATTAGCCCAAGCTTTACTCACCCTCAAGCCATCCTAGGTGAATATGACTTTCTTCTTTCTGATGAACATAATCAAAGAAATATTAATAAATATCCTGACACATCTGAGCTTTATAATGGCAGTGAACGGGATCAATGAGTATGAGCTGAAGAAAGTGTCTCCATCCACATCCATCCATCATAAATATGTGCTCCACACGGCTCCGGGGGGTTAATAAAGGCCTTCTGAAGCGAAACGATGCGTTTGTGTAAAAAATATCAATAATTAAACAAGTTATAGTTCAGATGTGTGTGTGGAAATGATGCGTTGTGACTGCAGAACTTTTAGAGACGTTTAAAATTGTGCAAAACAATCCTGCACCCTGTTGAGGCCCTGTTATAAAACACAAACAAACAGTGTTACTTTAATTTAACATGAATAGTTAGTATGTTACTACACTGAAACCGTTAACGATGTTTTGTTTTTTATAATTGATAATTATGACGCTCTGCTCTGGTCCAGGTTACGTTCTTCATGAAGTAGCGGCGCAGGTGCGACCAATAGCAGTGTAGCTGCACAGCCCCCTCTATTGGTGAATATAATCACTACACGATTGCTCCGATAACCAACAGACTGCTGTATGCTGGTTGGTCGGGCTTTTTTGCAATGCATTTGTGGGTTGTTTTGAACGAGCTGTAAGCTGTGTGGAGTACGTTTATATTATGGATGGATGTGGATCTTCAGCTTATACTCATTGATCCCGTTCACTGCCATTATAAAGCTTGGATGTGTCAGGATATTTATTAATATTTCTTTGATTATGTTCATCAGAAAGAAGAAAGTCATATACACCTAGGATGGCTTGAGGGTGAGTAAAGCTTGGGCTTGGAAAAGCCAACTTAAGCCGGGGACACACTTAAAGTCGGCATGAAGCGGAAGTTGCGATTGTCTTTTCTTCTCTACTGTGACGTCTATCTGAGTGAAACGGCATCTGAAATGAGAGGGCGGTACTTGATTTCTTACTTCGGGAATTGATTGGATCGTTGGAAGTTGGGTGTTGCTAACAAAATAGAGGCAGATCTGAATGCCCGTTTGGGAATTTCTCTCCACCGGACTCACTGCGAGCACCCTCACATTACTGTAAGAACCTTCTTTATTGAGGATGACGAGGACGATCAACGGCACTAAACAGCGAGAGAGAGACTGACTGACGGTGTGTGTCCGCCATTATAGCATGTGACAGGAAGAGACAATGAGTCGTTTTGAGGGGGAGAGCAGGTTAATGTTTTTGATTAAAGATTACGAGGGCACATGAATTTTAAAAAAATAATTAAGTGCACGGATAAATTATTGATAATAAATACTACAATATTCCATAAAAAAAATAAAAGTTGTCAATTTTGATTTCATGCGACTTTAACGATTGTAAGGCCGATTATGAATGTAAATTGATACTTATGACTGATCGCGCTCAAACGCGTCCAGTCAGAGCCAGTTGCGTTCAGTCGGCGATTACAGTCGGTGTTCAGATTCCGTGTGTAAGTATTTAAATCTGCTTCAGTCGCAGGAAACAATCGCTGTGTGTTGAGCTCAGTCTTAGGATGTTTTAGCTAGTCGTTAAATGTGTGCCCAGCTTTACTGAAATGCTGTTTAAACTTATTTTTCTGAGACTAACATTTCTGACTTTAACTCCTCCTAGAGCTTTAAAGCTAGAACTACCAAATTTGGCTCAAACCTTCAGACTGTTCTGACTTAGTGTGCTTTATCTTTTCTAACTGATCGGACTTACGGTTTTCCTAAAAATGACTATTAAAACTCGGAAAAATCCCATTGACTTTCACTGATGGGATGTTCAGATGAGCCACGACTGTTCAAACTCCAACTGACAAAATTCACATTTAAACACACTGAAGCCCATTAGACTCAATTAAACTGACATTCTGTGAACTATTTCTAATCCATTGAAACTCATTCAAACTCATTTAATCTATCTATCTATCTATCTATCTATCTATCTATCTATCTATCTATCTATCTATCTATCTATCTCATAGCAAACCCCCAGAATACCCTAACAACCACATAGCAACACTCTAGCAACCACCCAGAATACCATGTAACATGTAGGAGAGATAAAACACAATTTTATATTAATCTACAGTGATAAATTCACTTATTTTTGGGAGTGAGGACGGATCCAGACTTGGATTGTAACTAGTATCCTCAAATGCTCCTGTCTTGGTTTGTTTGTTTATCTCATTAGGTTTCCATGTTTTTGCTGGTTTATTAGTGACTGTATGACATTTATTCATGATTAATTTAACTCACACATGAACTGAACATGGATTTGAGTCATTTTCTCTTTCTGTCTTCAGTCTGAATAGATGCAGTATTACAGAGAAACAGTGTGTCATCCTGACTTCAGCTCTGAAATCAAACCCGTCACACCTGAGAGATCTGAACCTGAGCTGGAATAAACTTGGAGACTCTGGAGTGAAAAACCTCAGTGATCTACTGATGAACCCACAATTCAAGCTGGAGAAACTACAGTTAGTATCATTATACTGTACAGCAGTTACAGTGAGATTGAAGTTTATTTATTTTAAGACAGCAGAGCTTATGTTTCATTCTTTATAGCAGTGCACTTTCTGGGGTTTCCCTGTTGGTCACATCTAGTTAAACAGATATGCAGAAATCTGCCTTTTCAACAGAGAATAAAGAACAGAGACATCAAATAAATAGTTAAAAATGAAAGAGAAGAAACAGTATCTTCAGCACACAGAACTAGTGTAACTGGGTTTCAAAACAGACTATTGGAAACTAAATGCTGCTGAAGCTCTTCAATAAGATGATCATCATAGATGTGAACTATTGTTATTTCTCTGTCTTCAGTCTGTGGAGATATTTACCTCTTAGTTTATTTTAAGACAACGGCACAAGTCACATCATTTGTAGCGCTGCATCTCCATCTGAAGAAAGATTCAGAAATGGTTTTAGTTAATGGGTTTGTATGTGTATCAGTAAAAAGAGCATTAAACTTTGAAGCATTTTAAACTTTGTGGGTTTAAAAGTGTTTCATATGCTGGAATCTGACAAATCTTTGCTGTGAAACAAGACAGAAGTGAGAACAGACTAAAAAACAGTGTAACAAATTGTCACAAATGGCTGGTTGTAAAGAAGCTCACGACGATGGAGAATACAATAACACTGTCTTTAATCACAAATCTAACATGTAGGAGAGATAAAACACAACCACTTCAACATAAACAACAGAACAATGAACAGACAGAACTAAGAGTTTAAATACACAGACAGAGTAATCAAGGTAAAACAGAACAGCTGCAGGAACTAATTAACAACCAAGAACACTAACTAGGGAACACACACAGACAGCAACACCATGATAATAAAACACAACAAAACTGTTACACAAATAGATTATTCTGAAATGTTACATTTATACTGGACTAATGGTACTTTTCACTAAATCTTCTTTTATTAAACAAAATGTGTATTTAGAGATTGTAAATTACACACTAATGACTTAATCTATGAATGTGTAAAATTTTCTTAAATTAATAATGAAAATAGTCCATTTAAATGTTAATTTTTCTATGGTTTCTATATTGATCCTATATATTCATCTAGAGTGATAAATTCACTTATTTTTGGGAGTGAGGACGGATCCAGACTTGGATTGTAACTAGTATCCTCAAATGCTCCTGTCTTGGTTTGTTCGTTTATATCATTAAGTTTCCATGTTTTTGCTGGTTTATTAGTGACTGTATGACATTTATTCATGATTCATTTAACTCACACATGAACTGAACATGGATTTGAGTCATTTTCTCTTTCTGTCTTCAGTCTGAGTGGATGCAGTATTACAGAGAAACAGTGTGTCATCCTGACTTCAGCTCTGAAATCAAACCCGTCACACCTGAGAGAGCTGAACTTGAGCTGGAATAAACTAGGAAACACAGGAGTGAAGCACTTATGTGACGTACTGAAGGATTCACACTGTAAACTGGAGAGATTGAGGTCAGTAACATTCTTCACATACAAGAATCAAAATGCTTAAAATCACTTCAACAGTTTAAACTAAAACACTTTATACTCAGTATCTCACAATGAGTCTGAGTTCACATTATATTTGTGCAAAATTCTTCACATTATTGATTTGTTTGTAAGATAATCTCTCTTCCTCTGTTTGTGTCTTTCTAGTCTACGGGACTGTGGCATTACAGATGTTTCTTCTTTAACTCAGTCTTTGACTAACTCAAAAGCACTGCAGTTTTTAAAAGATCTTGATCTGAGTTACAATAAGATCGGAGACTCAAAGCAGCGGCTCAGACACGTGCTACGAGACTCAAACTGTGTCCTGAGGTGAGGAAACATCACTGTGATATTAAAGAGATCTTCATTTACCTCTGATATGTGAACAAACCTTTCAGATTTTCATGAAAGGAAATTATCATTAAGCTTTATTGCAACAAAGTGTTTGTGTGAGAACAAAATGTGAAGTTATTAAAATGTTCAACACAAAGGAGGAAAGAGAACAAAAGCACACTGTCACAGCTTTATTCAACAACACCTGCTTTATTAACTGTGTCAGTAGTGAATCATTTCAGTTTGAAAATAGACTTGGTCAGATTGTAGGAAAACGCTGCACTCCTGCTAAAATCAGTGCGTTCAGCTTCAGCTCACAGCCGTCCAGCCTCACATGAGAAATGTCTCTGTCTCTAGTGTGTTTTTACTTTGACAAGCAACACGTCACACTACTTTACACTCACTTTACTTTCAGTTATTTACTAAGAGCCCTACAAACATGTATAAACTAGAGGACAAACGGCTTTAAAAAGGATTGTGTTTTAATTCAGAATATCATTTGTATTTGCTCCCTGTGGTTTATTCATACGCCGTACACTCATTAGTTTCTTCTTTACAGTCACTCAATAGGAGTCACACCAACACAAACACACAAACAGATCAACATGATTCATGGTTTAAATGTATTATATTTAAAACACAAATATCTCTGCAAGATCATGTAAAGTCAGTAATTAATCTGATTACAGGAATTTAATGTATCTTCTTTTTACTCAGAAAGCAGTGATTGAAATATAGTCACTAATTTGCACTTTGAACACTGATTGTTTTCTCTTCTGTTTCACCTTACAGAGTAGATGAAGATCAATCGTCAAACACCTCTAGTAGATTGTTTAAATCATTGTTTAAATCTCTGAAATCATCATGAGAGGAGCAGTAATCATCAGGTGATCCACAGAAGAGTCTCACTACTGTGTCTATGAGGAGAAATAAATGTGTGATTAATGTGTAAATGTGTTTCATACAGATGGAAGAGACTCAGACTTCACAATGAAATAAAGCAGCATGTGTATTAGAAACATGTGATATTGAATGATTAATGTTGCTTTAGTATTCAGACAAATGATGGTTTAGTTTTATTTAAAGGAGGAACAGGAGGAAGAAGCTCAGATGAGTCTGTCAGCAGAAATCTTCAGGCTCTTCAGTATCAGGCCTACAAATATAATAATGTTTGGATTAAACTCATCCAAAATGATTAAAATGTTTCTAATCATAAACGTGATTGTCAAGTATAGCACATAAATGTGTCAAAAGATATAAAGTCTACATGTTACTTCAAACATTTACATTATCTCTCTTACATTTTCTGCACAGAATATATTTGCTTATTTTTGTTATTCTGTTTTATTTTATATTAAGTTATCTATGTGTCTGTTGTTAATGCACAGATATACAGTATATTGTCTTTGTTCTGTGGATGGAGTCTCTTCTAGTCAGACCAACTAAACATTTTACCAGTTAACCGCATTTGTGTGTCTTTCACTTGCTCTGGTCTAGATCGTCCAATGCATTTTGTTTAGCAATTATAATTTCACCACATTTACATTCACATGCAAATAAAAGCATACATATAAAAAGTTCAGATTAATTGTTTTTGTTTGAAAAGTTCACTTGTCTGTTGTATTATTGAAGCTACATGAGCAGATGCAGAGAGATTCTCCTTCTTAAATAAAGGTGAAGTTGTAGATGTTAAACATAAAATCATATGAGCGATCTTTAGGATTGTTGGAGAAGAAATCATGCTGGGCTGCGTTTCTCTAAGCATTGTGAGCCTCCAGCTTCCAGTATGAATGAAACAGAAATGAAAAACAGAAATTAGCTCTCCATCTTGCTAAGATCACCTCATTTTGGGTGAAAATAGAAAAATAATAATACTAAAGTACTTTGTAACGTAGTAACTTGAATAGTTTTTCCAGCAAACTACTTATTTATTCTTACTTAAGTCATATTATTTTTCAGTACTTCTTGTACTCAAGTAAATTATTTCTTAAATAGCAATACTTTCCCAGAGTCTCTAATACAGACTACCTTCTGTCCCCAGTAAAGTGTGAACTACACAAGTCTGGGACCTTGATTAATACAAATTTCAATTTCAATTGCTAGCTGCATTTATGCTGCGTTTATTTTTGTGCAAGTGAGATGAGTAAAGAGAATCTGTTGCATAAATCATTGTCTGTCTGGTGTCTATAAGCAATCTGGTCCTAATACAAAACAAAAGGATTGAATGTACATAACAAATACATACCTCAGGATCTTAGATTAAAGTCCAGAAACAGGGAATATAACAAATGCACTGTTGAAATGTCACTTTAAATGGTCTTAAACAGGATTTAGACACATGTGGTAGAATATCCTCGCTCCAGTACAGTAGGTTTCATTCAGCTGGTTCAAAACCCTCCTGAAAAACACACAAAGAAAAGGAAAACGAAAGGAAATATTGCAATGGAATGCAAGAAGTTTAATTGCCAATGGACAAAAATTCCAAAAATGTATAACAAATCAAGAAAATAGTCCTGACATTATATGTGCTCAAGAAATGTGGCTTAAACCTCAATTAAATTTTTTTATTCATGGATACATTGCAGTCAGAAGAGATAGAAATAAAGGAAATGGTGGTGGGGTAGCAACATTTATTAAACAAGATATTGGGTATAGAACAGTTGAGGTAAATGGGGAGCAAGAGGTTGCAGTGGTGGAAATATGGGAAGGTGTACAGAGTATTAAAATAATTGACTTTTATAATCCATGTGACAGGTTAAGCAAAGATAAACTAGAAAATATTGGAGGAAATGGAAGTCATAAAGTGGTATGGTGTGGTGATTTTAATGCACACAGCACATTATGGGGGAGTACAAACACAGATTACAGTGGATTGATGGAGACATTAGTGAGATTAGTGTGTATCAATGATGGAAGATTTACAAGAGTTGATTTGTCACAAGGAAAATACTCGATGTTAGACTTAACTCTAGTCTCTGAAAGTTTAGCTGGAAAATGTGATTGGAAAGTATTAAATCAAAGTACAGTTGGTAGTGATCATTTCCCTATCAGCAGTACAATCGGTTTAGATATAGTACAAATTGTGGTGGAAAGAATGCCAAGGTGGAAATATGTCATAACATAATGTCTGAATTTACTAAATCTATGGAAGATGTAGAGGATTTTAATCATAAGATATGTGAAGTTCTTCAGAGTACTGCTAAAGAAGTAATAGGTAAGAAGAAGGCTGGTAACAGGAAGAAAGCCGTCCCATGGTGGAATGAGGAGTGTAGTGAGACAATTAGTAAAAGGAATAAAGCACTTAAGAGAGTAAGAAGATCATTTAATCATAATGATTTTATAAATTATAAAAAAGCACAGGCCATAGTGAGGAGAGTAATACGGACATCTAAGAGAAATTATTGGGGGGAATTTTGCAACAATATTGGGGAAGATATTGAAATGAATGAAGTTTGGAGTATGATAAGGAAAATGGGAGAGAATAGCAGCATACCTGTATATAATGATAGACTAGTAATATCAGACATCGAACAAGCGGAGGCGCTAGCAGAAACATTTACTAAAGTGCACAGTAACTCAAATTTGTCAGATGAAATGAGGAGGTATAGGGAACAGATCCTGAGTAAGAATCCTCAACTATTGGAAGAAAAAGGACCATCTGGATGTACTTTAGATTCAGAGTTTACTCTGTATGAGCTGAAGAAAGTGCTTGCAGGGGTTAAACAAACTTCACCAGGAAGAGATGATATTGGTTATGAGATGGTAAAACATCTATCAGAGACATCATTAAGTATAATTTTAAGCCTCTTTAACAAGGTGTGGGAGTCAGGGAAGTTACCAGCTGACTGGAAGCATGGTGTTATAGTGCCAATCGCAAAGCCAGGCAAGGATCGTACACAACCAAATAACGACAGGCCCATAGCATTAACATCAAACCTTTGCAAACTGATGGAACGTATGGTAATGAGCAGATTGGTGCATATCATTGAGAAGAAAAACCTTTTCTCCCCATATCAAAGTAGTTTCCAGAAAGGGCGAAGCACAATGGACTCTGTGCTCTGTTTGGAAGCTGAAATAAGAAAGGCACAAGTAAACAAGGAAGTGTTAGTAGGAGTATTTTTCGATGTTGAAAAAGCATACAACATGATGTGGAAAGAGGGACTTTTAATAAAATTAGAAGGAATGGAAATAAAAGGAAGAATGTATAATTGGATCAAGAATTTCTTGTTTAAAAGAACTATACAAGTTAGTTCTGCATTTTCTCAGATATGTCAAATAGAGAATGGAGCACCTCAAGGAAGTGTTAGCAGTCCTATTCTGATTAATCTAATGATTAATGACATTTTTACTCAGATAGACACGGGGATAGGAAGGTCCTTGTATGCAGATGACGGCGCAATGTGGGGCATGTGGAGAAGTGTATGCAGAACGCTGTTAAAAAAGTAGAACATTGGGTTAATGAATGGGGTTTCTGTTTCTCTGTAGCAAAAACTCAGGTGATCTGTTTTACAAAAAGAAAAATCAATCCAATAATGAATATTAAAATGTATGGACAACAATTGGAGCAGGTGTCAGTAATTAGATTTCTGGGAATGTGGATGGACTCAAAAATATTCAGAAAATGGTAGACAAAGGTAAAAAAGCGATAAATGTAATGAGGTGTTTGGCAGGAGTTGAATGGGGGGCATGTCGTCAGTCTCTTAAAAAAAAGTATATACTGTGCACTGAGAAGAGCAGCTATTGATTATGGCAGTATGGTGTATAGTTCTGCATCTAAAACACAACTTTTAAAGATTGAGGCAATTCAATCACAAGCACTGCGAATATGTTGTGGAGCAATAAGATCATCTCCAATAACAGCAGTACAAGTAGAGATGGGTGAAATGCCTCAAGATATCCGAAAAATTAAAGATGAGATACTGGATTAATATAAAGGGACACTTGGATAGTCATCCAGTTAAGAAAGTTCTGAAGGATTGCTGGGAATATGAGTATAAAAAACTATCGAGCTTTGGATGGACTGCTAATGAGGAGGCACGGAGTATGGGAATTAGTGACATCAATATTGCCCCTTCTGTGGCAACTTCAGCAATTCCTCCTTGGCTTTTCCCTATGCCTGTAGTTGACATTCGGTTATATGAAGAAAAACATAACAAAGAAATATGTTAACAAATATAGCAGTGCAGCAATACATTGAACAAACATATTATAGCATATTACAGATATACACGGATGGCTCTAAAGATCCTGAATCTGGAATAACAGCAGCAGCTCCAGTCTATATACCCCAATTCAAAGTCAAAATATCAAAAAGAATTTCAGATCATATATCTGTTTTTACTACAGAGATAACAGCAATATTTCGAGCACTTCAGTGGATAGAAGAAGTACAGCCTGACAAGAACAGTAATTTGTACAGACTCCCTTTCAGTTTTAAATAGCTTGTTAAGTGGAATATCAACAGCGAGACAAGATATGATATTTGAAGTGATGCAGAGTCTATTTAGAATAAGACAGTCTGGAATTATGGTAAATTTCCTATGGATACCATCACATATGGGTGTGGAAGGAAATGAGGAGGTAGACGATCTGGCTAAACAGGCTTTGAAACATGCACAAATTGACATTAAAGTGTCATTGAGTAAAGCGGAAGTAAAAGGGTTAATTGCAAATGAAACAAGAAAGAAATGGCAGAAGGAGTGGGATAGTGGAACAAAAGGTAGACGCTTTCATCATATTCAAGAGAAAGTAGGTCTAGAAAGAAGAAAGTCTGGCAACAGGAAAGAAGATGTTTTAATGTCAAGAATGTGTATTGGACATTGTTCATTAAATCAGTGTCTGCATAGAATGGGGAAGCATGAAAATGGAAACTGTGATAAATGTGGTCAAGCAGAATCAGTAGAACACGTACTTATAGAGTGTGATTTAAACTAATTCAAGCTTTAAGATCTTTCGGAATAAATAATTTGTCTCTTCAGGTTCTGTTAGGAAATGGCCCAAAACAATCAAGGATATTTCATGAATTAATTACTTTCTTAAAACAAACAAGACTGATCAATAGGATTTAGGATACAGTTGTATTTTTTTTTTTTTAATTATTGTTTTCGAACTTCCCAACCATTATGCGCTCCACACTCCTATCCAGTAGGTGGCGGGAATGCACCATTTAAGTTGGTCTGTCAACCGCCATTAACACCAGAAGAAGAAGAAGAAAACGAAAGTAAAGTCACAACACTGTGAACAACATCAACAGAGATACCAAATAAACATGTTGCTCTCTGGATTTGATCCTTGCGATGTTCCAGAAAACATTCACAATGATAACCAAATCTAACACTCGCGGTCATTTATGAATATTTAATCCACAATTCATCGATCAGCAAGAGATTTTGAGAACGACTCGCGCTGACAGACAACAAGAGAAGGAGGAAAAAGAGGACGTTTATATAAAATACTTATAATTTCTCTTCGTAGTGGACAAGACTTCAAGAAAGTAAGTGAGGGGGTGGGGGTGTATTTTTCAATAACCCTCAATAATCAACTTATTGAGAAACGGTTATTGAAAACGAATATGTTTCTGAAGGATTTCTCTTCCGGTTTAGGCTGTTGATTTTGTGATGCGAAATCGAAAGTATTTTTGAACCAGACATTTACAGTAGACATGTAGATGAAGCCTAACTTTATTTTTTTTTTTTATTAAATCGAATATTTCAGTTCATATATAACAATTATGATTAGTAGTTATACAGTATGATCATTATAATTCAGGTTACTTTTACTCTACTTTGTACAAATGATTCTAAAATAATTATGAATTCAACCATCATTGTGAACTTGAAGTAATGATTAAATGACAAACGATTAAATAATTAATAAAGATTGGGTAAATATGATTGTAAAATTATATTAAACTGCAATAGAGAATATAACAAATTGAGTAAATTTCTGTTCCCAGTGAATTCATATTTAGAGTCATGAGTCAGTTAAACTCATTAAACAATCTGAAATTATTAAGACCATTCAGTTATTTTACATGACAATATATTTGTAACTCACTTTATTTTATTCATTGTTTTTGCTGTTGTTTCTAACTCATCATTCTTCATTATTTTCTTCAGTAACTGCCATGTTCTTCATCTCTGTAAAATCTTGTCATTTCCAGGTCCTGCTGAACGATTGATTGTTTTCTCAAACCAGTGCTGATCAGAGGAGCGAGGAAAGGACTCTCTCTCTAAGATGAGTCTCTCAGAGAAACACAGGTAAGACTGCGTCTGTTTCACACAATCATTTTAAACTCTACTGGAGTTGTTTTTTCCTGTGAATAACAAAACTTTAAGCATTGTTTTATATTTCTTCAATTTTGAACTTCTTAAATTAACTCTGACATTGTCTATAAAACTCTGTTTGTCACAGGACTCTATAGACAATATCACAGTTAATAATTTGTTAATTTCCTTCTAGACGCGACCACACTGAATTAATCCAAATACATGACTTTGGTTTTTAGATCATAAAATTATTGACAGACATTAGGAAACAACTATACACTTAATTTAATTGAAGTATGCTAACAAAACTGTGTCACACACACATTTCTGCTCTCCATTTCTGTCAATAAACAAAAACTTGACATGTTCTCTTAAATCAGAGTCAAGTATTTTTTAAATCATCAACATATTTAATCTCACTCATGTACATTAAAGAAATCGTTAATCCATTGTGAGCCGGTAAAATAAATGATTGTTAACTATAAAACTGTAAATTGTGTGAGTGTGTGCATTTCTGTGGAGGATTAGATAAAGACACGGATGTGTTTCAGACACAGTTGAACCTCCTTTACTAAAGTGTTTTTCTCTCTGTTCTTTGTGTCATTAGTGTAAGATCAGGATCACATGTGTCCAGCTCTGTGTCTCTGAAGAGTGACCGGTCAAAAGGAGAAGTACCAGACTTCAGTGAGGAAAAACCATCCTCTAATAAAAGGTATTTTGTGTGTTTACTTTATAGGGTTGAATTATTTGTCCACAGTGGTGTATGTGATTGAACTTGACTGAATAAAACAATAAGTCACAATAAAACTCAATTCCTGGGAACCTTATGAAACTCATTCCAGTAACACAATTACACAGTCAAACACAAGGAGGCATAAATTCACTATGGAAAATAAATCATGCAACTAAACGTGTAAATATCCATCCATCCAACCATAGTCATAAATGGACAAATGCACAGCTATACTGCATTTAATTACTAATTGCAACATTAAACCTTTTCAAATGAGACTAAAGTATCTCCTTTACTAAAGTGTTTTTCTCTCTGTTCTTTGTGTCATTAGTGTAAGATCAGGCTCACATGTGTCCAGCTCTGTGTCTCTGAAGAGTGACCGGTCAAAAGGAGAAGGACCAGACTTCAGTGGGGAAAAACCATCATCTAATAAAAGGTATTTAATGTTTCTAATTTTTGGTCACACATTGACTGTGTTTAAAAAGTTGTATCAGTGAATACAAATCATGGAACATTTTTAGATCAAATATTTATCAAAGTTTTCATGGTTAATGTTTTTTTTCTAGCTTTCTGTAATATTTTGCCAAGAAAATATTAATATCAGTATTTTATTTTATTGTATTTATTTGATTACAGGCTTCAATATGAGACATTAGACTCAGACGTTCAGACTCACAGGAACCACAAGAATTTCAAAGACAATCTCCTGTGGATCTTCCAGGTAGGAAAACACATTTTCATAAATGTTTAATATTTATACCAAACAAATATTATTTGTTATTGAACAAAAAAATTTAATTTAATTAATCTTGATCACTTAATTTTCCTTTTAAGCACATTTGTTTTTCTGTTTGTGAAAAAAAACAGCTGGTTAGCATGTTAGTCTTTTAATTGGATTTTTTATTTTTGCGGTATTATAATTATTGAATAAACAGTGTTGACCAAATGTAGATGTACAAATTGGTTTAAATTGTGTTATTCTGTCTTTTTTCTTACTTTTGTTTGTAGGATCTTGAGAGCAAAATAATCACATTTCTGAAGAAAGAGCTGGAAAAGTTTAAGAAAATATTACAACATGAGAACACAGAAAACTTTGTGAAGGACTTTAATGAGAATAGATGCAGTATCAAAGCAGCAGCTCTTGATCTCACACTACATTACCTGAGAGAGATGAAGCAAGATGAAGCTGCTGATGCTCTAGAAGGTCAGAGACTCATGACCATCTGTCAGATTGTCACTTATTAATGTAGACTATCTATAAAACTATAAATTAAGATTAAAACTATCTAATTTTTGTTCCTGTGTTTAGATGAGCTGCTCTTCATTCATCAGCTAAAATGTGGCCTAAAGAAGAAGTATCAATGTGTGTTTGAAGGAATTGCGAAGCATGGTGACTCCATACTTCTGAATAACATCTACACAGATCTCTATATCACTCAGGGTGGCAGTGAACAGGTCAATACTGAACATGAGGTCAGACAGATTGAAGTTGCTTCCAGGCGTCATGAATCTCAAGAGATTCAGGTTAAATGCACAAATTTGTTTGAAGCTCCTGAACAAGACGAGGAGATCCGAACTGTACTGACAAAAGGAGTCGCTGGCATCGGAAAATCAGTCTCTGTGCAAAAGTTTGTTCTGGACTGGGCTGAAGGAAAAGAAAATCAAGATATCAGTTTCATATTTCCTCTTCCATTCAGAGAGATGAACTTAAAGGAGAAAGAAAAACTAAGTTTGATGGACCTTATAACTCATTTTTTCCCAGAGACAAAAGGACTGAACCTTACAAGAAGGAATCAATTCAAAGTCCTGTTCATCCTTGATGGATTGGACGAATGTCGCCTTCCTCTGAAGTTTGATTGTAATGAGACGTGGTGTGATGTATCGTCACCAGCCTCTCTGGATGTTCTCCTAACGAACCTCATGAAGGGAAATCTGCTTCCTTCTGCTCTCATCTGGATCACCACCAGACCAGCAGCTGCCAGTAAGATTCCTCCTGACTGTATCGACCGGCTGACAGAGATACGAGGATTCAGTGACGCACAAAAGGAAGAGTACTTCAAAAAAAGATTCACGGATCAGAATCAGGCCATCACAATCATTGATCATGTTAAAAAATCAAAGAGTCTCTTTATCATGTGCCACATCCCAGTCTTCTGCTGGATTTCAGCCACTGTTCTCCAGAACATTCTGGAGGAGAAAAGAAATAATGATGTGAAAAACAATCAGGCTGATGAGATCTCTAAAACACTACAGGAATCAAATACTGAAGACACTCCCAAGACTCTGACACAAATGTACACACACTTTCTCCGCTTTCAGATCCAGCAGAGCCGCCGAAAATATGATGGAGAATACGCAGCAGATGTTTCCTGGGATAAAGACGCCATCCTTTCACTGGGGAAACTGGCATTTCATCAGCTGGAAAGAAACAACGTGATCTTCTATGACACAGACCTGGAAGCCTGTGGTATTGACGTCTATAAGGCATCAGTGTACTCAGGCATGTGTACCCAGATCTTTAAGGAGGAAACAGGGATCATTCTTGGTACCATTTACTGCTTTGTTCACTTGAGCATTCAAGAGTTTATTGCAGCCCTTTATGCACATCTGTTTCTAGACATCAACAAGAAAAGTATGTTTGTTCATGAGTCTACAGAACAGAAAAGCAAAAATGAAACCATGATTGATTTTCTGAAGACTGCAGTGGACGAGGCGCTCAAGAGTGACAATGGACACCTGGACCTTTTCCTTCGCTTCCTCCTCGGTCTGTCACTCCAGTCCAATCGACGACTCTTACGGGGTCTCTTGACACAGCAAGACGGCAATGACCAGAGCAACAAGGAAATAGTTCAGTATGTCAAGCAGAAATTAGAAGGTAATCTGTCTGCAGAGAGATCCATCAATCTGTTCTACTGTCTGAATGAACTGAACGACCAAACTCTGGTGAAGGAGATTCAGACCCACCTTAGCAAAGGAAGTCTCTCATCTGGTGACCTTTCACCTGCCCAGTGGTCTGCTTTGGTCTTTGTGTTGTTGACATCAGAGGAAGAGCTAGAGGAGTTTGAGCTTCAGAAATTCAAGAAATCAGACGAGTGTCTCATTAGATTATCGGCAGTCATCAAAACCTCCAGAAGAGCTCTGTAAGTCATTTAACATGTTTTGTCATGTTTTGCTCTCATCTGAAAAATGCATTTATCTACATTATTCTATAGTGATTCCCCATCATGAAAATTAACTTAAAGGCCCTGATATACAAGCAAAGTTCTTTTTCGTTCTTCGTTTAGGGGTAAAACGAAGTTCGAAATACGTGAGCAGCGATATACTGTAATTGAACATCTGACACCACCCACACTGCTGAGAGCGACGGTTTAATGAATATGTACAAATGTTGCACGCTTTCCTCTCAGTAACAAAATAAACACAATAAAACTGAGAAACTAGCAAGGATTTGTGGATATGTTTGTTTGCACAAGCTCTGTAATTCGGCACTCCAGCAAAGTCACGTCGCGTTTATATTATAACACTTTATACAGTATATTCGTTCGGCCTGATTTTGTTCGAAATGATTCACATCAGTTTGTACTTCGATTTCATTTGAAGTGTATCGGGGACTTTACCCAGTAAAGCCTGACATATGAAATAATAGTCTGAAAAAATCTATTTTTTTAATGGAGACAGTTTATCAAATATTTAGACAAAATATAAAAGAACATTTAAAAATGTTTGCGTATTTGTTTTTGTTACAGATGTTATTTATATTGCCAAAAAATAAAATAATTCTGAAAGGTTATGATATAAAACAAGAGATTTTTATATAACAGGCTAAATAAAGTACAATTATATTATCAGTTGGTACTCTGTATCTCCCAATAATTTGATATTTTAAATGCTTAGTTTTATGAGAAGTGCTTTAGTTTTAATTGTGTTTGTACTGCAATAAGTAGATGATTGAGAGATTTACAAATAAACATTTATCAAAAGTCTGTTGTATCATATTTGATGTACACATTTTAAGATGGTTTTCTAAAAATTTGTTTTTTTTTATCTAGTCTAAATTAAAATATGTATTTCTAATTTAGTAAATATTAAGTAAAATAAATATAAATTTAATTTCAGCAATTGTTATGGATGTGTTTATACTATCATTAAATTAATGATATTTCACCCATTGGCCCTGCTCTCTAAGATATCAGCGTCGGCCATCGGTTGACCAGTAATCAAAGAAACCTCAATCGTTTTAATCCAGTAAATGTTAATCTTAAAATATTAATAACTAATACAATTTAAGTAATTTTAGATTTAGTAGTAATTTTAGATTAGATTTAAGTAATCTTAGCTTAAATCATTAAAGATTTCATTGCAACAAGACATATACATGTGAATGCAGGTATTTTTTCAGACATCCCTAACCCTAAAATTTACATAAACTCCAGAACATAGTATTTACATAAATTCTCAAGCTTTGTTGTTGTTGAGCAACCGAAGCGTGAGCTGTTGAAGCAACGCCTTCTTTTGGAAAGCGGGCTGCAAGCAGCAGCTCATTTGCATCTAAAGGGACACACACAAAAAAGGCACGTTTTTGCTCACACCCAAATAGGGGCAAATTTGACAAGCTATAATAAATGATCTGTGGGGTATTTTGAGCTGAAACTTCACAGACACATTCTGGGGACACCAGAGACTTATATTACATCTTGTGAAAGGGGCATTATAGGTCCCCTTTAAGTGTCCCCAAAGAAGTGAGCCAAAGGCAACAGTGGCAAGAACCCAAACTCCATCAGGTGAAAGAAATATAGAAAAAATCATTGGAGAAACCAGGCTCAGCTATAAAAAGCTAGAAATCTTAACACAAATATTTTATTTTTCATTCTTCATATTTTTCACATGCTTCATTTTACCCAGGAAATTTGTACAGGAAATACTAGTTTTTGAGGAGTATTCATATTTTAGCTCTGCCTCTTTACTGTATATATGCTACTTATGTAAAAATAATAATGGAAAATATATTTAATATTTGCATGTAGAAAATGTATTGATGTGTTCCATCTAATTCTGTGATGTGATTTATTTCTCTTGTAGGTTAAATGACTGTAACTTAACAGACAAAAGCTGTTCAGCTCTGGCTGCAGTTCTTGGAGCAGATACTAATCTGAAAGAGCTGAACATGAACAATAATAATCTGCAGGATTTAGGATTGAAGCTGCTCTGCACTGGACTGAAGAATATAAACTGTAAATTGGAGATACTGAGGTAAGTTGAGCCACAGGAGTCAAATGCCGAGAGTGAGGTGCAATGACTGACGGGATGTTGTCAGAGGCAAAAGCGCAAGAGAACTTTTGTTAATAAATGTTGCATTTCTTTGTTTAAAGTGCCCCTATTATGGATTTTTGAAAATTATCTTTTATGTAGTGTGAAACATAGCTCTAAATGATTGAAAACATCCTGCAAAGTTTTAAATCTGAAAGTGCACCGTATATTAAGTTATTGTCTCTCAAAAGTAAGAGTAGACTCTGAATCAATTAAACGAGTCATTTGTAAAACGAATCTTAAGCTGTAAGTACGATTAATAATTGTTGCCACATTTGACAGACTGACTGTTTTGTAGGAAAGAATGTAGTTATAATTCTCACAGAGAAAATAATTTAAATTAGTTAAGTTTTTAAGGAGCCAAGATACAAAACTGCCCCCTAACAAAAAGACTAGTAAAAAAATACATTAAATTCTTCTATACAAATATGCGATTAGCAAGGACTAAAATCCAGTGTCTTACATCCACACAGTTCTGAGTTTCAGTTCAATGGCCTAAGTAGACTAACGTTACTGGACTGAAACCCTTATGTGGTTCAATCTGAACATGTCAGTGACGTCTCCGCGTCCAAATTCCAAGCCAGAGTCACCTCATACTCTGTGGCATGTACAATATGTATTTATCCTAGTTGTGTGTTGTGTTCGCTCCGTGCAGCTTGTAGGTCTCCGGCTAACCAGCTAACAGCAGTATGTGTTCGCTCGCAATTGTCTCGAAATGTGTCCAATGTTTTTTGTTGTTATTACTTGGAGTTATGATAAAGAATAGAGTAATACGTTGGTGTACAACTGCAGTGCTTTATCAATACGTTTCTGCATTGCACTTACGCATATACCATGACTGTGTGTTTACCACCGAGCTGTGGGCTAGGTTCGCTAACATAAACAACACAAAGCAACTTAATTCCACTCTGAGTCTTTATTTTTAGAACAGAGCGGATCACCATCATTATTATTATAATATAATGTAAGTGATGCAAGCACTATATACTGTACTCCGTGTTAACCAGCAGAAGTCATCTGACCAATCACCGCAGATTAGCGTCACGCAAACAAGGGGTTCGGCAAAATGAATCATTGAGCGAATCATTTGGGAGTTGTTGAGCAAATAAAGTAAAAATAAATGCATATTATAAGACAATTAATGTGTTTTTTGACCTTGCATGATTTTAAACCTGTTGTTGGGGACTTCCAAAACAAAAATAGGAACCTTTCAAATGCCATAATAGGGGCACTTTAATATATGTGAGTTTGTTTTTGTTTTATTGTTGCTGTGTTTTTCATTAAAAAATAATAATTAACTACGAACTAAGCATTCGTTTAAAAACCCAAAGATCTTTTATTTATTTGTTACAATGTGGGTATACCATATCATCCGTCTTATTAATTTTGGTAATAAAAGTCCAATGTTTAAAAAGCGCAATGGGCTCAGTGCTCAAGATGGTGTCTTTGAGATTTGGTGGTGTGAGTGTGTGCAGGTTTACCTCCACTCATACTCTTTCAGTCTTAGTGATGTTCGCATTTACTGTAAGAAGAAACTTTTATATGAAGCTTGGCTAGGTATAATTATTATTTTTTTTTTTTTAAATTAAAGAGAAGATGGGGTTACACTTTATTTTACAGTGCTGTAGTTACATTGTAATTACTCAAATAAGTACTGAGTACTATTAATTAATTACATGTACTTACTATAGAGTTAGAGTTACAGTTAGGGTTAGGGTTTGGTTTAGGGTTAGTTACTTGTAATTATGCATAATTTACTGTTATTACTATAGGAAGTACATGTAGTAATGTGTAACTACGGTACTGTAAAATAAAGTGTTACCGAAGATGGTGGTCTATCAGAGATGAAAGAAAACATTCTTACATTATTGTGTACCTCTGTGGCTGTGCTGTAATTCATCAAGATGCGCAGAGATTATCTTTCATTCTTTCTCCTCTTGTTTGTCTCCATATTCAGTTGTCAGTTTTTGCAACTAACTTTCAATACATTTGTACAAAGAACAAAATCAGGGTTCCCACGCGCCTTGAAAGTACTTGGATTTCAGACACATGAATTCAAGGCCTGGAAAGTACTTGAAAACAAATATTGGTCTTTGAAAGTGCTTGAATTAAATTTGAAATAAATTTTGTGAAAATTATAACAGATCCTCCTTAGTCCTATAGTATATTTGTTTTGGAATATTATTTTACAATCAGTTTCCGAGTGTTTTCCATTGCGGTACTTTCCCTTGCTTGTTATTAGGCGGGGTTTGGACATTTGAGCAGCTGTGACACTTGCTGTGTCCGAAATGAACATTCTTATAGGGGTGTGCCATTTTGATTGTGGACAATTAAAAGGTCTCCACGATCGGCTTTTGAAGAAATATCGTTGTATCGTGCTATAGTGCTTTCTGTCAGTTGCAGTCCTGGTGCCTCTGTCTCAACATACTGTGAAGTACAAAGTGACATACATTCACATCACATGTTAACACAGCAGTAGAGTTATACTCACGGAACACTGCAGTTATTCACAATCACAAAAGTTTATTATTTGCATGAGTTTTAAAGCCTTGCCGGTTAAACACTTTCTGGTCTGACACGTTCTTTTCTGAGCGGATACACCCGAAGCGCGCACACTCTAAAAGCCTGTCAAACACTGCATTTGCTGGAAAAAAGTTATCATTCGCATCTTATTCTGCTAAAACTGTCAAATACACACAAGGTTTACACCATCGGTTAAGTGTAAAGTGAAAGTAAACAGTTGAGAGACAACTGAATGCGTGTCAATATATAAGATGCGCGCATTAAAGGGACAGACAACACATGCTGCGACTTGTCCTTAAAGGGATAGTTCAACCAAAAATGAAAATTCTGTCTTTATTTACTCACTCTATAGTGAGTAAATATCACCCACCCCTACTTATTAATAAGAATATTATGCATATTGTGTAGAGTTAGTTGTCCCCCAAGGGGGCGTTCTCCCCACTCTACCCTAAATTCACAATTGCGAGTTAAAAAGTCAGAATTGCGTGATTATAAAGCCACAATTGTGTCTTATAAAGTCAGAATTGAGATATATAAATTGCAATTTTTCAAATTGCAGATTTTTTTTTCTCAGAAGTGCTCATTTATATCTCTCAATTCTAACTTTTTTCTCAGAATTGCAAGCTTATGTCTATAATATATTGTATATATTCTGACAATTACGATCCATATGATTTTTTTTCACTCAATTGCAAAATTAATTATTTTTTACAATATTCTCTCTATATTATAATGTTTTTACTCAAGTAATGATTCATAAAAAATGAAAACCAAAAGTGTGGAAAGATTGTTAATATTAGGGATAAGAAAGCTGCAGCTGGTTTTAATATATTTCCAAAATTAATGTACAAATGATTCTAACCTCTTCTGGGTTAAAATGGATGCAAATGCAATAGGAGGGTTAAAATGTTAAGAACTGTAAGAGGTCTTTCATGACGCTCCATATGCTGGGATGTGAATTTGATAGGTGCTTGATATAAAATAAATTTAAAAAGTCCTTGAAATTCATTGAATCTGGTGATCATGAAAGAGTGGGAAACCTGACAAAAAAAAATTCACTTTGAGGATTTCTGTTGTTCAGGTTGAACTGATTAATCAGCTGAATGTTTTCATTCCTATTCTAGACTCTCTAACTGCAGTGTAACAGAAGAAGGTTATAAAGCTCTGGCTTCAGCTCTGAGATCAAACCCTTCACACCTGATAGAGCTGGATCTCACAGGAAATGATCCTGGACAATCAGGAGTGAAGGAGCTCAGTGATTTACTACAGGATCCAAACTGTCAACTGAAGACACTGAGGTGAGACGGGATGAAATAATGAACATTATTAACAAAATATGCAAGCTAACAAAATATGGAGGCTAAATAGTCATAACAAGTATATCATTTTAGTCATACAATAAGTTAGACAATTTGTTGCATCAAAATGATCAAGATCAGATCAGATGCTGCAGGTTCTGACATGATGATGATAACCGTCAACACAGTTTAGTTGTGGTTCAAGCTACAGGTCAAATAGACATTATGGGTCAGTATATGTGCTATTCTGGAGCAGTGTTGGGTGTAATGCGTTACTGTAGTTAAATTACTTATCCACTGAAAAAGTAAAGTAAGGGATTACTGTTCATTTTTAGGTAATTTAATTTCAGTTGCTTATAATGTACTTGCGTTACATACTGTAAATTAGTTCAATGGTTCTGTTTAAATCAATATTGAATTTAAAATCTAAATTTGTTGTCTAAAGGTAAAAGTGAACGCTGCCTCTTTAAA
This sequence comes from Ctenopharyngodon idella, assembly GCF_019924925.1. Lineage (NCBI taxonomy): Eukaryota > Metazoa > Chordata > Actinopteri > Cypriniformes > Xenocyprididae > Ctenopharyngodon > Ctenopharyngodon idella. The sequence continues at coordinate 3,524,795 of NC_067221.1, read as the reverse complement.
ATTGTTAGCTGTAGTGCAGTTGCGCGTGAGTTCGCAACTTCGCTCCAGTTGGCTGCGTAGACGCTGTCTGAAGATGTCGGCAGAAGCGAGTGGCTGTTTTGCAGAATGGAAATAATCCAATTACTTCACTTTTTTTGACACAGGTAGGCAAGAACATTACTGTAAAATGTAAGCTATGTCCTAGAGAGAAAAAACTGTGCTCGCTCTGTGAGAGACGGATTTCAGTCAGTGTGCTCTCACATAAATGTTCAAATACACACACAGTTATGTCAAAATGCCCGTCTTGGCATATATTCGCGTTGGTTATGTGAATACGAACAGCAAGTGTAACAGCATATTGTCTCCGTCCATTATCAAACAACAAAAGAAAAGCTTAAATAAGGATTAATCTATATTTAATTTATACAGTTATGACTATGCAGAGTTATTTTATATTTGATTATTCAATTTCTGTGGTATTTTTACATACTACTATTAGACCTACCTGGAAAAAAAAAATATAGCATTGTTTTAATTGTATTTTTATATATTTTTACCGTGGTATCGACTTTGGTATCGAGTATTGTGCACTTTTGGTGGTGTCGGTACCGACTACTAGATTTTTCTGACATCCCTATTTGTTACTAAAAAATTTTAAGTATTAAAAAGTAAATAAAAGTATTATAGTTTATGTTTTAATAAAGTTAAAATGTTTTAAAAAGCTATAAAAGGCTAAACTATTCCATGTTTGACTAAATTATTAAGAGTTTCCTTTCTATTGTCTATCCGGTCAAGGTTTATAAGGATTTTAAGAAGTAATTAGTAAGTTACTTATTGAGTAATTAATTAGAAAAGTATTTTAAATACAACATTGATGATGTAATTAGTAATGGATTTGTAAAAATCGCATTTCATGTGATTTTTGGCCATTCAGGATGGGTCAATACCACAATTTTGGCTTCGGTACGGTACCACAATCTAATACCGGTATATCGGTATTAAATCGATACCATACAGGGTCTAAATTTTGGTGCGGGTATTGCGCATAATTATTCTCATTCTCGCAGGTTGTGCGTTTACAAAGCGGGAAATTATCGCAAATGTTTATTAGTAAATTAATCAACACAGATTATCACATCAAATCAGTAATTGGTTACCACTTATAGCACACTTGAACCCATAGTCTACTACAAGTGTTAACTAAATACATTTTTTTAAATACAGAGATAGTATATTAAAAGCACATTTTAGTTCATATTTCATGGTGTTTCAAAATAGCACAGTTGAGTACACTTAGATGTTCTTAAGATTATCTTAAGAAGTACTAATGAAGAATCTTTAGTATATTAAGTACAAAATTAGTGTGCGAAAATAGAGCACTTTAAGTACATATGCGCCCTGCGATACAACACTCTCGTGCGCGTTTCGGACAACTGATGGAAATCACTTGCCCACGTTTTTTTAAACCCATTTTGAACATCCAAGCGATTTTATCATTCAGTAGTAACGTACTTGGCAGCTCTGTGAGAGATGGTTTCTTTGCGCTTATACCAACAAACAACGCACACACAAGCCGCCTGTATAGAGCTCGCGCCTTCCAAATTGAGTTGTTTTACCTTAAACGGTATTTAATGTATTAACAGTGACTATTCAGTGTTATTTTACATTTGATTACTTTATTAAATTTCTGTAACTAGCATTTCTGTACCTGAATACTTCTGTAAGAACTAGCTAAACTTAAGTGCAAATATTAGGAGATAAACATCATTGGTTCAAACGCACGCTGGAGCTTTCATGTTATCTAAACCATATGATCTTATGTACGTGTGTGTAGGTTTGATGGGTCTTCATCATTTTTATAAGCAAAGCAATTCCAAATTATACGTCTACTGCTGTCATTATTAACAAAGAATAAACACTAACAAGAAGCGAAACTCAATAGAACGTTCCATTGGAACACCAGCGCCCAGCAGCAGCTCTGCGTTTCCGCCATTTTGACTTGAAAGTCGGTCGAGTCGGTCCACTAGCTTCTATGGCAATATCAGCTGCTTTGTTTAAAAAAAAAAAAAAAAAAAAAAGTACATTAAAGCTAAAATCCAACCTGAATGATGACAACAGAATAAAATACTATCACTAGTGATCATCAAATCCTTTTAACAGTTTATTTTACAGACTTTGTGTTTAAGTCTTCCACTTTTTTCACAAAACCTTTGCTCTCTAGAAACGCAGTCAGTTTGGGTTAAAATTCGTTGAAGTTCAAGTATTAGCATTATAAACACTGAATTAATACCAACATATGAAATTAAATTAAGGACATGCATCAGAAAAATTGGGAATGTTGGACAATAAATATATAACAGAAAATAACAGCTTGTTTTGCAATGTTGTGTGTTAAAGTAAAAAAAGTGGGAATTATGCGATAACGGACACAGCAATGCATCATGTGTTATAAGATCGTTATGTTTGTAGCGTGATCCATTAAAACATACAATATTCAATTCAGACCTAGTGGAGTGATTATTACTATTACTCCACTAGGTCTGAAATATATTGTTCGCTGCAAACATGATGATCTTAAATTCATTCATTATTAATTTACTATTAGCTAATAAATGTGTAAAGTTGCATAAAATGGAAATACTCAATAAAGTAGGCTAACAGATGGTTGAATGGTTGGATTCCACAACTGGTAAAATAAAACATATATAAGACAATAAACAACATTTACTGTAGGAGCCATAAAATTTACTGATGACTTAATTTAAAAAATGTTCTATTGCGCTTCTGATTTGGTTGTGAAATTCGCCGATTTTGGGTGTGTAAGATGTGAAGGATTCTATGGTCCAGTTGGCATTTTCACCCCATAATGGCGGCCGCGCTACCGGAGCGCCATCTAGTGGCTGTTGCCCAAAAAGGATCAGAGTTTCGTCTCTTGGGTTCTGTGCTCTTTGTTATTAATTAGTGTTGGGCGTGTTGAGTGAGAATCAACTGCTTTATCCATTTTGTTCCTCTATGTTGTCACATTTGCCGGTTTCGCGTCAGTTTGTGCAGCACACTGCCACCTAGCGGTGACCTTCAGAACAGCAGCATATACCGAAATGAGCAAAATCATGATATTTTCATGGTATTTTCACAGTACCGGTATACAGTGCATCCCTATTCAGACTTGCTAAATCTTATCAGATTTCAATCGGATATGTGCAAAAATTGGATTTGGACTGACAGTCTGAATGAGGCTTATGAGACTCCAGCTTAAAAGCCAGAAAGATCTTGAGGCCTTAATTTCACACTCTGTATTCATACTGAAAATCATGATCTAGTGAGCTTTTGCCCTTCTGCTCTGTGGGACGTTTTTGTTCTTATGAGTTTGCTTTAGGACTGAGTGTCGCTCGAGTTTCTTTTTTAAATATCTCTGACTATCAGACTTTGTTTTCAAGTATTTATATATTTATTTGTGTATTTAAATGTTCAAAGAAAAGTGTTAAATCTAAATAACTAACTAGAGCTTGTCTTCAGAACAATAATTAAGTTTTTTATCTTATCAATTATGTTTGTAATGCAACAGACATTTAGTTGAGAACTGAACTGACTCTTCTGCAGGTTTTTGAGTGCTGCTGCAGATGAAGCCTGTCAGTATGTGGAGAGAGTTGTGGGTAAAAACCCGTTACTCCTGAGAGAGCTGAATCTGATTCAACATGAACTAGGAGACGCACGAGTGAATCAGATCGCTGCTCTACTGCAGGATAAACACTGTCGACTCAAAACACTGACGTGAGTATTGTTCATTTATTTAAAACATTACATTACTTTTAAATGTAATATGACTGAAGCTGATAATAATATTTCCTCACGTATTTGAGTCAATACAGTTTTTTCTCAGCCACAACAATGTAAAGAAATACAATTAAACAGGAAATTATAAACAATTTAAATGTGACATCAAGCTTTAAATATTTAATTAATAATTTAATTATTTCAGTTACTGTAGAGGGAGATCAATGGTTTTCTTCCAGAGCTTAGAAAACTCTTCAAATAAGTGATTGAAAAAACAGCTGCTCTATAAACACAGAGATGTCTTTCCTAACTTTCACAGGTTAATTCTGTGTAAATTAAATATAAGTGTGTATATATTGATGCTCTTTTTGAACACGACTGCTGAATGTGATCATGTTTACTGATTGCTGGTGTGTAACAAAGTTTTTTTGTGACATCAGAACTGTTCATAACTGCTTTCAGTTTAATGTTTGTATTTCACAAAATGTAAAATGTCTAATTTTGGTGCAGCATTTACTGTAACTTTTGAACAAGTGCATTTTAAAAATCTGTGATCAGAATCTGCCTGTAATAAGATCCACTGAAGGCAAGTTGACTGAACACAAGTGCAGCTTTATTCTAGTGATGTTACTCCTGATATCGAGGCTTCGAAGCTTGTGTCGAGAACATCAGGTTCTTCCCGCCGGAGCTCCGTATCGAGGCTTGTATTGTTTTAGTGAAATGACGTCACCGGTGACGTTCGAAGCCTCGTTTGAGTGAAGTGCTTCGAGAAGGTGTTCATTTTTGGCGGAACAATGTGTTTTTTCCCTCTCGTGTTACACAAGCACTTCCACTTCTCTCTGTCCAGTCCACCTTAATCACTTTCACCTTTTTATCCGGTTCAAAAAACTTTGTTTTTTCTCATATGTTCAACAACAGCATTGCCCAGTTACAAAATTATGAAACATTATAAAACAACACTGAACATAAATACTTCACAGAACTAATTATTTATTTATTTATTTGTGTATGTTAATGTTTCATGAACCATGTAATACACATTTTCAACACATCTGGCTGGAAAGCTTCATGAAGCTTCATTTCTCCACCACTACTTTATTCAAATAAACATGAACAAAAATTAAAATAACAAAAAAACACTTGGAAACTAAGGAACATGAACATAAACCTCACCAACAGCAGTTACAGGGAACAAAGACAGACTAAAGACAATGATAACATGAGGGCTATATATACACACAGACACTAATGAACAAACAAGAAACACCTGAACACAATGAACCAATGAAAACGTGTCACATGAAACAAGGAACCAATCAGAACATGACACATGAACAGGGGGAGCACATGACAAGATCACATGAGGAGCAAGACTGAGAGAATTATACAAAATAAAAGACATGAAAACATAAACTAAACTAAACCCAGAACAGACGTGACACTGCCTCACGGTGCAGCACTAAAGCAGATGAACCTTTTCCAAAACTTGTTTGATTGTCTTCTGCTTCAGGAAATACTTTCATTCCTTAATCTGTTAATGTTCGTTTATACAATTATTCATTGTTCATGTTCGTTCACAGTGGATTAACTAATGTTAACAGAAAACTTTTGTATTTAAAACTGTATTAGTAAATGTTGAAACTTACATTAAGGTTATTAAATGCTGTACTAGTATTGTCCATCATTGGTTCATGTTAACTAATGTAGTTAATGTGAACAAATGAAAGATTATTGTAAAGTGTTAGTGAGTCGACAATGTGTCTGAAAACAACCGACATAAACACATTTGTCCCAGTGATCAAACCAAGAGTGACATTGACACGAAACAACCTTAAAGATGAGATGAAATGAATGTGTAAACTAACATTAATAGATTGATGATTTCAACCTTTGTATTGTTACAATGTCGTAGTATATTTAAATGAACAATGTGTCGTCTTTCTCCATGTTACCTGCACCTGGATATCCCTGTTTATTTGTCAGCAAAAGTCTGTTGGATGAAGCTAAACATGTTAGTTGATCATCATAGATCTGAGTCATTGTCTTTTCTCTTTCTGTCTTCAGTCTGTATGAATGCAGTATTACAGAGAAACAGTGTGTCATCCTGACTTCAGCTCTGAAATCAAACCCGTCACACCTGAGAGAGCTGAACCTGAGCGGGAATGAACTAGGAGACTCTGGAGTGAAAAACCTCAGTGATCTGCTGATGAACCCACAATTCAAGCTGGAGAAACTACAGTTAGTATCATTATACTGTATTTACTGTTTAATTTATTTTAAGTCAACAGGGCACAAGTCACATCATTTGTAGCGCTGCATCTCCATCTGAAGAAAGATTCAGAAATGGTATTAGTTAACAGGTTTGTATGTGTATCAGTAAAAAGAGCATTAAACTTTGAAGCATTTTAAACTTTGTGGCTGTAAAATAGTTTCATATGCTGGAATCTGACAAATCTTTGCTGTGAAACAAGACAGAAGTGAGAACAGACTAAAAAACAGTGTAACAAATTGTCATGAATGGCTGGTTGTAATGAAGCTCACGACGATGGAGAATACAATAACACTGTCTTTAATCACAAATCTAACATGTAGGAGAGATAAAACACAACCACTTCAACATAAACGACAGAACAATGAACAGACAGAACTAAGAGTTTAAATACACAGACAGAGTAATCAAGGTAAAACAGAACAGCTGCAGGAACTAATTAACAACCAAGAACACTAACTAGGGAACACACACAGACAGCAACACCATGATAATAAAACACAACAAAACTGTTACACAAATAGATTATTCTGAAATGTTACATTTATACTGGACTAATGGTACTTTTCACTAAATCTTCTTTTATTAAACAAAATGTGTATTTAGAGATTGTAAATTACACTCTAATGACTAAATAATCGATTCATGTACCAAATTTTCTTACATTAATAATGAAAATAGTCCAATTAAATGTTAATTTTCTATTGTTTTTATATTGATCCCATATATTAATCTACAGTGATAAATTCACTTATTTTTGGGAGTGAGGACGGATCCAGACTTGGATTGTAACTAGTATCCTCAAATGCTCCTGTCTTGGTTTGTTCGTTTATATCATTAAGTTTCCATGTTTTTGCTGGTTTACTAGTGACTGTATGACATTTATTCATGATTCATTTAACTCACACATGAACTGAACATGGATTTGAGTCATTTTCTCTTTCTGTCTTCAGTCTGTATGATTGCAGTATTACAGAGGAACAGTGTGTCATCCTGACTTCAGCTCTGAAATCAAACCCGTCACACCTGAGAGAGCTGAACCTGAGCTGGGATAAACTAGGAGACTCTGGAGTGAAAAACCTCAGTGATCTACTGATGAACCCACAATTCAAGCTGGAGAAACTACAGTTAGTATCATTATACTGTATTTACTGTTTAGTTTATTTTAAGACAACAGGGCACAAGTCACATCATTTGTAGCGCTGCATCTCCATCTGAAGAAAGATTCAGAAATGGTATTAGTTAACAGGTTTGTATGTGTATCAGTAAAAAGAGCATTAAACTTTGAAGCATTTTAAACTTTGTGGCTGTAAAATAGTTTCATATGCTGGAATCTGACAAATCTTTGCTGTGAAACAAGACAGAAGTGAGAACAGACTAAAAAACAGTGTAACAAATTGTCATGAATGGCTGGTTGTAATGAAGCTCACGACGATGGAGAATACAATAACACTGTCTTTAATCACAAATCTAACATGTAGGAGAGATAAAACACAACCACTTCAACATAAACGACAGAACAATGAACAGACAGAACTAAGAGTTTAAATACACAGACAGAGTAATCAAGGTAAAACAGAACAGCTGCAGGAACTAATTAACAACCAAGAACACTAACTAGGGAACACACACAGACAGCAACACCATGATAATAAAACACAACAAAACTGTTACACAAATAGATTATTCTGAAATGTTACATTTATACTGGACTAATGGTACTTTTCACTAAATCTTCTTTTATTAAACAAAATGTGTATTTAGAGATTGTAAATTACACTCTAATGACTAAATAATCGATTCATGTACCAAATTTTCTTACATTAATAATGAAAATAGTCCAATTAAATGTTAATTTTCTATTGTTTTTATATTGATCCCATATATTAATCTACAGTGATAAATTCACTTATTTTTGGGAGTGAGGACGGATCCAGACTTGGATTGTAACTAGTATCCTCAAATGCTCCTGTCTTGGTTTGTTCGTTTATATCATTAAGTTTCCATGTTTTTGCTGGTTTACTAGTGACTGTATGACATTTATTCATGATTCATTTAACTCACACATGAACTGAACATGGATTTGAGTCATTTTCTCTTTCTGTCTTCAGTCTGTATGATTGCAGTATTACAGAGGAACAGTGTGTCATCCTGACTTCAGCTCTGAAATCAAACCCGTCACACCTGAGAGAGCTGAACCTGAGCTGGGATAAACTAGGAGACTCTGGAGTGAAAAACCTCAGTGATCTACTGATGAACCCACAATTCAAGCTGGAGAAACTACAGTTAGTATCATTATACTGTATTTACTGTTTAGTTTATTTTAAGACAACAGGGCACAAGTCACATCATTTGTAGCGCTGCATCTCCATCTGAAGAAAGATTCAGAAATGGTTTTAGTTAATGGGTTTGTGTATCAGTAAAAAGAGCATTAAACTTTAAAGCATTTTAAACTTTGTGGGTTTAAAATAGTTTCATATTCTGGAATCTGACAAATCTTTGCTGTGAAACAAGACAGAAGTGAGAACAGACTAAAAAACAGTGTAAGAAATTGTCATGAATGTCTGGTTGTAATGAAGCTCACGACGATGGAGAATACAATAACACTGTCTTTAATCACAAATCTAACATGTAGGAGAGATAAAACACAACCACTTCAACATGAACGACAGAACAATGAACAGACAGAACTAAGAGTTTAAATACACAGACAGAGTAATCAAGGTAAAACAGAACAGCTGCAGGAACTAATTAACAACCAAGAACACTAACTAGGGAACACACACAGACAGCAACACCGTGATAATAAAACACAACAAAACTGTTACACAAATAGATTATTCTGAAATGTTACATTTATACTGGACTAATGGTACTTTTCACTAAATCTTCTTTTATTAAACAAAATGTGTATTTAGAGATTGTAAATTACACTCAAATGACAAATTAATCGATTCATGTACCAAATTTTCTTACATTAATAATGAAAATAGTCCATTTAAATGTTAATTTTCTATTGTTTTTATATTGATCCTATATATTCAATTAAGAGTGATAAATTCACTTATTTTTTTGAGTGAGGACGGATCCAGACTTGGATTGTAACTAGTATCCTCAAATGCTCCTGTCTTGGTTTGTTCGTTTATATCATTAAGTTTCCATGTTTTTGCTGGTTTATTAGTGACTGTATGACATTTATTCATGATTCATTTAACTCACACATGAACTGAACATGGATTTGAGTCATTTTCTCTTTCTGTCTTCAGTCTGTATGGATGCAGTATTACAGAGAAACGGTGTGTCATCCTGACTTCAGCTCTGAAATCAAACCCGTCACACCTGAGAGAGCTGAACCTGTGGAGGAATGAACTTGGAGACTCTGGAGTGAAAAACCTCAGTGATCTACTGATGAACCCACAATTCAAGCTGGAGAAACTACAGTTAGTATCATTATACTGTATTTACTGTTTAATTTATTTTAAGTCAACAGGGCACAAGTCACATCATTTGTAGCGCTGCATCTCCATCTGAAGAAAGATTCAGAAATGGTTTTAGTTAAAGGATTAGTTCACTTTCAAATGAAAATTAGCCCAAGCTTTACTCACCCTCAAGCCATCCTAGGTGTATATGACTTTCTTCTTACTGATGAACATAATCAAAGAAATATTAATAAATATCCTGACGCATCTGAGCTTTATAATGGCAGTGAACGGGATCAATGAGTATGAGCTGAAGAAAGTGTCTCCATCCACATCCATCCATCATAAATATGTGCTCCACACGGCTCCAGGGGGTTAATAAAGGCCTTCTGAAGCGAAACGATGCGTTTGTGTAAAAAATATCAATAATTAAACAAGTTATAGTTCAGATGTGTGTGGAAATGATGCGTTGTGACTGCAGAACTTTTAGAGACGTTTAAAATTGTGCAAAACAATCCCGCACCCTGTTGAGGCCCTGTTATAAAACACAAACAAACAGTGTTACTTTAATTTAACATGAATAGTTAGTATGTTACTACACTGAAACCGTTAACGATGTTGTTGTTTTTTATAATTGATAATAATGACGCTCTGCTCTGGTCCAGGTTACGTTCTTCATGAAGTAGCGGCGCGCGTGCGACCAATAGCAGTGTAGCTGCACAGCCCCCTCTATTGGTGAATATAATCACTACACGATTGCTCCGATAACCAACAGGCTGCTGTATGCTGGTTGGTCGGGCTTTTTTGCAATGCATTTGCGGGTTGTTTTGAACGAGCTGTAAAACAAGGACATTTCCGGGGACAGCTCCAGTCGGGGAGAGAACATGAAAAACCAGGACTGTCCCTGGAAAACGGGGACGTCTGGTCACCCTGTCCTGGAGCCGTGTGGAGTACGTTTATGATGGATGGATGTGGATCTTCAGCTTATACTCATTGATCCTGTTCACTGCCATTATAAAGCTCGGATGCGTCAGGATATTAATATTTCTTTGATTATGTTCATCAGAAAGAAGAAAGTCATATACACCTAGGATGGCTTGAGGGTGAGTAAAGCTTGGGCTTGGAAAAGCCAACTTAAGCCGGGGACACACTTAAAGTCGGCATGAAGCGGAAGTTGCGATTGTCTTTTCTTCTCTACTGTGACGTCTATCTGAGTGAAACGGCATCTGAAATGAGAGGGCGGTACTTGATTTCTTACTTCGGGAATTGATTGGATCATTGGAAGTTGGGCGTTGCTAATAAAATGGAGGCAGATCTGAATGCCTGTTTGGGAATTTCTCTCCACCGGACTCACTGCGAGCACCCTCACATTACTGTAAGAACCTTATTTATTGAGGATGACGAGGACGATCAACGGCACTAAACAGCGAGAGAGAGACTGACTGACGGTGTGTGTCCGCCATTATAGCATGTGACAGGAAGAGACGATGAGTCGTTTTGAGGGGGAGAGCAGGTTAATGTTTTTGATTAAAGATTACGAGGGCACATGAATTTCAAAAAAATAATTAAGTGCACGGATAAATTATTGATAATAAATACTACAATATTCCATAAAAAAATAAGAGTTGTCAATTTTGATTTCATGCCGACTTTAACGATTGTAAGGCCGATTATGAATGTAAGTTGATACTTATGACTGATCGCGCTCAAACGCGTCCAGTCAGAGCCAGTTGCGTTCAGTCGGCGATTACAGTCGGTGTTCAGATTCCGTGTGTAAGTATTTAAATCTGCTTCAGTCGCAGGAAACAATCGCTGTGTGTTGAGCTCAGTCTTAGGATGTTTTAGCTAGTCGTTAAATGTGTGCCCAGCTTTACTGAAATGCTGTTTAAACTTATTTTTCTGAGAATAACATTTCTGACTTTAACTCCTCCTAGAGCTTTAAAGCTAGAACTACCAAATTCGGCTCAAACCTTCAGACTGTTCTGACTTAGTGTGCTTTATCTTTTCTAACTGATCGGACTTACGGTTTTCCTAAAAATGACTATTAAAACTTGGAAAAATCCCATTGACTTTCACTGATGGAATGTTCAGATGAGCCACGACTGTTCAAACTCCAACTGACAAAATTCACATTTAAACACACTGAAGCCCATTAGACTCAATTAAACTGACATTCTGTGAACTATTTCTAATCCATTGAAACTCATTCAAACTCATTTAATCTATCTATCTATCTATCTATCTATCTATCTATCTATCTATCTATCTATCTCATAGCAAACCCCCAGAATACCCCAACAACCACATAGCAACACTCTAGCAACCACCCAGAATACCATGTAACATGTAGGAGAGATAAAACACAATTTTATATTAATCTAGAGTGATAAATTCACTTATTTTTGGGAGTGAGGACGGATCTAGACTTGGATTGTAACTAGTATCCTCAAATGCTCCTGTCTTGGTTTGTTCGTTTCTATCATTAAGTTTCCATGTTTTTGCTGGTTTATTAGTGACTGTATGACATTTATTCATGATTCATTTAACTCACGCATGAACTGAACATGGATTTGAGTCATTTTCTCTTTCTGTCTTCAGTCTGTATGAATGCAGTATTACAGAGAAACAGTGTGTCATCCTGACTTCAGCTCTGAAATCAAACCCGTCACACCTGAGAGAGCTGGACCTGAGCGGGAATATAATAGGAAACACAGGAGTGAAGCTCTTATGTGACGTACTGAAGGATTCACACTGTAAACTGGAGAGATTGAGGTCAGTAACATTCTTCACATACAAGAATCAAAATGATTAAAATCACTTTAACAGTTTAAACTAAAACACTTTATACTCAATATCTCACAATGAGTCTGAGTTCACATTATATTTGTGCAAAATTCTTCACATTAATGATTTGTTTGTAAGATAATCTCTCTTCCTCTGTTTGTGTCTTTCTAGTCTACAGGACTGTGGCATTACAGATGTTTCTTCTTTAACTCAGTCTTTGACTAACTCAAAAGCACTGCAGTTTTTAAAAGATCTTGATCTGAGACTGAATACTATAGGAGACTCAAAGCAGCGGCTCAGAGACGTGTTACGAGACTCAAACTGTGTCCTGAGGTGAGGAAACATCACTGTGATATTAAAGAGATCTTCATTTACCTCTGATATGTGAACAAACCTTTCATTTTTTGTGAAATGAAATTATCATTAAGCTTTATTGCAACAAAGTGTTTGTGTGAGAACAAAATGTGAAGTTATTAAAATGTTCAACACAAAGGAGGAAAGAGAACAAAAGCACACTGTCACAGCTTTATTCAACAACACCTGCTTTATTAACTGTGTCAGTAGTGAATCATTTCAGTTTGAAAATAGACTTGGTCAGATTGTAGGAAAACGCTGCACTCCTGCTAAAATCAGTGCGTTCAGCTTCAGCTCACAGCCGTCCAGCCTCACATGAGAAATGTCTCTGTCTCTAGTGTGTTTTTACTTTGACAAGCAACACGTCACACTACTTTACACTCACTTTACTTTCAGTTATTTACTAAGAGCCCTACAAACATGTTTAAACTAGAGGACAAACGGCTTTAACTAAAGGATTGTGTTTTAATTCAGAATATCATTTGTATTTGCTCCCTGTGGTTTATTCATACGCCGTACACTCATTAGTTTCTTCTTTACAGTCACTCAATAGGAGTCACACCAACACAAACACACAAACAGATCAACATGATTCATGACTTAAATGTTTAATATATAAAACACAAATATCTCTGCAGGATCATGTAAAGTCAGTAATTAATCTGATTACAGGAATTTAATGTATCTTCTTTTTACTCAGAAAGCAGTGATTGAAATATAGTAACTAATTTGCACTTTGAACACTGATTGTTTTCTCTTCTGTTTCACCTTACAGAGTAGATGAAGATCAATGGCCAAACCTCTTTGGTGGATTGTTTAAATCATTGTTTAAATCTCTGAAATCATCATGAGAGGAGCAGTAATCATCAGGTGATCCACAGAAGAGTCTCACTACTGTGTCTATGAGGAGAAATAAATGTGTGATTAATGTGTAAATGTGTTTCATACAGATGGAAGAGACTCAGACTTTACAATGAAATAAAGCAGCATGTGTATTAGAAACATGTGATATTGAATGATTAATGTTGCTTTAATATTCAGACAAATTATGGTTTTGTTTTATTTAAAGGTGAACAGGAGGAAGAAGCTCAGATGAGTCTGTCAGCAGAAATCTTCAGGCTCTTCAGTATCAGGCCTACAAATATAATAATGTTTGGATTAAACTCATCCAAAATGATTAAAATGTTTCTAATCATAAACGTGATTGTCAAGTATAGCACATAAATGTGTCAAAAGATATAAAGTCTACATTACTTCAAACATTTACATTATCTCTCTCACATTTTATGCACAGAATATATTTGCTTATTTTTGTTATTCTGTTTTATTTTATATTAAGTTATCTATGTGTCTGTTGTTAATGCACAGATATACAGTATATTGTCTTTGTTCTGTGGATGGAGTCTCTTCTAGTCAGACCAACTAAACATTTTACCAGTTAACAGCATTTGTGTGTCTTTCACTTGCTCTGGTCTAGATCGTCCAATGCACTTTGTTTAGCAATTATAATTTCACCACATTTACATTCACATGCAAATAAAATCATACATATAAAGTTAAGATCAATTGTTTTTGTTTGAAAAGTTCACTTGTCTGTTGTATTATTGAAGCTACATGAGCAGATGCAGAGAGATTCTCCTTCTTAAATAAAGGTGAAGTTGTAGATGTTAAACATAAAATCATATGAGCGATCTTTAGGATTGTTGGAGAAGAAATCATGCTGGGCTGCGTTTCTCTAAGCATTGTGAGCCTCCAGCTTCCAGTATGAATGAAACAGAAATGAAAAACAGAAATTAGCTCTCCATCTTGCTAAGATCACCTCATTTTGGGTGAAAATAGAAAAATAATAATACTAAAGTACTTTGTAACGTAGTAACTTGAATAGTTTTTCCAGCAAACTACTTATTTATTCTTACTTGAGTCAAATTATTTTTCAGTACTTCTTGTACTCAAGTAAATTATTTCTTAAATAGCAATACTTTCCCAGGGTCTCTAATACAGACTACCTTCTGTCCTCAGTAAAGTGTAAACTACACAAGTCTGGGACCTTGATTAATACAAATTTCAATTTTAATTGCTAGCTGCATTTATTTTTGTGCAAGTGAGATGAGTAAAGAGAATCTGTTGCATAAATCATTGTCTGTCTGGTGTCTATAAGCAGTCTGGTCCTAATACAAAACAAAAGGATTGAATGTACATAACAAATACAAACCTCAGGATCTTAGATTAAAGTCCAGAAACAGGGAATATAACAAATGCACTGTTGAAATGTCACTTAAAATGGTCTTAAACAGGATTTAGACACATGTGGTAGAATATCCTCGCTCCAGTACAGTGTCATTCAGCTGGTTCAAAACCCTCCTGAAAAACACACGAAGAAGAGGAAAACGAAGGAAATATTGCAATGGAATGCAAGAAGTTTAATTGCCAATGGATAAAAATTCCAAAAAATTTATAACAAATCAAGAAAATAGTCCTGACATTATATGTGTTCAAGAAATGTGACTTAAACCTCAATTAAATTTCTTTATTCATGGATACATTGCAGTCAGAAGAGATAGAAATAAAGGAAATGGTGGTGGGGTAGCAACATTTATTAAACAAGATATTGGGTATAGAACAGTTGAGGTAAATGGGGAGCAAGAGGTTGTAGTGGTGGAAATATGGGAAGGTGTACAGAGTATTAAAATAATTAACTTTTATAATCCATGTGACAGGTTAAGCAAAGATAAACTAGAAAATATTGGAGGAAATGGAAGTCATAAAGTGGTATGGTGTGGTGATTTTAATGCACACAGCACATTATGGGGGAGTACAAACACAGATTACAGTGGATTGATGGAGACATTAGTGAGATTAGTGTGTATCAATGATGGAAGATATACAAAAGTTGATTTGTCACAAGGAAAATATTCGGTGTTAGACTTAACTCTAGTCTCTGAAAGTTTAGCTGGAAAATGTGATTGGAAAGTATTAAATCAAAGTACAGTTGGTAGCGATCATTTCCCTATCAGCAGTACAATCGGTTTAGATATAGTACAAATTGTGGTGGAAAGAATGCCAAGGTGGAAATTTAAATCAGCCAACTGGGACAAATTTAAGGAGTTATGTCATAACATAATGTCTGAATTTACTAAGTCTATGGAAGATGTAGAGGATTTTAATCATAAGATATGTGAAGTTCTTCAGAGTACTGCTAAAGAAGTAATAGGTAAGAAGAAGGCTGGTAACAGGAAGAAAGCCGTCCCATGGTGGAATGAGGAGTGTAGTGAGACAATTAGTAAAAGGAATAAAGCGCTTAAGAGAGTAAGAAGATCATTTAATCATAATGATTTTATTATTATAAAAAAGCACAGGCCATAGTGAGGAGAGTAATACGGACATCTGAGAGAAATTATTGGGGGGAATTTTGCAAACATTTACTATGTATAGGGAACAGATCCTGAGTAAGAATCCTCAACTATTGGAAGAAAAAGGACCATCTGGATGTACTTTAGATTCAGAGTTTACTCTGTATGAGCTGAAGAAAGTGCTTGCAGGGGTTAAACAAACTTCACCAGGAAGAGATGATATTAGTTATGAGATGGTAAAACATCTATCAGAGACATCATTAAGTATAATTTTAAGCCTCTTTAACAAGGTGTGGGAGTCAGGGAAGTTACCAGCTGACTGGAAGCATGGTGTTATAGTGCCAATCGCAAAGCCAGGCAAGGATCGTACACAACCAAATAACTACAGGCTCATAGCATTAACATCAAACCTTTGCAAACTGATGGAACGTATGGTAATGAGCAGATTGGTGCATATCATTGAGAAGAAAAACCTTTTCTCCCCATATCAAAGTAGTTTCCAGAAAGGGCGAAGCACAATGGACTCTGTGCTCTGTTTGGAAGCTGAAATAAGAAAGGCACAAGTAAACAAGGAAGTGTTAGTAGGAGTATTTTTCGATGTTGAAAAAGCATACAACATGATGTGGAAAGAGGGACTTTTAATAAAATTAGAAGGAATGGAAATAAAAGGAAGAATGTATAATTGGATCAAGAATTTCTTGTTTAAAAGAACTATACAAGTTAGTTTTGCATTTTCTCAGATATGTCAAATAGAGAATGGAGCACCTCAAGGAAGTGTTAGCAGTCCTATTCTGATTAATCTAATGATTAATGACATTTTTACTCAGATAGACACGGGGATAGGAAGGTCCTTGTATGCAGATGACGGCGCAATGTGGGGCATGTGGAGAAGTGTGTGCAGAACGCTGTTAAAAAAGTAGAACATTGGGTTAATGAATGGGGTTTCTGTTTCTCTGTAGTAAAAACTCAGGTGATCTGTTTTACAAAAAGAAAAATCAATCCAATAATGAATATTAAAATGTATGGACAACAATTGGAGCAGGTGTCAGTAATTAGATTTCTGAGAATGTGGATGGACTCAAAAATATTCAGAAAATGGTATACAAAGGTAAAAAAGCGATAAATGTAATGAAGTGTTTGGCAGGAGTTGAATGGGGGGCATGTCGTCAGTCTCTTAAAAAAAAGTATATACTGTGCACTGAGAAGAGCAGCTATTGATTATGGCAGTATGGTGTATAGTTCTGCATCTAAAACACAACTTTTAAAGATTGAGGCAATTCAATCACAAGCACTGCGAATATGTTGTGGAGCAATAAGATCATCTCCAATAACAGCAGTACAAGTAGAGATGGGTGAAATGCCTCAAGATATCCGAAAAATTAAAGATGAGATAGTGGATTAATATAAAGGGACACTTGGATAGTCATCCAGTTAAGAAAGTTCTGAAGGATTGCTGGGAATATGAGTATAAAAAACTATCGAGCTTTGGATGGACTGCTAATGAGGAGGCACGGAGTATGGGAATTAGTGACATCAATATTGCCCCTTCTGTGGCAACTTCAGCAATTCCTCCTTGGCTTTTCCCTATGCCTGTAGTTGACATTCAGTTATATGAAGAAAAACATAACAAAGAAATATGTTAACAAATATAGCAGTGCAGCAATACATTGAACAAACATATTATAGCATATTACAGATATACACGGATGGCTCTAAAGATCCTGAATCTGGAATAACAGCAGCAGCTCCAGTCTATATACCCCAATTCAAAGTCAACATATCAAAAAGAATTTCAGATCATATATCTGTTTTTACTACAGAGATAACAGCAATATTTCAAGCACTTCAGTGGATAGAAGAAGTACAGCCGACAAGAACAGTAATTTGTACAGACTCCCTTTCAGTTTTAAATAGCTTGTTAAGTGGAATATCAACAGCGAGACAAGATATGATATTTGAAGTGATGCAGAGTCTATTTAGAATAAGACAGTCTGGAATTATGGTAAATTTCCTATGGATACCATCACATATGGGTGTGGAAGGAAATGAGGAGGTAGACGATCTGGCTAAACAGGCTTTAAAACATGCACAAATTGACATTAAAGTGTCATTGAGTAAAGCGGAAGTAAAAGGGTTAATTGCAAATGAAACAAGAAAGAAATGGCAGAAGGAGTGGGATAGTGGAACAAAAGGTAGACACTTTCATCATATTCAAGAGAAAGTAGGTCTAGAAAGAAGAAAGTCTGGCAACAGGAAAGAAGATGTTTTAATGTCAAGAATGCGTATTGGACATTGTTCATTAAATCAGTGTCTGCATAGAATGGGGAAGCATGAAAATGGAAACTGTGATAAATGTGGTCAAGCAGAATCAGTAGAACACGTACTTATAGAGTGTGATTTAAACTAATTCAAGCTTTAAGATCTTTCGGAATAAATCATTTGTCTTTTCAGGTTCTGTTAGGAAATGGCCCAAAACAATCAAGGATATTTCATGAATTAATTACTTTCTTAAAACAAACAAGACTGATCAATAGGATTTAGGATACAGTTGTATTTTTTTTTTTTAATTATTGTTTTCGAACTTCCCAACCATTATGCGCTCCACACTCCTATCCAGTAGGTGGCGGGAATGCACCATTTAAGTTGGTCTGTCAACCGCCATTAACACCAGAAGAAGAAGAAGAAAACGAAAGTAAAGTCACATCACTGTGAACAACATCAACAGAGATACCAAATAAACCTGTTGCTTTCTGGATTTGATCCGTGCGATGTTCCAGAAAACAATCACAATGATAACCAAATCTAACACTCGCGGTCATTTATGAATATTTAATCCACAATTCATCGATCAGCAAGAGATTTTGAGAACGACGCGCGCTGACAGACAACAAGAGAAGGAGGAAAAAGAGGACGTTTATATAAAATACTTAGAAATTCTCTTCGTAGTGGACAAGACTTCAAGAAAGTAAGTGAGGGGGTGGGGGTGTATTTTTCAATAACCCTCAATAATCAACTTATTAAGAAACGGTTATTGAAAACGAATATGTTTCTGAAGGTTTAGTCTAACGGTTTAGGCTGTTGATTTTGTGATGCGAAATCGAAAGTATTTTTGAACCAGACATTTACAGTAAACATGTAGATGAAGCCTAACTTTATTAAATCGAATATTTCAGTTCATATATATCAATTATGATTAGTAGTTATACAGTATGACCATTATAATTCAGGTTACTTTTACTCTACTTTGTACAAATGATTCAAAAATAATTATGAATTCAACCATCATTGTGAACTTGGAGTAATGATTAAATGACAAACGATTAAACAATTAATAAAGATTGGGTAAATATGACTGTAAAATTATATTAAACTGCAATAGAGAATATAACAAATTGAGTAAATT
Organism: Ctenopharyngodon idella; assembly: GCF_019924925.1. Taxonomy (NCBI): domain Eukaryota; kingdom Metazoa; phylum Chordata; class Actinopteri; order Cypriniformes; family Xenocyprididae; genus Ctenopharyngodon; species Ctenopharyngodon idella. The sequence goes on along the minus strand of NC_067221.1, from coordinate 3,505,463 downwards.
TCTGTTTCCCAGTGAATTCATATTTAGAGTCATGAGTCAGTTAAACTCATTAAACAATCTGAAATTATTAAGACCATTCAGTTATTTTACATGACAATATATTTGTAACTCACTTTATTTTATTCATTGTTTTTGCTGTTGTTTCTAACTCATCATTCTTCATTATTTTCTTCAGTAACTGCCATGTTCTTCATCTCTGTAAAATCTTGTCATTTCCAGGTCCTGCTGAACGATTGATTGTTTTCTCAAACCAGTGCTGATTAGAGGAGCGAGGAAAGGACTCTCTCTCTAAGATGAGTCTCTCAGAGAAACACAGGTAAGACTGCGTCTGTTTCACACAATCATTTTAAACTCTACTGGAGTTTGTTTTTTCCTGTGAATAACAAAACTTTAAGCATTGTTTTATATTTCTTCAATTTTGAACTTCTTAAATTAACTCTGACATTGTTTATAAAACCCGTTTGCCACAGGACTCTATAGACAATATCACAGTTAATAATTTGTTAATTTCCTTCTAGACGCGACCACACTGAATTAATCCAAATACATGACTTTGGTTTTTAGATCATAAAATTATTGACAGACATTAGGAAACAACTATACACTTAATTTAATTGAAGTATGCTAACAAAACCGTGTCACACACACATTTCTGCTCTCCATTTCTGTCAATAAACAAAAACTTGACATGTTCTCTTAAATCAGAGTCAAGTATTTTTTAAATCGTCAACATATTTAATCTCACTCATGTACATTAAAGAAATTGTTAATCCATTGTGAGCCGGTAAAATAAATGATTGTTAACTATAAAACTATAAATTGTGTGAGTGTGTGCATTTCTGTGGAGGATTAGATAAAGACACGGATGTGTTTCAGACACAGTTGAACCTCCTTTACTAAAGTGTTTTTCTCTGTTCTTTGTGTCATTAGTGTAAGATCAGGATCACATGTGTCCAGCTCTGTGTCTCTGAAGAGTGATCAGTCAAAAGGAGAAGTACCACCAAACTTCAGTGAGGAAAAACCATCATCTAATAAAAGGTATTTTGTGTGTTTACATTATAGTGTTGCATTATTTGTCCACAGTGGTGTATGTGATTGAACTTGACTAAATAAAACAATAATTCAATTCAATTCAGTTCACATTTATTTGTATAGCGCTTTTCACAATACATATCGTTTCAAAGCAGCTTCACAGGGAGTGCATGTCAGCATTACAATTTAGAGTGATCTGTTATCAGAGTCGACTGTGTCCAAATTATGTAATTTCAGAAATGTACATATATAATCACGCAGTTAGCTAACAATGTAATAATGTAGGCTATTTAATTTACAGACACTGCTAGCAAATTAATTTAAGGTAGAAACAATGAGCTCATGGAAGTAATGAATACATGTTAGTAATAATTAGGATATATAGAAACTTCTATAATGTGCATGTTGATCCAGAGTTTGCTTCATCTGAAGTCCTCGCAAGGGTTGGCGCCGTCTCTTCACAGGTGTTGGTCATCTGAAGTCTTCATAAGACACAATAAACTCAATTCCTGGGAACCTTATGGATCTCATTCCAGTAACACAATTACACAGTGTTTTTTCAATTACTTTGTGTCATTAGTGTAAGATCAGGATCACATGTGTCCAGCTCTGTGTCTCTGAAGAGTGATCGGTCAAAAGAAGAAGTACCACCAGCCTTCAGTGGGGAAAAACCATCATCTAATAAAAGGTATTTCATGTTTCTAATTTTTGGTCACACGTTCACTGTTAAAAAAGTTGTATCAGTATATACCAATCATGAAACTTTAGATCAAATATTTATCATGTTTTCAAGTTGTCAAGTTTTCATGGCTAATGGTTTTTTTTTTTCTAGCTTTCTGTAATATTTTGCCTAGAAAATCAGTATTTTATTTTATTTTATTTATTTGATTACAGGCTTCGATATGAGACATTAGACTCAGACGTTCAGACTCACAGGAACCACAAGAATTTCAAAGACAATCTCCTGTGGATCTTCCAGGTAGAAAAACACATTTTCATAAATGTTTAATATTTATACCAAACAAATATTATTTGTTATTGAACAAATGAATTTAATTTAATTACGCTTGATCACTTAATTTTCTTTTTAAGCACACTTTTTTTCTATTTGTGAAAAATAACAGCTGGTTAGCATGTTAGTGTTTTAACTGGATTTTTCATTTTTGCGGTATTATAATTATTGAATAAATAGTGTTCACCAAATGTAGATGTACAATTTGGTTTAAATTGTGTTATTCTGTCTTTTTTCTTACTTTTGTTTGAAGGATATTGAGAGCAAAATAATCAAATTTCTGAAGAAAGAGCTGGAAAAGTTTAAGAAAATATTACAACATGAGAACAGAGAAAACTTTGTGAAGGACTTTAATGAGAATAGATGCAGTATCAAAGCAGCAGCTCTTGATCTCACACTACATTACCTGAGAGAGATGAAGCAAGATGAAGCTGCTGATGATCTAGAAGGTTAGAGACTCATGACCATCTGTCAGATTGTCACTTATTAATGTAGACTATCTATAAAACTGTAAATTAAGACTAAAACTATCTATTTTTTTCCCCTGTGTTTAGTTCAGCTGGTCTTAATTGATCAGCTAAAATGTGGCCTAAAGAAGAAGTATCAATGTGTGTTTGAAGGAATTGCGAAGCATGGTGACTCCATACTTCTGAATAACATCTACACAGATCTCTATATCACTCAGGGTGGCAGTGAACAGGTCAATACTGAACATGAGGTCAGACAGATTGAAGTTGCTTCCAGGCGTCATGAATCTCAAGAGATTCAGGTTAAATGCACAAATTTGTTTGAAGCTCCTGAACAAGACGAGGAGATCCGAACTGTACTGACAAAAGGAGTCGCTGGCATCGGAAAATCAGTCTCTGTGCAAAAGTTTGTTCTGGACTGGGCTGAAGGAAAAGAAAATCAAGATATCAGTTTCATATTTCCTCTTCCATTCAGAGAGATGAACTTAAAGGAGAAAGAAAAACTAAGTTTGATGGAACTTATAACTCATTTTTTCCCAGAGACAAAAGGACTGAACCTTACAAGAAGGAATCAATTCAAAGTCCTGTTCATCCTTGATGGATTGGACGAATGTCGCCTTCCTCTGAAGTTTGATTGTAATGAGACGTGGTGTGATGTATCGTCACCAGCCTCTCTGGACGTTCTCCTAACGAACCTCATGAAGGGAAATCTGCTTCCTTCTGCTCTCATCTGGATCACCACCAGACCAGCAGCTGCCAGTAAGATTCCTCCTGACTGTATCGACCGGCTGACAGAGATACGAGGATTCAGTGATGCACAAAAGCAAGAGTACTTCAAAAAAAGATTCACGGATCAGAATCAGGCCATCACAATCATTGATCATGTTAAAAAATCAAAGAGTCTCTTTATCATGTGCCACATCCCAGTCTTCTGCTGGATTTCAGCCACTGTTCTCCAGAACATTCTGGAGAAGAAAAGAAATAATGATGTGAAAAACAATCAGGCTGATGAGATCTCTAAAACACTACAGGAATCAAATACTGAAGACACTCCCAAGACTCTGACACAAATGTACACACACTTTCTCCGCTTTCAGATCCAGCAGAGCCGCCGAAAGTATGATGGAGAATACGCAGCAGATGTTTCCTGGGATAAAGACACCATCCTTTCACTGGGGAAACTGGCATTTCATCAGCTGGAAAGAAACAACGTGATCTTCTATGACACAGACCTGGAAGCCTGTGGTATTGACGTCTATAAGGCATCAGTGTACTCAGGCATGTGTACCCAGATCTTTAAGGAGGAAACAGGGATCATTCTTGGTACCATGTACTGCTTTGTTCACTTGAGCATTCAAGAGTTTATTGCAGCCCTTTATGCACATCTGTTTCTAGACATCAACAAGAAAAGTATGTTTGTTCATGAGTCTGCAGAACAGAAAAGCAAAAATGAAACCATGATTGATTTTCTGAAGACTGCAGTGGACGAGGCGCTCAAGAGTGACAATGGACACCTGGACCTTTTCCTTCGCTTCCTCCTCGGTCTGTCACTCCAGTCCAATCGACGACTCTTACGGGGTCTGTTGACACAGCAAGACGGCAATGACCAGAGCAACAAGGAAATAGTTCAGTACATCAAGCAGAAATTAGAAGGTAATCTGTCTGCAGAGAGATCCATCAATCTGTTCTACTGTCTGAATGAACTGAACGACCAAACTCTGGTGAAGGAGATTCAGACCCACCTTAGCAAAGGAAGTCTCTCATCTGGTGACCTTTCACCTGCCCAGTGGTCTGCTTTGGTCTTTGTGTTGTTGACATCAGAGGAAGAGCTGGAGGAGTTTGAGCTTCAGAAATTCAAGAAATCAGACGAGTGTCTCATTAGATTATCGGCAGTCATCAAAACCTCCAGAAGATTTATATTATAACACTTTATACAGTATATTCGTTCGGCCTGATTTTGTTCGAAATGATTCACATCAGTTTGTACTTCGATTTCATTTGAAGTGTATCGGGGACTTTACCCAGTAAAGCCTGACATATGAAATAATAGTCTGAAAAAATCTATTTTTTTAATGGAGACAGTTTATCAAATATTTAGACAAAATATAAAAGAACATTTAAAAATGTTTTAAATGTTCTTTTATATTTTAAAAATAATTCTGAAAGGTTATGATATAAAACAAGAGATTTTTATATAACAGGCTAAATAAAGTACAATTATATTATCAGTTGGTACTCTGTATCTCCCAATAATTTGATATTTTAAATGCTTAGTTTTATGAGAAGTGCTTTAGTTTTAATTGTGTTTGTACTGCAATAAGTAGATGATTGAGAGATTTACAAATAAACATTTATCAAAAGTCTGTTGTATCATATTTGATGTACACATTTTAAGATGGTTTTCTAAAAATTTGTTTTTTTTTATCTAGTCTAAATTAAAATATGTATTTCTAATTTAGTAAATATTAAGTAAAATAAATATAAATTTAATTTCAGCAATTGTTATGGATGTGTTTATACTATCATTAAATTAATGATATTTCACCCATTGGCCCTGCTCTCTAAGATATCAGCGTCGGCCATCGGTTCACCAGTAATCAAAGAAACCTCAATCGTTTTAATCCAGTAAATGTTAATCTTAAAATATTAATAACTAATACAATTTAAGTAATTTTAGATTTAGTAGTAATTTTAGATTAGATTTAAGTAATCTTAGCTTAAATCATTAAAGATTTCATTGCAACAAGACATATACATGTGAATGCAGGTATTTTTTTCAGACATCCCTAACCCTAAAATTTACATAAACTCCAGAACATAGTATTTACATAAATTCTCAAGCTTTGTTGTTGTTGAGCAACCGAAGCGTGAGCTGTTGAAGCAACGCCTTCTTTTGGAAAGCGGGCTGCAAGCAGCAGCTCATTTGCATCTAAAGGGACACACACAAAAAAGGCACGTTTTTGCTCACACCCAAATAGGGGCAAATTTGACAAGCTATAATAAATGATCTGTGGGGTATTTTGAGCTGAAACTTCACAGACACATTCTGGGGACACCAGAGACTTATATTACATCTTGTGAAAGGGGCATTATAGGTCCCCTTTAAGTGTCCCCAAAGAAGTGAGCCAAAGGCAACAGTGGCAAGAACCCAAACTCCATCAGGTGAAAGAAATATAGAAAAAATCATTGGAGAAACCAGGCTCAGCTATAAAAAGCTAGAAATCTTAACACAAATATTTTATTTTTCATTCTTCATATTTTTCACATGCTTCATTTTACCCAGGAAATTTGTACAGGAAATACTAGTTTTTGAGGAGTATTCATATTTTAGCTCTGCCTCTTTACTGTATATATGCTACTTATGTAAAAATAATAATGGAAAATATATTTAATATTTGCATGTAGAAAATGTATTGATGTGTTCCATCTAATTCTGTGATGTGATTTATTTCTCTTGTAGGTTAAATGACTGTAACTTAACAGACAAAAGCTGTTCAGCTCTGGCTGCAGTTCTTGGAGCAGATACTAATCTGAAAGAGCTGAACATGAACAATAATAATCTGCAGGATTTAGGATTGAAGCTGCTCTGCACTGGACTGAAGAATATAAACTGTAAATTGGAGATACTGAGGTAAGTTGAGCCACAGGAGTCAAATGCCGAGAGTGAGGTGCAATGACTGACGGGATGTTGTCAGAGGCAAAAGCGCAAGAGAACTTTTGTTAATAAATGTTGCATTTCTTTGTTTAAAGTGCCCCTATTATGGATTTTTGAAAATTATCTTTTATGTAGTGTGAAACATAGCTCTAAATGATTGAAAACATCCTGCAAAGTTTTAAATCTGAAAGTGCACCGTATATTAAGTTATTGTCTCTCAAAAGTAAGAGTAGACTCTGAATCAATTAAACGAGTCATTTGTAAAACGAATCTTAAGCTGTAAGTACGATTAATAATTGTTGCCACATTTGACAGACTGACTGTTTTGTAGGAAAGAATGTAGTTATAATTCTCACAGAGAAAATAATTTAAATTAGTTAAGTTTTTAAGGAGCCAAGATACAAAACTGCCCCCTAACAAAAAGACTAGTAAAAAAATACATTAAATTCTTCTATACAAATATGCGATTAGCAAGGACTAAAATCCAGTGTCTTACATCCACACAGTTCTGAGTTTCAGTTCAATGGCCTAAGTAGACTAACGTTACTGGACTGAAACCCTTATGTGGTTCAATCTGAACATGTCAGTGACGTCTCCGCGTCCAAATTCCAAGCCAGAGTCACCTCATTCTCTGTGGCATGTACAATATGTATTTATCCTAGTTGTGTGTTGTGTTCGCTCCGTGCAGCTTGTAGGTCTCCGGCTAACCAGCTAACAGCAGTATGTGTTCGCTCGCAATTGTCTCGAAATGTGTCCAATGTTTTTTGCTGTTATTACTTGGAGTTATGATAAAGAATAGAGTAATACGTTGGTGTACAACTGCAGTGCTTTATCAATACGTTTCTGCATTGCACTTACGCATATACCATGACTGTGTGTTTACCACCGAGCTGTGGGCTAGGTTCGCTAACATAAACAACACAAAGCAACCTAATTCCACTCTGAGTCTTTATTTTTAGAACAGAGCGGATCACCATCATTATTATTATAATATAATGTAAGTGATGCAAGCACTATATACTGTACTCCGTGTTAACCAGCAGAAGTCATCTGACCAATCACCGCAGATTAGCGTCACGCAAACAAGGGGTTCGGCAAAATGAATCATTGAGCGAATCATTTGGGAGTTGTTGAGCAAATAAAGTAAAAATAAATGCATATTATAAGACAATTAATGTGTTTTTTGACCTTGCATGATTTTAAACCTGTTGTTGGGGACTTCCAAAACAAAAATAGGAACCTTTCAAATGCCATAATAGGGGCACTTTAATATATGTGAGTTTGTTTTTGTTTTATTGTTGCTGTGTTTTTCATTAAAAAATAATAATTAACTACGAACTAAGCATTCGTTTAAAAACCCAAAGATCTTTTATTTATTTGTTACAATGTGGGTATACCATATCATCCGTCTTATTAATTTTGGTAATAAAAGTCCAATGTTTAAAAAGCGCAATGGGCTCAGTGCTCAAGATGGTGTCTTTGAGATTTGGCAGTGTGAGTGTTTGCAGGTTTACCTCCACTCATACTCTTTCAGTCTTAGTGATGTTCGCATTTACTGTAAGAAGAAACTTTTATATGAAGCTTGGCTAGGTATAATTAATTTTTTTTTTTTAATTAAAGAGAAGATGGGGTTACACTTTATTTTACAGTGCTGTAGTTACATTGTAATTACTCAAATAAGTACTGAGTACTATTAATTAATTACATGTACTTACTATAGAGTTAGAGTTACAGTTAGGGTTAGGGTTTGGTTTAGGGTTAGTTACTTGTAATTATGCATAATTTACTGTTATTACTATAGGAAGTACATGTAGTAACGTGTAACTACGGTACTGTAAAATAAAGTGTTACCGAAGATGGTGGTCTATCAGAGATGAAAGAAAACATTCTTACATTATTGTGTACCTCTGTGGCTGTGCTGTAATTCATCAAGATGCGCAGAGATTATCTTTCATTCTTTCTCCTCTTGTTTGTCTCCATATTCAGTTGTCAGTTTTTGCAACTAACTTTCAATACATTTGTACAAAGAACAAAATCAGGGTTCCCACGCGCCTTGAAAGTACTTGGATTTCAGACACATGAATTCAAGGCCTGGAAAGTACTTGAAAACAAATATTGGTCTTTGAAAGTGCTTGAATTAAATTTGAAATAAATTTTGTGAAAATTATAACAGATCCTCCTTAGTCCTATAGTATATTTGTTTTGGAATATTATTTTACAATCAGTTTCCGAGTGTTTTCCATTGCAGTACTTTCCCTTGCTTGTTATTAGGCGGGGTTTGGACATTTGAGCAGCTGTGACACTTGCTGTGTCCGAAATGAACATTCTTATAGGGGTGTGCCATTTTGATTGTGAAAAATTAAATGGTCTCCACGATCGGCTTTTGAAGAAATATCGTTGTATCGTGCTATAGTGCTTTCTGTCAGTTGCAGTCCTGGTGCCTCTGTCTCAACATACTGTGAAGTACAAAGTGACATACATTCACATCACATGTTAACACAGCAGTAGAGTTATACTCACAGAACACTGCAGTTATTCACAATCACAAAAGTTTATTATTTGCATGAGTTTTAAAGCCTTGCCGGTTAAACACTTTCTGGTCTGACACGTTCTTTTCTGAGCGGATACACCCGAAGCGCACACACTCTAAAAGCCTGTCAAACACTGCATTTGCTGGAAAAAGTTATCATTCGCATCTTATTCTGCTAAAACTGTCAAATACACACAAGGTTTACACCATCGGTTAAGTGTAAAGTGAAAGTAAACAGTTGAGAGACAACTGAATGCGTGTCAACATATAAGATGCGCGCATTAAAGGGACAGACAACACATGCTGCGACTTGTCCTTAAAGGGATAGTTCAACCAAAAATGAAAATTCTGTCTTTATTTACTCACTCTATAGTGAGTAAATATCACCCACCCCTACTTATTAATAAGAATATTATGCATATTGTGTGTAGTTAGTTGTCCCTCAAGGGGGCGTTCTCCCCACTCTACCCTAAATTCACAATTGCGAGTTAAAAAGTCAGAATTGCGTGATTATAAAGCCACAATTGTGTCTTATAAAGTCAGAATTGAGATATATAAATTGCAATTTTTCAAATTGCAGATTTTTTTTTCTCAGAAGTGCTCATTTATATCTCTCAATTCTAACTTTTTTCTCAGAATTGCAAGCTTATGTCTATAATATATTATATATATTCTGACAATTACGATCCATATGATTTTTTTCACTCAATTGCAAAATTAATTATTTTTTACAATATTCTCTCTATATGTCTATAATGTTTTTACTCAAGTAATGATTCATAAAAAATGAAAACCAAAAGTGTGGAAAGATTGTTAATATTAGGGATAAGAAAGCTGCAGCTGGTTTTAATATATTTCCATAATTAATGTACAAATGATTCTAACCTCTTCTGGGTTAAAATGGATGCAAATGCAATAGGAGGGTTAAAATGTTAAGAACTGTAAGAGGTCTTTCATGACGCTCCATATGCTGGGATGTGAATTTGATAGGTGCTTGATATAAAATAAATTTAAAAAGTCCTTGAAATTCATTGAATCTGGTGATCATGAAAGAGTGGGAACCCTGACAAAATAAAATTCACTTTGAGGATTTCTGTTGTTCAGGTTTAACTGATTAATCAGCTGAATGTTTTCATTCCTGTTCTAGACTCTCTAACTGCAGTGTAACAGAAGAAGGTTATAAAGCTCTGGCTTCAGCTCTGAGATCAAACCCTTCACACCTGATAGAGCTGGATCTCACAGGAAATGATCCTGGACAATCAGGAGTGAAGGAGCTCAGTGATTTACTACAGGATCCAAACTGTCAACTGAAGACACTGAGGTGAGACGGGACGAAATAATGAACATTATTAACAAAATATGCAAGCTAACAAAATATGGAGGCTAAATAGTCATAACAAATATATAATTTTAGTCATACAATAAGTTAGACAATTTGTTGCATCAAAATGATCAAGATCAGATCAGATGCTGCAGGTTCTGACATGATGATGATAACCGTTAACACAGTTTAGTTGTGGTTCAAGCTACAGGTCAAATAGACATTATGGGTCAGTATATGTGCTATTCTGGAGCAGTGTTGGGTGTAATGCGTTACTGTAATTAAATTACTTATCCACTGAAAAGTAAAGTAAGGGATTACTGTTCATTTTTAGGTAATTTAATTTCAGTTGCTTATAATGTACTTGCGTTACATACTGTAAATTAGTTCAATGGTTCTGTTTAAATCAATATTGAATTTAAAATCTAAATTTGTTGTCTAAAGGTAAAAGTGAACGCTGCCTCTTTAAAATTGTTAGCTGTAGTGCAGTTGCGCGTGAGTTTGCAACTTCGCACCAGTTGGCTGTGTAGACGCTGTCTGAAGATGTCGGCAGAAGTGAGTGGCTGTTTTGCAGAATGGAAATAATCCAATTACTTCACTTTTTTGACACAGGTAGGCAAGAACATTACTGTAAAATGTAAGCTATGTCCTAGAGAGAAAAAACTGTGCGCGCTCTGTGAGAGACGGATTTCAGTCAGTGTGCTCTCACATAAATGTTCAAATACACACACAGTTATGTCAAAATGCCCGTCTTGGCATATATTCGCGTTGGTTATGTGAATACGAACAGCAAGTGTAACAGCATATTGTCTCCGTCCATTATCAAACAACAAAAGAAAAGCTTAAATAAGGATTAATCTATATTTAATTTATACAGTTATGACTATGCAGATTTATTTTATATTTGATTATTCAATTTCTGTGGTATTTTTACTTAGTACTATTAGACCTACCTGGAAAAAAATATATAGCATTGTTTTATTTGTATTTTTATATATTTTTACCGTGGTATCGACTTTGGTATCGAGTATTGTGCACTTTTGGTGGTGTCAGTACCGACTACTAGATTTTTCTGACATTCCTATTTGTTACTAAAAAATTTTAAGTATTAAAAAGTAAATAAAAGTATTATAGTATATGTTTTAATAAAGTTAAAATGTTTTAAAAAGCTATAAAAGGCTAAACTATTCCATGTTTGACTAAATTATTAAAAGAGTTTCCTTTCTATTGTCTATCCGGTCAAGGTTTATAGGGATTTTAAGAAGTAATTAGTAAGTTACTTATTGAGTAATTAAATTACTTTTCAGGCAGAGTAATTAGAAAAGTATTTTAAATACAACATTGATGATGTAATTAGCAATGGATTTGTAAAAATCGCATTTCATGTGATTTTTGGCCATTCAGGATGGGTCAATACCACAATTTTGGCTTCGGTACGGTACCACAATCTAATACCGGTATATCGGTATTAAATCGATACCATACAGGGTCTAAATTTTGGTGCGGGTATTGCGCATAATTATTCTCATTCTCGCAGGTTGCGCGTTTACAAAGAGGGAAATTACCGCAAAAGTTTATTAGTAAATTAATCAACACAGATTATCACATCAAATCAGTAATTGGTTACCACTTATAGCACACTTGAACCCATAGTCTATTACAAGTGTTAACTAAACACATTTTTAAAATACAAAGATAGTATATTAAAAGCACATTTTAGTTCATATTTCATGGTGTTTCAAAATAGCACAGTTGAGTACACTTAGATGTTCTTAAGATTATCTTAAGAAGTACTAATGAAGAATCTTTAGTATATTAAGTACAAAATTAGTGTGCGAAAAGAAGGTGTTCATTTTTGGTGGAACAATGTGTCTTTTTTTCCTCTCGTGTTACACAAGCACTTCCACTTCTCTCTGTCCAGTCCACCTTAATCACTTTCACTTTTTTATCCGGTTTAAAGAACTTTGTTTCTTCTCGTATGTTCAACAAAAGCATTGCCCAGTTACAAAATTATGAAACATTATGAAACAACACTGAGCATAAATACTTAACAGAACTAATTATTTATTTATTTATTTATTTGTGTATGTTAATGTATCATGAACCATGTAACACATTTTGGTGCTGTCACACTCAAAAAAAAAAGTTTTTTCCTGCACCATAGACACTAATGAGCAAACAAGAAACACCTGAACACAATGAACCAATGAAAACGTGACACATAAAACAAGGAACCAATCAGAACATGACACATGAACAGGGGGAGCACATGACAAGATCACATGAGGAGCAAGACTGAGAGAATTATACAAAATAAAAGACATGAAAACATAAACTAAACTAAACCCAGAACAGACGTGACACTGCCTCACGGTGCAGCACTAAAGCAGATGAACCTTTTCCAAAACTTGTTTGATTGTCTTCTGCTTCAGGAAATACTTTCATTCCTTAATCTGTTAATGTTCGTTTATACAATTATTCATTGTTCATGTTCGTTCACAGTGGATTAACTAATGTTAACAGACATCTTTTGTATTTAAAACTGTATTAGTAAATGTTGAAACTTACATTAAGGTTATTAAATGCTGTACTAGTATTGTCCATCATTGGTTCATGTTAACTAATGTAGTTAATGTGAACAAATGAAAGATTATTGTAAAGTGTTAGTGAGTCGACAATGTGTCTGAAAACAACCGACATAAACACATTTGTTCCAGTGATCAAACCAAGAGTGACATTGACACGAAACAACCTTAAAGATGATATGAAATGAATGTGTAAACTAACATAAATAGACTGACAATTTCAACCTTTGTATAGTTAAAATGTCAGTAGTATATTTAAATTAACAATGTGTCGTCTTTCTCCATGTTACCTGCACCTGGATATCCCTGTTTATATGTCAGCAAAAGTCTGCTGGATGAAGCTAAACATGTTAGTTGATCATCATAGATCTGAGTCATTGTCTTTTCTCTTTCTGTCTTCAGTCTGAGTGTTTGCAGTATTACAGAGGAACAGTGTGTCATCCTGACTTCAGCTCTGAAATCAAACCCGTCACACCTGAGAGAGCTGAACCTGAGCTGGAATAAACTAGGAGACTCTGGAGTGAAGCACTTATGTGACATACTGAAGGATTCACACTGTAAACTGGAGAGATTGAGGTCAGTAACATTCTTCACATACAAGAATCAAAATGCTTAATATCACTTTAACAGTTTAAACTAAAACACTTTATACTCAATATCTCACAATGAGTCTGAGTTGAAGTCTGGACTTTAATTAGGTGATTCCCAAACTTTAATTTTCTCATTTTTTGACCATTTTCAGGTTGCTTGTTGTGAATCATTCAGATCAAAGTCTTTCACAGCTCTACAGTTTTAGATAATTGAAACATTGAAAGTGATGTTGATGTCTAACATATTAAAGTTCTCTGTGTCTTTTGTTTGCCTCCATATTCAGTTGTCAGTTTTTACAACAAACTTTCTGTACTTTTGTACAAAGAACAAAAATAAAATTCACTTTGAGGATTTCTGTTGTTCAGGTTTAACTGATTAATCAGCTGAATGTTTTCATTCCTGTTCTAGACTCTCTAACTGCAGTGTAACAGAAGAAGGTTATAAAGCTCTGGCTTCAGCTCTGAGATCAAACCCTTCACACCTGATAGAGCTGGATCTCACAGGAAATGATCCTGGACAATCAGGAGTGAAGGAGCTCAGTGATTTACTACAGGATCCAAACTGTCAGCTGAAGACACTGAGGTGAGACGGGATGAAATAATTAACAAAATTAGTTCTATGCAGGCTAAATATTCATAACAAATATATTATTTTAGTTATACAATAAGCTGGACAATTTGTTGCATCAAAATGATCAAGATCAGATCAGATGCTGCAGGTTCTGACATGATGATGATAACCGTCAACACAGTTTAGTTGTGGTTCAAGCTACAGGTCAAATAGACATTATGGGTCAGTATATGTGCTATTCTGGAGTATGGTATACCTTGACAATTAACATGCACAATTTTGTTTTTTGTGCACACTTCTCATTAAAAATTCTAGATAACCTTTTAATCAAATTGTTTTCTGAACACAATTGTTTTCCATCAAGTCCAGATTCACTGTATCTCTACAGCAGGTCTATGAGTCTCCAGATGTTCACAAACATGCAGTTTCACAAGCCAGTTTTCTCTGCTGATGTTTCTCACTCCTCCTGCTTAAAAGCCAGAAAGATCTTGAGGCCTTAATTTCACACTCTGTATTCATACTGAAAATCATGATCTAGTGAGCTTTTGCCCTTCTGCTCTGTGGGACGTTTCTGTTCTTATGAGTTTGCTTTAGGACTGAGTGTCGCTCGAGTTACTTTTTTAAATATCTCTATTAGACTTCATTTTCAAGTATTTATATATTTGAAGTGTTCATTTGCAAAAACCGATAAACGCCACTTTAAAAAAAAAAAAAAAAAAAAAAAAAAAAACTGCTGTGTGTTATTCTCCACATATAGCACGTTCTGTACCCTAAATCCATTTGGTCATTAAAGCCGGTATTGTCCACTGTCAGGCATCACGAGTTCACGTTTTACAGCAGAAACCGACAAGCGCCCTTGTTGTTTGTGTACAGAAACCGATAAGTCCGTTTTAGCGAATCAGCGCACAGTATTCAGGTCAGGTGACAAGGCTTCTAGTCACTTCAGAAAGACGCGCTAGCTGAGGGAAGTTTTGTCAAAGCTGACTAAAAGTGATCGAGGATTTATAATTTCGACTCCTGTAAGTCCTTGTACACCATACACGTCTTACATGATGAACCCTTGGTTGTCCGTGTGTGTGCGTGTGTGCGTGTGTGTGTGTGTGTGTGTGTGTCGATCTGTTAGTGTGTGTGTTTGTGTGCACACGTGTGTTTGAGTGTGTTTTAAATGCAATTACTTGGTTTTGTTTAACTCTGAAACATGAAATGTGGAGTTTAATCTGCTTTTGCTAAAAAGCAAACTTTTAATAAATATAAAAAAACATACTTTCAATGAACTTTAATTTTTTAATTTACCTGTATTTTTTGGAGTTATTATTACTTAATCAAAACAACCCAACTGCAGTCTGATTGATATTACTTGGAATGCACAATAAAAAAACATGATTTGTGAGAATTAATAAAAATGGAGTTAACTGTTTTTGCAAATGAACTCTTCATTTATTTGTGTATTTAAATGTTCAAAGAAAAGTGTTAAATCTAAATAACTAACTAGAGCTTGTCTTTAGTACAATAATTGAGTTTTTTATCTTATCAATCATGTTTGTAATGCAACAGACATTTAGTTGAGAACTGAATTGACTCTTCTGCAGGTTTTTGAGTGCTGCTGCAGATGAAGCCTGTCAGTATGTGGAGAGAGTTGTGGGTAAAAACCCGTTACTCCTGAGAGAGCTGAATCTGAGTGAACATGAACTAGGAGACACACGAGTGAATCAGATCGCTGCTCTACTGCAGGATAAACACTGTCGACTCAAAACACTGACGTGAGTATTGTTCATTTATTTAAAATATTACATTACTTTTAAATGTAATATGACTGAAGCTGATAATAATATTTCCTCACATATTTCAGTCAGAGCAGTTTTTTTCTCAGCTACAACAATGTAAAGAAATACAATTAAACAGGAAATTAAAAACACACAATTTAAATGTGACATCAAGCTTTAAATATTTAATTAGTAATTTAATTATTTCAGTTACTGTAGAGGGAGATCAATGGTTTTCTTCCAGAGCTTAGAAAACTCTTCAAATAAGTGATAGATTGAAAAAACAGCTGCACTATAAACACAGAGATGTCTTTCCTAACTTTCACAGGTTAATTCTGTGTAAATTAAATATAAGTGTGTATATATTGATGCTCTTTTTGAACACGACTGCTGAATGTGATCATGTTTACTGATTGCTGTGAAACAAAGTTTTTTGTGACATCAGAACTGTTCATAACTGCTTTCAGTTTAATGTTTGTATTTCCCAAAATGTAAAATGTCTAATTTTGGTGCAGCATTTACTGTAACTTTTGAACAAATGCATTTTAGAAATCTGTTATCAGAATCTGCCTGTAATAAGATCCACCGAAGGCAAGTTGTCTGAACACAAGTGCAGCTTTATTCTAGTGATGTTACTCCTGATATCGAGGCTTCGAAGCTTGTGTCGAGAACATCAGGATCTTCCCGCCGGAGCTCCGTATCGAGGCTTGTATTGTTTTAGTGAAATGACGTCACCGGTGACGTTCGAAGCCTCGTTTGAGTGAAGTGCTTCAAGAAGGTGTTCATTTTTGGCGGAACAATGTGTTTTTTCCTCTCGTGTTACACAAGCACTTCCACTTCTCTCTGTCCAGTCCACCTTAATCACTTTCACTTTTTTATCTGGTTTAAAGAACTTTGTTTTTTCTCGTATGTTCAACAACAGCATTGCCCAGTTACAAAATTATGAAACATTATAAAACAACACTGAACATAAATACTTCACAGCTACTTATTTATAGCTACAAACTATTTATTTATTTATTTATTTGTGTATGTTAATGTATCATGAACCATGTAACACACATTTTTGTGCTGTCAAACTAAACTTCCTGCACCATATTTCCATTGATCATCATGTGTCTCTGTGTGCATTCAAAGCCTCGAGAAATGAACCACTTTTCAACACATCTGGCTGGAAAGCTTCATCTCACCACCACTACTTTATTCAAATAAACGTGAACAAAAATTATAATAACAAAAAAACTAAGAAACATGAACATAAACCTCACCAACAGCAGTTACAGGGAACAAAGACAGACTAAAGACAATGATAACATGAGGGCTATATATACACACAGACACTAATGAACAAACAAGAAACACCTGAACACAATGAACCAATGAAAACGTGACGCATGAAACAAGGAACCAATCAGAACATGACACATGAACAGGGGGAGCACATGACAAGATCACATGAGGAGCAAGACTGTGAGAATTATACAAAATAAAAGACATGAAAACATAAACTAAACTAAACCCAGAACAGACGTGACACTGCCTCACGGTGCAGCACTAAAGCAGATGAACCTTTTCCAAAACTTGTTTGATTGTCTTCTGCTTCAGGAAATACTTTCATTCCTTAATCTGTTAATGTTCGTTTATACAATTATTCATTGTTCATGTTCGTTCACAGTGGATTAACTAATGTTAACAGAAAACTTTTTTATTTAAAACTGTATTAGTAAATGTTGAAACTTACATTAAGGTTATTAAATGCTGTACTAGTATTGTCCATCATTGGTTCATGTTAACTAATGTAGTTAATGTGAACAAATGAAAGATTATTGTAAAGTGTTAGTGAGTCGACAATGTGTCTGAAAACAACCGACATAAACACATTTGTCCCAGTGATCAAACCAAGAGTGACATTGACACGAAAGAACCTTAAAGATTATATGAAATGAATGTGTAAACTAACATAAATAGATTGACTATTTCAACCTTTGTATTGTTACAATGTCGTAGTATATTTAAATGAACAATGTGTCGTCTTTCTCCATGTTACCTGCACCTGGATATCCCTGTTTATTTGTCAGCAAAAGTCTGCTGGATGAAGCTAAACATGTTAGTTGATCATCATAGATCTGAGTCATTGTCTTTTCTCTTTCTGTCTTCAGTCTGAGTAGATGCAGTATTACAGAGAAACAGTGTGTCATCCTGACTTCAGCTCTGAAATCAAACCCGTCACACCTGAGAGAGCTGAACCTGAGCGGGAATAAACTAGGAAACTCAGGAGTGAAAAACCTCAGTGATCTACTGATGAACCCACAATTCAAGCTGGAGAAACTACAGTTAGTATCATTATACTGTATTTACTGTTTAATTTATTTTAAGACAACAGCACAAGTCACATCATTTGTAGCGCTGCATCTCCATCTGAAGAAAGATTCAGAAATGGTATTAGTTAATGGGTTTGTATGTGTATCAGTAAAAAGAGCATTAAACTTTGAAGCATTTTAAACTTTGTGGCTATAAAAGTGTTTCATATGCTGGAATCTGACAAATCTTTGCTGTGAAACAAGACAGAAGTGAGAACAGACTAAAAAAACAGTGTAACAAATTGTCATGAATGGCTGGTTGTAATGAAGCTCACGACGATGGAGAATACAATAACACTGTCTTTAATCACAAATCTAACATGTAGGAGAGATAAAACACAACCACTTCAACATAAACGACAGAACAATGAACAGACAGAACTAAGAGTTTAAATACACAGACAGAGTAATCAAGGTAAAACAGAACAGCTGCAGGAACTAATTAACAACCAAGAACACTAACTAGGGAACACACACAGACAGCAACACCATGATAATAAAACACAACAAAACTGTTACACAAGTAGATTATTCTGAAATGTTACATTTATACTGGACTAATGGTACTTTTCACTAAATCTTCTTTTATTAAACAAAATGTGTATTTAGAGATTGTAAATTACACTCTAATGACTAAATAATCGATTCATGTACAGGTGCTGGTCATATAATTAGAATATCATCAAAAAGTTGATTTATTTCACTAATTCCATTCAAAAAGTGAAACTTGTATATTATATTCATTCATTACACACAGACTGATATATTTCAAATGTTTATTTCTTTTAATTTTGATGATTATAACTGACAACTAAGGAAAATCCCAAAAAGCACCTGTAATGACTAAATAATCGATTCATGTACCAAATTTTCATACATTAATAATGAAAATAGTCCATTTAAATGTTAATTTTCTATTGTTTCTATATTGATCCCATATATTCAATTAAGAGTGATAAATTCACTTATTTTTGGGAGTGAGGACGGATACAGACTTGGATTGTAACTAGTATCCTCAAATGCTCCTGTCTTGGTTTGTTCATTTATATCATTAAGTTTCCATGTTTTTGCTGGTTTATTAGTGACTGTATGACATTTATTCATGATTCATTTAACTCACACATGAACTGAACATGGATTTGAGTCATTTTCTCTTTCTGTCTTCAGTCTGATTAGATGCAGTATTACAGAGGAACAGTGTGTCATCCTGACTTCAGCTCTGAAATTAAACCCGTCACACCTGAGAGAGCTGAACCTGAACTGGAATAAACTAGGAGACTCTGGAGTGAAAAACCTCAGTGATCTACTGATGAACCCACAATTCAAGCTGGAGAAACTACAGTTAGTATCATTATACTGTATTTACTGTTTAATTTATTTTAAGTCAACAGGGCACAAGTCACATCATTTGTAGCGCTGCATCTCCATCTGAAGAAAGATTCAGAAATAGTTTTATTTAAAGGATTAGTTCACTTTCAAATGAAAATTATCCCAAGATTTACTCACCCTCAAGCCATCCTAGGTGAATATGACTTTCTTCTTTCTGATGAACATAATCAAAGAAATATTAATAAATATCCTGACACATCTGAGCTTTATAATGGCAGTGAACGGGATCAATGAGTATGAGCTGAAGAAAGTGTCTCCATCCACATCCATCCAACCTGGTTGGTCGGGCTTTTTTGCAATGCATTTGTGGGTTGTTTTGAACGAGCTGTAAGCTGCGTGGAGTACGTTTATTATGGATGGATGTGGATCTTCAGCTCATACTCATTGATCCTGTTCACTGCCATTATAAAGCTCGGATGCATCAGGATATTTATTAATATTTCTTTGATTATGTTCATCAGAAGGAAGAAAGTCATATTCACCTAGGATGGCTTGAGGGTGAGTAAAGCTTGGGCTTGGAAAAGCCAACTTAAGCCGGGGACACACTTAAAGTCGGCATGAAGCGGAAGTTGCGATTGTCTTTTCTTCTCTACTGTGACGTCTATCTGAGTGAAACGGCATCTGAAATGAGAGGGCGGTACTTGATTTCTTACTTCGGGAATTGATTGGATCATTGGAAGTTGGGTGTTGCTAATAAAATGGAGGCAGATCTGAATGCCCATTTGGGAATTTCTCTCCACCGGACTCACTGCGAGCACCCTCACATTACTGTAAGAACCTTATTTATTGAGGATGACGAGGACGATCAACGGCACTAAACAGCGAGAGAGAGACTGACTGACGGTGTGTGTCCGCCATTATAGCATGTGACAGGAAGAGACGATGAGTCGTTTTGAGGGGGAGAGCAGGTTAATGTCTTTGATTAAAGATTACGAGGGCACATGAATTTAAATAATGAAGTGCACGGATAAATTATTGATAATAAATACTACAATATTCCATAAAAAAATAAGAGTTGTCAATTTTGATTTCATGCGACTTTAACGATTGTACGGCCGATTATGAATGTAAATTGATACTTATGACTGATCGCGCTCAAACGCGTCCAGTCAGAGCCAGTTGCGTTCAGTCGGCGATTACAGTCGGTGTTCAGATTCCGTGTGTAAGTATTTAAATCTGCTTCAGCCGCAGGAAACAATCGCTGTGTGTTGAGCTCAGTCTTAGGATGTTTTAGCTAGTCGTTAAATGTGTGCCCAGCTTTACTGAAATGCTGTTTAAACTTATTTTTCTGAGACTAACATTTCTGACTTTAACTCCTCCTAGAGCTTTAAAGCTAGATCTACCAAATTCGGCTCAAACCTTCAGACTGTTCTGACTTAGTGTGCTTTATCTTTTCTAACTGATCGGACTTACGGTTTTCCTAAAAATGACTATTAAAACTCGGAAAAATCCCATTGACTTTCACTGATGGAATGTTCAGATGAGCCACGACTGTTCAAACTCCAACTGACAAAATTCACATTTAAACACACTGAAGCCCATTAGACTCAATTAAACTGACATTCTGTGAACTATTTCTAATCCATTGAAACTCATTCAAACTCATGAACTCATTTAATCTATCTATCTATCTATCTATCTATCTATCTATCTATCTATCTATCTATCTATCTATCTGTCTATCTATCTATCTATCTATCTATCTATCTATCTATCTATCTATCTATCTCATAGCAAACCCCCAGAATACCCTAACAACCACATAGCAACACTCTAGCAACCACCCAGAATACCATGTAACATGTAGGAGAGATAAAACACAATTTTATATTCATCTAGAGTGATAAATTCACTTATTTTTGGGAGTGAGGACGGATCCAGACTTGGATTGTAACTAGTATCCTCAAATGCTCCTGTCTTGGTTTGTTTGTTTCTATCATTAAGTTTCCATGTTTTTGCTGGTTTATTAGTGACTGTATGACATTTATTCATGATTAATTTAACTCACACATGAACTGAACATGGATTTGAGTCATTTTCTCTTTCTGTCTTCAGTCTGTATGAATGCAGTATTACAGAGAAACAGTGTGTCATCCTGACTTCAGCTCTGAAATCAAACCCGTCACACCTGAGAGAGCTGAACCTGAACTGGAATAAACTAGGAGACTCTGGAGTGAAAAACCTCAGTGATCTACTGATGAACCCACAATTCAAGCTGGAGAAACTACAGTTAGTATCATTATACTGTACAGCAGTTACAGTGAGATTGAAGTTTATTTATTTCAAGACATCAGAGCTTATGTTTTATTCTTTATAGCAGTGCACTTTCTGGGGTTTCCCTGTTGGTCACATCTAGTTAAATAGATATGCAGAAATCTGCCTTTTCAACAGAGAATAAAGAACAGAGAGATCAAATAAATAGTTAAAATGAAAGAGTAGAAACAGTATCTTCAGCACACAGAACTAGTGTAACTGGGTTTCAAAACAGACTATTGGAAACTAAATGCTGCTGAAGCTCTTCAACAAGATGATCATCATAGATGTGAACTATTGTTATTTCTCTGTCTTCAGTCTGTATGGATGCAGTATTACAGAGAAACAGTGTGTCATCCTGACTTCAGCTCTGAAATCAAACCCGTCACACCTGAGAGAGCTGAACCTGAGCAGGAATATAATAGGAAACACAGGAGTGAAGCACTTATGTGACGTACTGAAGGATTCACACTGTAAACTAGAGAGATTGAGGTCAGTAACATTCTTCATATACAAGAATCAAAATGCTTAAAATCACTTCAACAGTTTAAACTAAAACACTTTATACTCAATATCTCACAATGAGTCTGAGTTCACATTATATTTGTGCAAAATTCTTCTCCTTAATGATTTGTTTGTAAGATAATCTCTCTTCCTCTGTTTGTGTCTTTCTAGTCTATGGGACTGTGGCATTACAGATGTTTCTTCTTTAACTCAGTCTTTGACTAACTCAAAAGCACTGCAGTTTTTAAAAGATCTTGATCTGAGTGAGAATATGATCGGAGACTCAAAGCAGCGGCTCAGTGACGTGCTACGATACTCAAACTGTGTCCTGAGGTGAGGAAACATCACTGTGATATTAAAGAGATCTTCATTTACCTCTGATATGTGAACAAACCTTTCAGATTTTCGTGAAAGGAAATTATCATTGAGCTTTATTGCAACAAAGTGTTTGTGTGAGAACAAAATGTGAAGTTATTAAGATGTTCAACACAAAGGAGGAAAGAGAACAAAAGCACACTGTCACAGCTTTATTCAACAACACCTGCTTTATTAACTGTGTCAGTAGTGAATCATTTCAGTTTGAAAATAGACTTGGTCAGATTGTAGGAAAATGCTGCACTCCTGCTAAAATCAGTGCGTTCAGCTTCAGCTCACAGCCGTCCAGCCTCACATGAGAAATGTCTCTGTCTCTAGTGTGTTTTTACTTTGACAAGCAACACGTCACACTACTTTACACTCACTTTACTTTCAGTTATTTACTAAGAGCCCTACAAACATGTTTAAACTAGAGGACAAACGGCTTTAACTAAAGGTCTGTGTTTTAATTCAGAATATCATTTGTATTTGCTCCCTGTGGTTTATTCATACGCCGTACACTCATTAGTTTCTTCTTTACAGTCACTCAATAGGAGTCACACCAACACAAACACACAAACAGATCAACATGATTCATGACTTAAATGTTTAATATATAAAACACAAATATCTCTGCAGGATCATGTAAAGCCAGTAATTAATCTGATTACAGGAATTTAATGTATCTTCTTTTTACTCAGAAAGCAGTGATTGAAATATAGGAACTAATTTGCACTTTGAACACTGATTGTTTTCTCTTCTGTTTCACCTTACAGAGTAGATGAAGATCAGTCACCAAACACCACTGGTGGATTGTTTAAATCATGGTTTAAATCTCTGAAATCATCATGAGAGGAGCAGTAATCATCAGGTGATCCACAGAAGAGTCTCACTACTGTGTCTATGAGGAGAAATAAATGTGTGATTAATGTGTAAATGTGTTTCATACAGATGGAAGAGACTCAGACTTCACAATGAAATAAAGCAGCATGTGTGTTAGAAACATGTGATATTGAATGGTTAATGTTGCTTTAGTATTCAGACAAATGAAGGTTTAGTTTTATTTAAAGGTGAACAGGAGGAAGAAGCTCAGATGAGTCTGTCAGCAGAAATCTTCAGGCTCTTCAGTATCAGGCCTACAAATATAATAATGTTTGGATTGAACTCATCCAAAATGATTAAAATGTTTATAATCATAAACGTGATTGTCAAGTATAGCACATAAATGTGTCAAAAGATATAAAGTCTACATGTTACTTCAAACATTTACATGATCTCTATTACATTTTATACACAGAATATATTTGCTTATTTTTGTTATTCTGTTTTATTTTATATTAAGTTATCTATGTGTCTGTTGTTAATGCACAGATATACAGTATATTGTCTTTGTTCTGTGGATGGAGTCTCTTCTAGTCAGACCAACTAAACATTTTACCAGTTAACAGCATTTGTGTGTCTTTCACTTGCTCTGGTCTAGATCGTCCAATGCACTTTGTTTAGCAATTATAATTTCACCACATTTACATTCACATGCAAATAAAATCATACATATAAAGTTCAGAACAATTGTTTTTGTTTGAAAAGTTCACTTGTCTGTTGTATTATTGAAGCTACATGAGCAGATGCAGAGAGATTCTCCTTCTTAAATAAAGGTGAAGTTGTAGATGTTAAACATAAAATCATATGAGCGATCTTTAGGATTGTTGGAGAAGAAATCATGCTGGGCTGCGTTTCTCTAAGCATTGTGAGCCTCCAGCTTCCAGTATGAATGAAACAGAAATGAAAAACAGAAATTAGCTCTCCATCTTGCTAAGATCACCTCATTTTGGGTGAAAATAGAAAAATAATAATACTAAAGTACTTTGTAACATAGTAACTTGAGTAGTTTTTCCAGCAAACTACTTATTTACTCTTACTTGAGTCAAATTATTTTTCAGTACTTCTTGTACTCAAGTAAATTATTTCTTAAATAGCAATACTTTCCCAGGGTCTCTAATACAGACTACCTTCTGTCCTCAGTAAAGTGTAAACTACACAAGTCTGGGACCTTGATTAATACAAATTTCAATTTCAATTGCTAGCTGCATTTATTTTTGTGCAAGTGAGATGAGTAAAGAGAATCTGTTGCATAAATCATTGTCTGTCTGGTGTCTATAAGCAGTCTGGTCCTAATACAAAACAAAAGGATTGAATATACATAACAAATACAAACCTCAGGATCTTAGATTAAAGTCCAGAAACAGGGAATATAACAAATGCACTGTTGAAATGTCACTTTAAATGGTCTTAAACAGGATTTAGACACATGTGGTAGAATATCCTCGCTCCAGTACAGTAGGTTTCATTCAGCTGGTTCAAAACCCTCCTGAAAAACACACGAAGAAGAGGAAAACGAAAGGAAATATTGCAATGGAATGCAAGAAGTTTAAGTTCCAATGGACAAGAATTCCAAAAATTTATAACAAATCAAGAAAATAGTCCTGACATTATATGTGTTCAAGAAATGTGGCTTAAACCTCAATTAAATTTTTTTATTCATGGATACATTGCAGTCAGAAGAGATAGAAATAAAGGAAATGGTGGTGGGGTAGCAACATTTATTAAACAAGATATTGGGTATAGAACAGTTGAGGTAAATGGGGAGCAAGAGGTTGCAGTGGTGGAAATATGGGAAGGTGTACAGAGTATTAAAATAATTGACTTTTATAATCCATGTGACAGGTTAAGCAAAGATAAGCTAGAAAATATTGGAGGAAATGGAAGTCATAAAGTGGTACGGTGTGGTGATTTTAATGCACACAGCACATTATGGGGGAGTACAAACACAGATTACAGTGGATTGATGGAGACATTAGTGAGATTAGTGTGTATCAATGATGGAAGATATACAAAAGTTGATTTGTCACAAGGAAAATATTCGATGTTAGACTTAACTCTAGTCTCTGAAAGTTTAGCTGGAAAATGTGATTGGAAAGTATTAAATCAAAGTACAGTTGGTAGCGATCATTTCCCTATCAGCAGTACAATCGGTTTAGATATAGTACAAATTGTGGTGGAAAGAATGCCAAGGTGGAAATTTAAATCAGCCAACTGGGACAAATTTAAGGAGTTATGTCATAACATAATGTCTGAATTTAGTAAGTCTATGGAAGATGTAGAGGATTTTAATCATAAGATATGTGAAGTTCTTCAGAGTACTGCTAAAGAAGTAATAGGTAAGAAGAAGGCTGGTAACAGGAAGAAAGCCGTCCCATGGTGGAATGAGGAGTGTAGTCAGACAATTAGTAAAAGGAATAAAGCACTTAAGAGAGTAAGAAGATCATTTAATTATAATGATTTTATTAATTATAAAAAAGCACAGGCCATAGTGAGGAGAGTAATACGGACATCTAAGAGAAATTATTGGGGGGAATTTTGCAGCAATATTGGGGAAGATATTGAAATGAATGAAGTTTGGAGTATGATAAGGAAAATGGGAGAGAATAGCAGCATACCTGTATATAATGATAGACTAGTAATATCAGACATCGAACAAGCGGAGGCGCTAGCAGAAACATTTACTAAAGTGCACAGTAACTCAAATTTGTCAGATGAAATGAGGAGGTATAGGGAACAGATCCTGAGTAAGAATCCTCAACTATTGGAAGAAAAAGGACCATCTGGATGTACTTTAGATTCAGAGTTTACTCTGTATGAGCTGAAGAAAGCGCTTGCAGGGGTTAAACAAACTTCACCAGGAAGAGATGATATTGGTTATGAGATGGTAAAACATCTATCAGAGACATCATTAAGTATAATTTTAAGCCTCTTTAGCAAGGTGTGGGAGTCAGGGAAGTTACCAGCTGACTGGAAGCATGGTGTTACAGTGCCAATCGCAAAGCCAGGCAAGGATCGTACACAACCAAATAACTACAGGCTCATAGCATTAACATCAAACCTTTGCAAACTAATGGAACGTATGTTAATGAGCAGATTGGTGCATATCATTGAGAAGAAAAACCTTTTCTCACCATATCAAAGTAGTTTCCAGAAAGGGCGAAGCACAATGGACTCTGTGCTCTGTTTGGAAGCTGAAATAAGAAAGGCACAAGTAAACAAGGAAGTGTTAGTAGGAGTATTTTTCGATGTTGAAAAAGCATACAACATGATGTGGAAAGAGGGACTTTTAATAAAATTAGAAGGAATGGAAATAAAAGGAAGAATGTATAATTGGATCAAGAATTTCTTGTTTAAAAGAACTATACAAGTTAGTTCTGCATTTTCTCAGATAGTTAGTGTTAGCAGTCCTATTCTGATTAATCTAATGATTAATGACATTTTTACTCAGATAGACACGGGGATAGGAAGGTCCTTGTATGCAGATGACAGCGCAATGTGGGGCATGTGGAGAAGTGTGTGCAGAACGCTGTTAAAAAAGTAGAACATTGGGTTAATGAATGGGGTTTCTGTTTCTCTGTAGCAAAAACTCAGGTGATCTGTTTTACAAAAAGAAAAATCAATCCAATAATGAATATTAAAATGTATGGACAACAATTGGAGCAGGTGTCAGTAATTAGATTTCTGAGAATGTGGATGGACTCAAAAATATTCAGAAAATGGTAGACAAAGGTAAAAAAGCGATAAATGTAATGAGGTGTTTGGCAGGAGTTGAATGGGGGGCATGTCGTCAGTCTCTTAAAAAAAAGTATATACTGTGCACTGAGAAGAGCAGCTATTGATTATGGCAGTATGGTGTATAGTTCTGCATCTAAAACACAACTTTTAAAGATTGAGGCAATTCAATCACAAGCACTGCGAATATGTTGTGGAGCAATAAGATCATCTCCAATAACAGCAGTACAAGTAGAGATGGGTGAAATGCCTCAAGATATCCGAAAAATTAAAGATGAGATACTGGATTAATATAAAGGGACACTTAGATAGTCATCCAGTTAAGAAAGTTCTGAAGGATTGCTGGGAATATGAGTATAAAAAACTAACGAGCTTTGGATGGACTGCTAATGAGGAGGCACGGAGTATGGGAATTAGTGACATCAATATTGCCCCTTCTGTGGCAACTTCAGCAATTCCTCCTTGGCTTTTCCCTATGCCTGTAGTTGACATTCGGTTATATGAAGAAAAACATAACAAAGAAATATGTTAACAAATATAGCAGTGCAGCAATACATTGAACAAACATATTATAGCATATTACAGATATACACGGATGGCTCTAAAGATCCTGAATCTGGAATAACAGCAGCAGCTCCAGTCTATATACCCCAATTCAAAGTCAACATATCAAAAAGAATTTCAGATCATATATCTGTTTTTACTACAGAGATAACAGCAATATTTCGAGCACTTCAGTGGATAGAAGAAGTACAGCCGACAAGAACAGTAATTTGTACAGACTCCCTTTCAGTTTTAAATAGCTTGTTAAGTGGAATATCAACAGCGAGACAAGATATGATATTTGAAGTGATGCAGAGTCTATTTAGAATAAGACAGTCTGGAATTATGGTAAATTTCCTATGGATACCATCACATATGGGTGTGGAAGGAAATGAGGAGGTAGACGATCTGGCTAAACAGGCTTTGAAACATGCACAAATTGACATTAAAGTGTCATTGAGTAAAGCGGAAGTAAAAGGGTTAATTGCAAATGAAACAAGAAAGAAACGGCAGAAGGAGTGGGATAGTGGAACAAAAGGTAGACGCTTTCATCATATTCAAGAGAAAGTAGGTCTAGAAAGAAGAAAGTCTGGCAACAGGAAAGAAGATGTTTTAATGTCAAGAATGCGTATTGGACATTGTTCATTAAATCAGTGTCTGCGTAGAATGGGGAAGCATGAAAATGGAAACTGTGATAAATGTGGTCAAGCAGAATCAGTAGAACACGTACTTATAGAGTGTGATTTAAACTAATTCAAGCTTTAAGATCTTTCGGAATAAATAATTTGTCTCTTCAGGTTCTGTTAGGAAATGGCCCAAAACAATCAAGGATATTTCATGAATTAATTACTTTCTTAAAACAAACAAGACTGATCAATAGAATTTAGGATACAGTTGTATCTTTTTTTTTTTTTTTTTTTTTAATTATTGTTTTCGAACTTCCCAACCATTATGCGCTCCACACTCCTATCCAGTAGGTGGCGGGAATGCACCATTTCAGTTGGTCTGTCAACCGCCATTAACACCAGAAGAAGAAGAGGAAAACGAAAGTAAAGTCACAACACTGTGAACAACATCAACAGAGATACCAAATAAACATGTTGCTCTCTGGATTTGATCCTTGCGATGTTCCAGAAAACATTCACAATGATAACCAAATCTAACACTCGCGGTCATTTATGAATATTTAATCCACAATCCATCGATCAGCAAGAGATTTTGAGAACGACGCGCGCTGACAGACAACAAGAGAAGGAGGAAAAAGAGGACGTTTATATAAAATACTTATAAATTCTCTTCGTAGTGGACAAGACTTCAAGAAAGTAAGTGAGGGGGTGGGGGTGTATTTTTCAATAACCCTCAATAATCAACTTATTGAGAAACGGTTATTGAAAACGAATATGTTTCTGAAGGTTTAGTCTAACGGTTTAGGCTGTTGATTTTGTGATGCGAAATCGAAAGTATTTTTGAACCAGACATTTACAGTAGACATTTAGATGAAGCCTAACGTTTTTTTTTTTATTATTATTATTATTAAATCGAATATTTCAGTTCATATATTTCAATTATGATTAGTAGTTATACAGTATGACCATTATAATTCAGGTTACTTTTACTCTACTTTGTACAAATGATTCTAAACCAATTATGAATTCAACGATCATTGTGAACTTCAAGTAATGATTAAATGACAAACAATTAAACAATTAATAAAGATTGGGTAAATATGACTGTAAAATTATATTAAACTGCAATAAAGAATATAAGAAATTGGGTAAATTTCTGTTCTCCAGTGAATTCATATTTAGAGTCATGAGTCAGTTAAACTCATTAAACAATCTGAAATTATTAAGACCATTCAGTTATTTTACATGACAATATATTTGTAACTCACTTTATTTTATTCATTGTTTTTGCTGTTGTTTCTAACTCATCATTCTTCATTATTTTCTTCAGTAACTGCCATGTTCTTCATCTCTGTAAAATCTGGTCATTTCCAGGTCCTGCTGAACGATTGATTGTTTTCTCAAACCAGTGCTGATCAGAGGAGCGAGGAAAGGACTCTCTCTCTAAGATGAGTCTCTCAGAGAAACACAGGTAAGACTGCGTCTGTTTCACACTATCATTTTAAACTCTACTGGAGTTTGTTTTTTCCTGTAAATAACAAAACTTTAATCATTGTTTTATATTTCTTCAATTTTGAACTTCTTAAATTAACTCTGACATTGTCTATAAAACTCTGTTTGTCACAGGACTCTATAGACAATATCACAGTTAATAAGTTGTTAATTTCCTTCTAGACGCGACCACACTGAATTAATCCAAATACATGACTTTGGTTTTTAGATCATAAAATTATTGACAGACATTAGGAAACAACTATACACTTAATTTAATTGAAGTATGCTAACAAAACTGTGTCACACACACATTTCTGCTCTCCATTTCTGTCAATAAACAAAAACTTGACATGTTCTTTTAAAATAGTCAAGTATATTTTTTTAACATATTTAATCTCACACATGTACATTAAAGAAATCATTAAAACAATCTGAGCCAGAAAAATAAAATGATCGTAAACTGTAAATTGTGTGAGTGTGTGCATTTCTGTGGAGGATTAGATAAAGACACGGATGTGTTTCAGACACAGTTGAACCTCCTTTACTAAAGTGTTTTTCTCTCTGTTCTTTGTGTCATTAGTGTAAGATCAGGATCACATGTGTCCAGCTCTGTGTCTCTGAAGAGTGACCGGTCAAAAGACAGAGGACCAAACTTCAGTGAGAAAACACCACTATCTAATAAAAGGTATTTTGTGTGTTTACTTTATAGGGTTGAATTATTTGTCACAGTGGTGTATGTGATTGAACTTGACTGAATAAAACAATAAGTCACAATCAAACTCAATTCCTGGGAACCTTATGAAACTCATTCCAGTAACACAATTACACAGGCAGCCACAAGGAGGCATAAATTCACTATGGAAAATAGATCATGCAACTAAACGTGTAAATATTCATCCATCCATCCATAGTCATAAATGGACAAATGCACAGCTGTACTGTATTTAATTACTAATTGCAACATTAAACCTTTTCAAATGAGACTAAAGTATCTCCTTTACTAAAGTGTTTTTTCTTTATTCTTTGTGTCATTAGTGTAAGATCAGGCTCACATGTGTCCAGCTCTGTGTCTCTGAAGAGTGATCAGTCAAAAGGAAGAGGACCAAACTTCAGTGGGGAAAAACCATCATCTAATAAAAGGTATTTAATGTTTCTAATTTCTGATCACACGTTGACTGTGTTTAAAAAGTTGTATCAGTGAATACCAATCATGAAACATTTTTAGATCAAATATTTATCATGTTTTTAAGTTATCAAGTTTTTATGGCTAATGTTTTTTTTCTAGCTTTCTGTAATATTTTGCCTAGAAAATCAGTATTTTATTGTATTTATTTGATTACAGGCTTCGATATGAGACATTAGACTCAGACGTTCAGACTCACAGGAACCACAAGAATTTCAAAGACAATCTCCTGTGGATCTTCCAGGTAGGAAAACACATTTTCATAAATGTTTAATATTTATACCAAACAAATATTTTTTGTTATTGAACAAAAAAATGTAATTTAATTAATCTTGATCACTTAATTTTCCTTTTAAGCACATTTGTTTTTCTATTTGTGAAAAATAACAGCTGGTTAGCATGTTAGTCTTTTAATTGGATTTTTTATTTTTGCGGTATTATAATTATTGAATAAACAGTGTTGACCAAATATAGATGTACAATTTGGTTTAAATTGTGTTATTCTTTTTGTTTTCTTACTTTTGTTTGAAGGATCTTGAGAGTAAAATAATCACATTTCTGAAGAATGAGCTGGAAAAGTTTAAGAAAATATTAGAAAATGAGAACAAACAAAACTTTGTGAAGGACTTTAATGAGAATAGATGCAGTATCAAAGCAGCAGCTCTTGATCTCACACTACATTACCTGAGAGAGATGAAGCAAGATGAAGCTGCTGATGCTCTAGAAGGTCAGAGACTCATGACCATCTGTCAGATTGTCACTTATTAATGTAGACTATCTATAAAACTATAAATTAAGATTAAAACTATCTAATTTTTGTTCCTGTGTTTAGATGAGCTGCTCTTCATTCATCAGCTAAAATGTGGCTTAAAAAAGAAGTATCAATGTGTGTTTGAAGGAATGGCGAAGCATGGTGACTCCATACTTCTGAATAACATCTACACAGATCTCTATATCACTCAGGGTGGCAGTGAACAGGTCAATACTGAACATGAGGTCAGACAGATTGAAGTTGCTTCCAGGCGTCATGAATCTCAAGAGATTCAGGTTAAATGCACAAATTTGTTTGAAGCTCCTGAACAAGACGAGGAGATCCGAACTGTACTGACAAAAGGAGTCGCTGGCATCGGAAAATCAGTCTCTGTGCAAAAGTTTGTTCTGGACTGGGCTGAAGGAAAAGAAAATCAAGATATCAGTTTCATATTTCCTCTTCCATTCAGAGAGATGAACTTAAAGGAGAAAGAAAAACTAAGTTTGATGGACCTTATAACTCATTTTTTCCCTGAGACAAAAGGACTGAACCTTACAAGAAGGAATCAATTCAAAGTCCTGTTCATCCTTGATGGATTGGACGAATGTCGCCTTCCTCTGAAGTTTGATTGTAATGAGACGTGGTGTGATGTATCGTCACCAGCCTCTCTGGATGTTCTCCTAACGAACCTCATGAAGGGAAATCTGCTTCCTTCTGCTCTCATCTGGATCACCACCAGACCAGCAGCTGCCAGTAAGATTCCTCCTGACTGTATCGACCGGCTGACAGAGATACGAGGATTCAGTGACGCTCAAAAGCAAGAGTACTTCAAAAAAAGATTCATGGATCAGAATCAGGCCAACATAATCATTGATCATGTTAAAAAGTCAAAGAGTCTCTTTATCATGTGCCACATCCCAGTCTTCTGCTGGATTTCAGCCACTGTTCTCCAGAACATTCTGGAGGAGAAAAGAGATAATGATGTGAAAAACAATCAGGCTGATGAGATCTCTAAAACACTACAGGAATCAAATACTGAAGACACTCCCAAGACTCTGACACAAATGTACACACACTTTCTCCGCTTTCAGATCCAGCAGAGCTGCCGAAAGTATGATGGAGAATACGCAGCAGATGTTTCCTGGGATAAAGACGCCATCCTTTCACTGGGGAAACTGGCATTTCATCAGCTGGAAAGAAACAACGTGATCTTCTATGACACAGACCTGGAAGCCTGTGGTATTGACGTCTATAAGGCATCAGTGTACTCAGGCATGTGTACCCAGATCTTTAAGGAGGAAACAGGGATCATTCTTGGTACCATGTACTGCTTTGTTCACTTGAGCATTCAAGAGTTTTTTGCAGCCCTTTATGCACATCTGTTTCTAGACATCAACAAGAAAAGTGTGTTTGTTCATGAGTCTACAGAACAGAAAAGCAAAAATGAAACCATGATTGATTTTCTGAAGACTGCAGTGGACGAGGCGCTCAAGAGTGACAATGGACACCTGGACCTTTTCCTTCGCTTCCTCCTCGGTCTGTCACTCCAGTCCAATCGACGACTCTTACGGGGTCTCTTGACACAGCAAGACGGCAATGACCAGAGCAACAAGGAAATAGTTCAGTATGTCAAGCAGAAATTAGAAGGTAATCTGTCTGCAGAGAGATCTATCAATCTGTTCTACTGTCTGAATGAACTGAACGACCAAACTCTGGTGAAGGAGATTCAGACCCACCTTAGCAAAGGACGTCTCTCATCTGGTGACCTTTCACCTGCCCAGTGGTCTGCTTTGGTCTTTGTGTTGTTGACATCAGAGGAAGAGCTAGAGGAGTTTGAGCTTCAGAAATTCAAGAAATCAGACGAGTGTCTCATTAGATTATCGGCAGTCATCAAAACCTCCAGAAGAGCTCTGTAAGTCATTTAACATGTTTTGTCATGTTTTGCTCTCATCTGAAAAATGCATTTATCTACATTATTCTATAGTGGTTCCCCATCATGAAAATTAACTTAAAGGCCCTGATATACAAGCAAAGTTCTTTTTCGTTCTTCGTTTAGGGGTAAAACGAAGTTCGAAATATACGTGAGCAGCGATATACTGTGATTGAACATCTGACACCACCCACACTGCTGAGAGCGACGGTTTAATGAATATGTACAAATGTTGCACGCTTTCCTCTCAGTAACAAAATAAACACAATAAAACTGAGAAACTAGCAAGGATTTGTGGATATGTTTGTTTGCACAAGCTCTGTAATTCGGCACTCCAGCAAAGTCACGTCGCGTTTATATTGTAACACTTTATACAGTATATTCGTTCGGCCTGATTTTGTTCGAAATGATTCACATCAGTTTGTACTTCGATTTCATTTGAAGTGTATCGGGGACTTTACCCAGTAAAGCCTGACATATGAAATAATAGTCTGAAAAAATCTATTTTTTTTAATTAAGACAGTTTATCAAATATTTAGACAAAATATAAAATAACATTTAAAAATGTTTGCGCATTTGTTTTTGTTACAGATGTTATTTATATTGCCAAAAAATAAAATGAAATTCTGAAAGGTTATGATATAAAACAATGAGATTTTTATATAACAGGCTAAATAAAGTACAATTATATTATCAGTTGGTACTCTGTATCTCCCAATAATTTGATATTTTAAATGCTTAGTTTTATGAGTAGTTTTGTAGTTTTAATTGTGTTTGTACTGCAATACGTAGATGATTGAGAGATTTACAAATAAACATTCATCAAAAGTCTGTTGTATCATATTTGATGTACACATTTTAAGATGGTTTTCTAAAAATTATTTTTTTATTGAGTTTAAAGTAAAATACGTATTTCTAATTTAGTAAATATTAAGTAAAATAAATATAATTTAATTTCAGCAGTTGTTATGGATGTGTTTATACTATCATTAAATTAATGATATTTCACCCATTGGCCACCCTGCTCTCTAAGACATCAGCATCGGTCATCGGTTGACCACTATGAATAATCAAGGAAACCTCAATTGCTTTAATCCAGTAAATGTTAATCTTGAAATATTAATAACTAATACAATTTCTTAGGTTCTTAGATTTAAGTAATCTTAGCTTTACTTAAACCATTAAAGATTTCATAGCAACAAGACATTTATATGTGAATGCAGGCATTTTTTCAGACATCACTAACCCTAAAATTTACATAAACTCCAGAACATAATATTTACATAAATTCTCCAGCTTTGTTGTTGTTGAGCAACCAAAGCGTGAGCTGTTAAAGCAACGCCTTCTTTTGGAAAGCGGGCTGCAAGCAGCAGCTCATTTGCATTTAAAGGGACACACACACAAAAGGCATGTTTTTGCTTACACCCAAATAGGGGCAAATTTGACAAGCTATAATAAATGATCTGTGGGGTATTTTGAGCTGAAACTTCACAGACACATTCTGGGGACACCAGAGACTTATATTATATCATGTTAAAGGGGCATTATAGGTCCCCTTTAAGTGTCCAAAGAAGCGAGTCAAAGGCAACAGTGGCAAGAACCCAAACTCCATCAGGTGAAAGAAATACAGAAAAAATCATTGGAGAAACCAGGCTCAGCTATAAAAAGCTAGAAATCGTAACACAAATATATATATATATATATATTTTTTTTTCATTTTTCATATTTTTCACATGCTTCATTTTACCCAGGAAATTTGTACAGGAAATACTAGTTATGAAGAGTATTCATATTTTAGCTCAGCCTCTTTACTGCATATATGCTGTTTATGTAAAAATAATAATGGAAAATATATTTAATATTTGTATGTAGAAAATGTATTCTATGTGTTCCATCTAAT
Source organism: Ctenopharyngodon idella (assembly GCF_019924925.1). Lineage (NCBI taxonomy): Eukaryota > Metazoa > Chordata > Actinopteri > Cypriniformes > Xenocyprididae > Ctenopharyngodon > Ctenopharyngodon idella. The sequence goes on along the minus strand of NC_067221.1, from coordinate 3,470,036 downwards.
TCTGTGATGTGATTTATTTCTCTTGTAGGTTAAATGACTGTAACTTAACAGACAAAAGCTGTTCAGCTCTGGCTGCAGTTCTTGGAGCAGATACTAATCTGAGAGAGCTGAACATGAACAATAATAATTTGCAGGATTTAGGAGTGGAGCTGCTCTGCACTGGACTGAAGAATTTAAACTGTAAATTGGAGATACTGAGGTAAGTTGAGCCACAGGAGTCAAATGCCGAGAGTGAGGTGCAATGACTGACGGGATGTTGTCAGAGGCAAAAGCGCAAGAGAACTTTTGTTAATAAATGTTGCATTTCTTTGTTTAAAGTGCTACTATTATGGATTTTTGAAAATTATCTTTCATGTAGTGTGAAACATTGCTCTAAGTGAATGAAAACATCCTGCAAAGTTTTAAATCTGAAAGTGCACCGTATATTAAGTTATTGTCTCTCAAAAGTAAGAGTAGACTCTGAATCAATTAAACGAGTCATTTGTAAAATGAATCTTAAGCGGTTTCGTTGTGACGTCACAAGGTTCGTCAAAACCCGAACCTTGTGCTGTGTGTTCCCGTCATTTTACTGACGACTGCTTCTTCAATCTAAATGCGTTCAACGAGGGATTCGCAGGCTGGTTGTTATTGAAGGATGGGTCAGTACCCAGTTTATTTGGACCAGCTCTTTTCCTCCTCCGAATCACAACCTGTAAGTACGATTAAACATAATTGTTGCCACGTTTGACAGACTGACTGTTTTGTAGGAAAGAATGTAATTATAATTCTCACAGAGAAAATAATTTAAATTAGTTAAGTTTTTAAGGAGCCAAGATATAAAACTGCCCCCAAACAAAAAATAAATAAAAATCTTCTAGATAAATATGCGATTAGCAAGGACTAAAATCCAGTGTCTTACATCCACACAGTTCTGAGTTTCAGTTCAATGGCCTAAGTAGACTAACATTACTGGACTGAAACCCTTATATGGTTCAATCCGAACATGTCAGTGACGTCTCCGCGTCCAAATTCCAAGCCAGAGTCACCTCATTCTCTGTAGCATGTACAATACGTATTTATCCTAGTTGTGTGTTGTGTTCGCTCTGTGCAGCTTGTAGGTCTCTGGCTAACCAGCTAACAGCAATATGTGTTCGCTCACAATTGTCTAGAAATGTGTCAAATGTTTTTTGTTGTTATTACTTGGAGTTATGATAAAGAATAGAGTAATACGTTGGTGTACACCTGCAGTGCTTTATCAATACGTTTCTGCGTTGCAGTGACGCATATACCATGACTGTGTGTTTACCACCGAGCTGTGGGCTAGGTTCGCTAACATAAACACAAAACAACTTAATTCCACTCAGACAGATTATATTGTTTTAAACACCATCTTAGCATTTTTAAGAACTGCTTCATAACCCCAGTTGGGTTTTCTGATCATAGTCTAGTTATAGGTACAGTAACTTTAAACTTTGTCAAGCTGAAAAGTGCTTACTGGCATTTTAATACAAATTTATTAAGTGATGCACATTTTATAGATACATTTAAATTCTTTTGGGAAAATTTTAGGAATGAAAAAGCAAGTTTTCAGTCTTTGCAAACATGGTGGGGGTTTGGTAAAACTCAAATTAAGCAACTATGTCAACAGTACACTCATAATGTCACAAAAGATATAATTAAATCTATTAGAGTGTTAGAGGATGAAATTCTGAAATTTCAAGAAGCGGCACAGTCAAGTGGAAATCAAACACATATTGAAGGCCTTTTTTAAAGAAATTGGTTTTGTCTGACATGCAAACAGTGAAAGCAGACTTTAGTTTTATCAGCATATGCTGATGATGTTGTCATAATAGTAAATAAGCAAAATGATGTAGATACATTATTAAAAACATTAAGGGATTTTGAAGTCATCTCTTCAGCTAGAATTAACTGGGGTAAAAGTGAAGCAGTGTTAATAGGAAAGTGGGAAAGAGGGGTTCCAACACTCCCAAATGGGTTAACTTGGGAAAAAGATGGTTTAAAATATTTGGGAGTGTTTATAGGAGATGAAATGATTGTTCAAAAAAATTGGGAGGTCGTTTAATTGGGAGGTCGTTTAATGAAATGGAAATGGATTGTAAAGAATTTATCATATAGAGGACGTACCCTTATTATTAATAATTTGGTGGCCTCTTCTTTATGGCACCGACTGGCTTGTGTAGACCCACCTGCATATTTACTTGGGAAAATCCAATCCATATTAATAGATTTTTTTTGGGGGGTGGGGGAAAAAAGGCTGAAGGACTATGCTTGGATAAGCCTTTGTTCTTGTTGGATCCCAAAAAAGTCAACACACCTAGGATGCCAGAGTTTTACAGGAATCTTTTTAAAGTATGGGATCTCTTTCAGGTGAAAAGAACTGATCCTACGTCATCTTTATTCTGGCTATTGAACCCCTGATCTATGGATCACGTTTGGACATTTTGGGTGCATGTGGGACAATGACTGCAGCATTCATTAAATCCAAGATTATAACGATTGGATGTTTAATCAAAGTGGCTGGGCCAAGTTTTGGTAAAGCTGAGGATGTAGCTGTTCTTTTAGGAGTGAAATCCATTCGAATTGTTACACAAGTATTACAGAAATTACAATCTGCTTTTATAATAGAAGAATTAAAAATGCTTCAAGGTTACAGTGAAGGGGAATTTATCCCTAATGAAAAGGACCAGTTTCCAAATCTGCTTCTTTCACAAAATTTAGGTGATTGTACAGGATTTTTTTTGGAATCTGAAAAGGTGACAGATATGGATTTGTATGAAAGTAATGGGGAAAAAAATGTATAAAGCTTGTGTAAAAGTTTTTAACAAAAGGGGATTACCTGAAAGAATTGACACACCATGACGTACTGTTTTTAAGATGAGTAATAATGTTAGACCAGAGTGGAGAGCACTGTACAAGCCACCGTTAACTAAAAGAGCTGGAGATCTACAATGGCGAATTCTGCATGGCATTATTGCTGTAAATGCTTTTGTTTCCGTTTTGAATCCAGATATTAGCAATGAATGTCCTTTTTGTTTTCAGAAAGAGACCCTTTTTTTTTATACTTTTTTGTATTGCTCAAGACTTAAACCTTTATTTGATGGTTTGCAAAATCTTTTTAATAGTTTTAATGAGAAGTTTTCTGTGCAGAGTTTTATTTTGGGTTTTAAATATGTTCAAAAAAGAAAGAATGATTGTCAATTGCTTAATTTTATTTTGGGAAAAGCCAAAATGGCGATTTACATTAGCAGAAGAGAAAAAATTGAGCAAAGAATCAATCATAATGTTGAAAGGGTGTTTGCAGCTATGATCAAATCAAGGCTTTTAATTGATTTTTGTTTTTACAAAGCTGGACTCCTTAAATATTTTTGAAAGAATATGGTGTCATAGAGGAGCTTTGTGTTCCATTATTGAAAATGAACTTCATTTTGCACTCTTTTTATAAAATGTTTTAAATTTTGTGGAATTTTTGATGTTATGTGACTTGATGTGATTTTTTTCAGTTTTGTTAAATAAAGATGCTTGAAAAATCAAATCCAAAATTTGGTGTTTCCATTGGTCGTTTCTGATGCGGTACTTAAAAATGTGCATAAAAACAGGGTGATGAAGTCTGGACTTTAATTAGGCCATTCCCAAACTTTAATTTTCTCATTTTTCGACCATTTTCAGGTTGCTTGTTGTGAATCATTCAGATCAAAGACTTTCACAGCTCTACAGTTTTAGATAATTGAAATCTTGAAAGTGATGTTGATGTCTAACATATTAAAGTTCTCTGTGTCTTTTGTTTGCCTCTATATTCAGTTGTCAGTTTTTACAACTAACTTTCAGTACATTTGTACAAAGAACAAAATAAAATTCACTTTGAGGATTTCTGTTGTTCAGGTTTAACTGATTAATCATCTGAATGTTTTCATTCCTGTTCTAGACTCTCTAACTGCAGTGTAACAGAAGAAGGTTATAAAGCTCTGGCTTCAGCTCTGAGATCAAACCCTTCACACCTGATAGAGCTGGATCTCACAGGAAATGATCCTGGACAATCAGGAGTGAAGGAGCTCAGTGATTTACTACAGGATCCAAACTGTCAACTGAAGACACTGAGGTGAGACGGGATGAAATAATGAACATTATTAACAAAATATGCAAGCTAACAAAATATGGAGGCTAAATAGTCATAACAAGTATATCATTTTAGTCATACAATAAGTTAGACAATTTGTTGCATCAAAATGATCAAGATCAGATCAGATGCTGCAGGTTCTGACATGATGATGATAACCGTCAACACAGTTTAGTTGTGGTTCAAGCTACAGGTCAAATAGACATTATGGGTCAGTATATGTGCTATTCTGGAGCAGTGTTGGGTGTAATGCGTTACTGTAATTAAATTACTTATCCACTGAAAAAGTGATTACTGTTCATTTTTAGGTAATTTTAATTACAGTTGCTTATAATGTACTTGCGTTACATACTGTAAATTAGTTCAATAGTTCTGTTTAAATCAATATTGAATTTAAAATCTAAATTTGTTGTCTAAAGGTAAAAGTGAACGCTGTCTCTATTTAGAATAATAAGGAGAAGGACATAGTTTCACTAATAATTTGTTTTGCACAAATCAATACATCATTTTAATTCTTTTGGAGTTATTGGAATACTTCTTTCATGTTGTGGACAATTTTAAGATTTTGGTCTATTTTTGCTTCCAAGTCTTCTTTTACTGTAATGGAAAGAAAACTTCCAAAATACACATTTAGATGGTGTTTGTTTTAAGCCTACTACCCTCCGTATGTTTGCATCTGTAGATTTCTTCTAAATTAACCAAAACAAGCTAATCTGCATATTTAAACACATTGACCCCCAGTTTCACATATGAGGCTTAAACTAGTCCTAGACTAAAATGCATGTTTGAGCTGTTTTAACTGAAAGTAACTTGTACTGACAGATCTTAAAATATGTCAGAGCCATTGTTTTGTGTCAAGATGCACACCAGTAATGTTTTTTTCTTGGGTATGTTTATAAAACCTACTTAAATATCCTAATTGAACTAAGGCCTAATCCTGGCTTAGGCTAAGCCCTGTCTGTGAAACTGGGCCCAAGAGTTATTTTCCCCCTGAAATGTTACAAGTACATAATATGTATTATAACAAATGCCTGCAGAGGGCGCCAAAAGCCTGGTAATTGTTGTTGTTACACAGCACGATCAAATCCTTGTTTTTGGCCAACCAGCATAATTAAAAATATAACATTAGTTAAATAATAATAATAATAATCGGCCACTTTATTATAGAAATACTGTAATTTCTTCAACGAGAATATGTGGACATCAATCATGCACACTCAGAGCGAGGGTTTAAACTTTTATTGATGTAACGTATTCTCCTGTGTAACTAAGCGTAGATTTAGGAATGATGGCATTATGCAATGCTGTATTATGATTTTTAAATGGTTTTAATAAATCGTGCATGCTTAGAAAACTGTCTAATAATGCAGTTCATGGATGTGCGTCCATGGATCCTCCTCTTCCGGTATTGACAGCCCTACAGATATCTTTACCATGGTTCAAAACGCAGTGCATAGCACATTAAAATAATTGAAATTATAATATGACAAATTGCATTAGTATCAGATCAGACAGATGCGTTGCTGGTGGTCAAATTATTAACGCGGCGTTAAACGTATAAATAATCTCACCCTTAAATAGCCAAAACTTTCACATGTTTGTGAACATACATAGGCTACCTGAAAGAGATGCATGGGATTCTAGGGCTTTTTTCTTTTTCGCTTCTCATCGCCAGACAGCTGTTGTCTTTTCCCGAACATAGTTGTCACAAGTTATCAGCCAGCAGCAAACACGAGGTGAGGTGGCATATTGCCCAAAAAGGATCAGAGTTTCGCCTCTTGGGTTCTATACTCTTTGTTATTAATTAGTTTTGGGCGTGTTTAGTGAGATTCTACTGCTTTATCCATTTTGTTCCTCTATGATGTCACATTTGCCGGTTTCGCGTCAGTTTGTGTAGCACACTGCCACCTAGCGGTGAACTTCAGAACAGCAGCATATACCGAAATGAGCAAAATCATGATATCATAGGCTACATACTCTTTGAAAAAAATTTTTCACAGTACCGGTATACAGCGCGTCCCTATTCAGACTTGCTAAATCTGATCAGATTTCAATCGGATATGCGCAAAAATCGGATTTGGACTGACAGTCTGAATGAGGCTTATGAGACTCCAGCTTAAAAGCCAGAGAGATCTTGAGGCCTTAATTTCACACTCTGTATTCATACTGAAAATCATGATCTAGTGAGCTTTTGCCCTTCTGCTCTGTGGGACGTTTCTGTTCTTATGAGTTTGCTTTAGGTCAAGTTTCTGGTTTAAATATCTCTGACTATCAGACAGTTTTCAAGTATTTATATATTTATTTGTGTATTTAAATGTTCAAAGAAAAGTGTTACATCTAAATAACTAACTAGAGCTTGTCTTCAGAACAATAATTGAGTTTTTTATCTTATCAATCATGTTTGTAATGCAACAGACATTTAGTTGAGAACTGAATTGACTCTTCTGCAGGTTTTTGAGTGCTGCTGCAGATGAAGCCTGTCAGTATGTGGAGAGAGTTGTGGGTAAAAACCCGTTACTCCAGAGAGAGCATATTTTGTTTTTTGTTTTTATTCTCATTGCTTCATAACATTAAGGTTGAACCACTGTAGTCACATGAACTTTTTTAAATATGTCTTTACCTTTCTGGGCGTTTGAAAGTGTAAATTATCTTGCTGCCAATGCAGGCCTCACTGAGCCATCAGATTTTATCAAAAATATCTTAATTTGTGTTCTGAAGATGAACGAAGGTCTTACGGTTGTAGAACGCCATGAGGGTGAGTCATAAATCTTCATTTAGTGGAGGGGTTGCTATTTTATTTGCTAATAGTTTTACTCCCTGTTCCATTGAGACGGAAGAGGTTGTGAAAGGTAGACTGCTAAAGATTCGAGCTCAGGTTGAGAATCACTCTTTTGTTTTTATTTGTGTATATGCCCCAACTTTACCATCAGAAATAATAGTGTTTTTACATGTTCTTGCTGAAACTTTGGAAAAATGTAATAGTGAAGAGTATTTAATTTTGGGTGGAGATTTTAATTGTGTGGAAAGTAACATAGACGGGAAATTACGTAGAACCACATATGCCTTCTCGTAAACGACTTACTCAGATGGTTGAAACAAATGATTTATGTGATGTATGGAGGTGTCTAAATGGGAATTTAAAACAGTATACATGGACACATGCCCATGATAATAGGTTGTCTTTAGCGAGATTAGACAGATTATATTGTTTTAAACACCATCTTAGCATTTTTAAGAACTGCTTCATAACCCCAGTTGGGTTTTCTGATCATAGTCTAGTTATAGGTACAGTAACTTTAAACTTTGTCAAGCTGAAAAGTGCTTACTGGCATTTTAATACAAATTTATTAAGTGATGCACATTTTATAGATACATTTAAATTCTTTTGGGAAAATTTTAGGAATGAAAAAGCAAGTTTTCAGTCTTTGCAAACATGGTGGGGGTTTGGTAAAACTCAAATTAAGCAACTATGTCAACAGTACACTCATAATGTCACAAAAGATATAATTAAATCTATTAGAGTGTTAGAGGATGAAATTCTGAAATTTCAAGAAGCGGCACAGTCAAGTGGAAATCAAACACATATTGAAGGCCTTTTTTAAAGAAATTGGTTTTGTCTGACATGCAAACAGTGAAAGCAGACTTTAGTTTTATCAGCATATGCTGATGATGTTGTCATAATAGTAAATAAGCAAAATGATGTAGATACATTATTAAAAACATTAAGGGATTTTGAAGTCATCTCTTCAGCTAGAATTAACTGGGGTAAAAGTGAAGCAAGGAAAGTGGGAAAGAGGGGTTCCAACACTCCCAAATGGGTTAACTTGGAAAAAAGATGGTTTAAAATATTTGGGAGTGTTTATAGGAGATGAAATGATTGTTCAAAAAAATTGGGAGGTCGTTTAATTGGGAGGTCGTTTAATGAAATGGAAATGGATTGTAAAGAATTTATCATATAGAGGACGTACCCTTATTATTAATAATTTGGTGGCCTCTTCTTTATGGCACCGACTGGCTTGTATAGACCCACCTGCATATTTACTTGGGAAAATCCAATCCATATTAATAGATTTTTTTTTTTTTTTGGGAAAAAAAAAAAGGCTGAAGGACTATGCTTGGATAAGCCTTTGTTCTTGTTGGATCCCAAAAAAGTCAACACATCTAGGATGCCAGAGTTTTACAGGAATCTTTTTAAAGTATGGGATCTCTTTCAGGTGAAAAGAACTGATCCTACGTCATCTTTATTCTGGCTATTGAACCCCTGATCTATGGATCACGTTTGGACATTTTGGGTGCATGTGGGACAATGACTGCAGCATTCATTAAATCCAAGATTATAACGATTGGATGTTTAATCAAAGTGGCTGGGCCAAGTTTTGGTAAAGCTGAGGATGTAGCTGTTCTTTTAGGAGTGAAATCCATTCGAATTGTTACACAAGTATTACAGAAATTACAATCTGCTTTTATAATAGAAGAATTAAAAATGCTTCAAGGTTACAGTGAAGGGGAATTTATCCCTAATGAAAAGGACCAGTTTCCAAATCTGCTTCTTTCACAAAATTTAGGTGATTGTACAGGATTTTTTTTGGAATCTGAAAAGGTGACAGATATGGATTTGTATGAAAGTAATGGGGAAAAAAATGTATAAAGCTTGTGTAAAAGTTTTTAACAAAAGGGGATTACCTGAAAGAATTGACACACCATGACGTACTGTTTTTAAGATGAGTAATAATGTTAGACCAGAGTGGAGAGCACTGTACAAGCCACCGTTAACTAAAAGAGCTGGAGATCTACAATGGCGAATTCTGCATGGCATTATTGCTGTAAATGCTTTTGTTTCCGTTTTGAATCCAGATATTAGCAATGAATGTCCTTTTTGTTTTCAGAAAGAGACCCTTTTTTTTTATACTTTTTTGTATTGCTCAAGACTTAAACCTTTATTTGATGGTTTGCAAAATCTTTTTAATAGTTTTAATGAGAAGTTTTCTGTGCAGAGTTTTATTTTGGGTTTTAAATATGTTCAAAAAAGAAAGAATGATTGTCAATTGCTTAATTTTATTTTGGGAAAAGCCAAAATGGCGATTTACATTAGCAGAAGAGAAAAAATTGAGCAAAGAATCAATCATAATGTTGAAAGGGTGTTTGCAGCTATGATCAAATCAAGGCTTTTAATTGATTTTTGTTTTTACAAAGCTGGACTCCTTAAATATTTTTGAAAGAATATGGTGTCATAGAGGAGCTTTGTGTTCCATTATTGAAAATGAACTTCATTTTGCACTCTTTTTATAAAATGTTTTAAATTTTGTGGAATTTTTGATGTTATGTGACTTGATGTGATTTTTTTCAGTTTTGTTAAATAAAGATGCTTGAAAAATCAAATCCAAAATTTGGTGTTTCCATTGGTCGTTTCTGATGCGGTACTTAAAAATGTGCATAAAAACAGGGTGATGAAGTCTGGACTTTAATTAGGCCATTCCCAAACTTTAATTTTCTCATTTTTCGACCATTTTCAGGTTGCTTGTTGTGAATCATTCAGATCAAAGACTTTCACAGCTCTACAGTTTTAGATAATTGAAATCTTGAAAGTGATGTTGATGTCTAACATATTAAAGTTCTCTGTGTCTTTTGTTTGCCTCTATATTCAGTTGTCAGTTTTTACAACTAACTTTCAGTACATTTGTACAAAGAACAAAATAAAATTCACTTTGAGGATTTCTGTTGTTCAGGTTTAACTGATTAATCAGCTGAATGTTTTCATTCCTGTTCTAGACTCTCTAACTGCAGTGTAACAGAAGAAGGTTATAAAGCTCTGGCTTCAGCTCTGAGATCAAACCCTTCACACCTGATAGAGCTGGATCTCACAGGAAATGATCCTGGACAATCAGGAGTGAAGGAGCTCAGTGATTTACTACAGGATCCAAACTGTCAACTGAAGACACTGAGGTGAGACGGGATGAAATACATTATTAACAAAATATGCAAGCTAACAAATATGGAGGCTAAATAGTCATAACAAGTATATCATTTTAGTCATACAATAAGTTAGACAATTTGTTGCATCAAAATGATCAAGATCAGATCAGATGCTGCAGGTTCTGCATGATGATGATAACCGTCAACACAGTTTAGTTGTGGTTCAAGCTACAGGTCAAATAGACATTATGGGTCAGTATATGTGCTATTCTGGAGTATGGTATACCTTGACAATTAACATGCACAATTTTGTTTTTGTGTACACTTCTCATTAAAAATTGTAGACAACTTTTTAATCAAATGGTTTTCTGAACACAATTGGTTTCCATCAAGCCCAGATTCACTGTATCTCTACAGCAGGTCTATGAGTCTCCAGATGTTCACAAACATGCAGTTTCACAAGCCAGTTTTCTCTGCTGATGTTTCTCACTCCTCCTGCTTAAAAGCCAGAAAGATCTTGAGGCCTTAATTTCACACTCTGTATTCATACTGAAAATCATGATCTAGTGAGCTTTTGCCCTTCTGCTCTGTGGGACGTTTCTGTTCTTATGAGTTTGCTTTAGGACTGAGTGTCGCTCGAGTTTCTTTTAAATAACTCTATTAGACTTCATTTTCAAGTATTTATATATTTGAAGTGTTCATTTGCAAAAACTGATGAACGCCACTTAAAAAAAAAAAAAATGAACTAACTGCTGTGCGTTATTCTCCACATATAGCACGTTCTGTACCCTAAATCCGTTTGGTCATTAAAGCCGGTATTGTCCACTGTCAGGCATCACGAGTTCACGTTTTACAGCAGAAACCGACAAGCGCCCTTGTTGTTTGTGTACAGAAACCGATAAGTCCGTTTTAGCGAATCAGCGCACAGTATTCAGGTCAGGTGACAAGGCTTCTAGTCACTTCAGAAAGACGCGCTAGCTGAGGGAAGTTTTGTCAAAGCTGACTAAAAGTGATCGAGGATTTATAATTTCGACTCCTGTAAGTCCTTGTACACCATACACGTCTTACATGCTGGAATGCACAATAAAAAAAACATGATTTGTGAGAATTAATAAAAATGGAGTTAACTGTTTTTGTAAATGAACTCTTCATTTATTTGTGTATTTAAATGTTCAAAGAAAAGTGTTACATCTAAATAACTAACTAGAGCTTGTCTTTAGAGCAATAAGTTTTTTATCTTATCAATCATGTTTGTAATGCAACAGACATTTAGTTGAGAACTGAATTGACTCTTCTGCAGGTTTTTGAGTGCTGCTGCAGATGAAGCCTGTCAGTATGTGGAGAGAGTTGTGGGTAAAAACCCGTTACTCCTGAGAGAGCTGAATCTGAGTGAACATGAACTAGGAGACACACGAGTGAATCAGATCGCTGCTCTGCTGCAGGATAAACACTGTCGACTTAAAACACTGACGTGAGTATTGTTCATTTATTTAAAATATTACATTACTTTTAATTGTAATGTTACTGAAGCTGATAATAATATTTCCTCACGTATTTGAGTCAGAGCAGTTTTTTTCTCAGCTACAACAATGTAAAGAAATACAATTAAACAGGAAATTAAAAACACAATTTAAATGTGACATCAAGCTTTAAATATTTAATTAATAATTTAATTATTTCAGTTACTGTAGAGGGAGATCAATGGTTTTCTTCCAGAGCTTAGAAAACTCTTCAAATAAGTGATAGATTGAAAAAACAGCTGCTCTATAAACACAGAGATGTCTTTCCTAACTTTCACAGGTTAATTCTGTGTAAATTAAATATAAGTGTGTATATATTGATGCTCTTTTTGAACACGACTGCTGAATGTGATCATGTTTACTGATTGCTGGTGTGTAACAAAGTTTTTTGTGACATCAGAACTGTTCATAACTGCTTTCAGTTTAATGTTTGTATTTCACAAAATGTAAAATGTCTAATTTTGGTGCAGCATTTACTGTAACTTTTGAACAAATGCATTTTAGAAATCTGTGATCAGAATCTGCCTGTAATAAGATCCACCAAAGGCAAGTTGTCTGAACACAAGTGCAGCTTTATTCTAGTGATGTTACTCCTGATATCGAGGCCTCGAAGCTTGTGTCGAGAACATCAGGATCTTCCCGCCGGAGCTCCGTATCGAGGCTTGTATTGTTTTAGTGAAATGACGTCACCGGTGACGTTCGAAGCCTCGTTTGAGTGAAGTGCTTCGAGAAGGTGTTCATTTTTGGTGGAACAATGTTTTTTTTTTCCTTTCATGTTACACAAGCACTTCCACTTCTCTCTGTCCAGTCCACCTTAATCACTTTCACTTTTTTATCCGGTTTAAAAAACTTTGTTTTTTCTCGTATGTTCAACAACAGCATTGCCCAGTTACAAAATTATGAAACATTATAAAACAACACTGAACATAAATACTTCACAGAACTAATTATTTATTTATTTGTTTGTGTATGTTAATGTATCATGAACCATGTAACACACATTTTGGTGCTGTCGAACTAAACTTCCTGCACCATATTTCCATTGATCATCATGTGTCTCTGTGTGCATTCAAAGCCTCGAGAAATGAACCACTTTTCAACACATCTGGCTGGAAAGCTTCAAAGCTTCATGAAGCTTCATCTCACCACCACTACTTTATTCAAATAAACATGAACAAAAATTAAAATAACAAAAAAAACACTTGACTAAGGAACATGAACATAAACCTCGCCAACAGCAGTTACAGGAAACAAAGACAGACTAAAGACAATGATAACATGAGGGCTATATATACACACAGACACTAATGAACAAACAAGAAACACCTGAACACAATGAACCAATGAAAACGACCCATGAAACAAGGAACCAATCAGAACATGACACATGAACAGGGGGAGCACATGACAAGATCACATGAGGAGCAAGACTGTGAGAATTATACAAAATAAAAGACATGAAAACATAAACTAAACTAAACCCAGAACAGACGTGACACTGCCTCACGGTGCAGCACTAAAGCAGATGAACCTTTTCCAAAACTTGTTTGATTGTTTTCTGCTTCAGAAAATACTTTCATTCCTTAATCTGTTAATGTTCGTTTATACAATTATTCATTGTTCATGTTCGTTCACAGTGGATTAACTAATGTTATACTAGCACTGTTGAATATCTAATGTGGATAATAAACTATTCTTTAGGAGCTGCTGTGCAGCCAAACAATGTACCAGTTATCAATGTAAAGCTGCTTTGACACAATCTACATTGTAAAAAGCGCTATATAAATAAAGGTGACTTGACTTGACTTGACTTAACAGAAAACTTTTGTATTTAAAACTGTATTAGTAAATGTTGAAACTTACATTAAGGTTATTAAATGCTGTACTAGTGTTGTCCATCATTGGTTCATGTTAACTAATGTAGTTAATGTGAACAAATGAAAGATTATTGTAAAGTGTTAGTGAGTCGACAATGTGTCTGAAAACAACCAACATAAACACATTTGTCCCAGTGATCAAACCAAGAGTGACATTGACACGAAACAACCTTAAAGATGAGATGAAATGAATGTGTAAACTAACATAAACAGATTGATGATTTCAAACTTTGTATTATTACAATGTCAGTAGTATATTTAAATGAACAATGTGTCGTCTTTCTCAATGTTACCTGCACCTGGATATCCCTGTTTATTTGTCAGCAAAAGTCTGCTGGATGAAGCTAAACATGTTAGTTGATCATCATAGATCTGAGTCATTGTCTTTTCTCTTTCTGTCTTCAGTCTGATTAGATGCAGAATTACAGAGAAACAGTGTGTCATCCTGACTTCAGCTCTGAAATCAAACCCGTCACACCTGAGAGAGCTGAACCTGAGCTGGAATAAACTTGGAGACTCTGGAGTGAAAAACCTCAGTGATCTACTGATGAACCCACAATTCAAGCTGGAGAAACTACAGTTAGTATTATTATACTGTATTTATGGTTTAATTTATTTTAAGTCAAGAGGGCACAAGTCACATCATTTGTAGCGCTGCATCTCCATCTGAAGAAAGATTCAGAAATGGTATTAATGGGTTTGTATGTGTATCAGTAAAAAGAGCATTAAACTTTGAAGCATTTTAAACTTTGTGGGTTTAAAAGTGTTTCATATGCTGGAATCTGACAAATCTTTGCTGTGAAACAAGACAGAAGTGAGAACAGACTAAAAATTGTCATGAATGGCTGGTTGTAATGAAGCTTACGATGATGAAGAATACAATAACACTGTCTTTAATCACAAATCTAACATGTAGGAGAGATAAAACACAACCACTTCAACATAAACGACAGAACAATGAACAGACAGAACTAAGAGTTTAAATACACAGACAGAGTAATCAAGGTAAAACAGAACAGCTGCAGGAACTAATTAACAACCAAGAACACTAACTAGGGAACACACACAGACAGCAACACCATGATAATAAAACACAACAAAACTGTTACACAAATAGATTATTCTGAAATGTTACATTTATACTGGACTAATGGTACTTTTCACTAAATCTTCTTTTATTAAACAAAATGTGTATTTAGAGATTGTAAATTACACTCTAGTGACTAAATAATCGATTAATGTACCAAATTTTCTTACATTAATAATGAAAATAGTCCATTTAAATGTTAATTTTCCTATTGTTTCTATATTGATCCTATATATTAATCTACAGTGATAAATTCACTTATTTTTGGGAGTGAGGACGGATCCAGACTTGGATTGTAACTAGTATCCTCAAATGCTCCTGTCTTGGTTTGTTTGTTTATATCATTAAGTTTTCATGTTTTTGCTGGTTTATTAGTGACTGTATGACATTTATTCATGATTCATTTAACTCACACATGAACTGAACATGGATTTGAGTCATTTTCTCTTTCTGTCTTCAGTCTGAGTGACTGCAGTATTACAGAGAAACAGTGTGTCATCCTGACTTCAGCTCTGAAATCAAATCCGTCACACCTGAGAGAGCTGAACCTGAGCTGGAATGAACTAGGAGACTCTGGAGTGAAAAACCTCAGTGATCTACTGATGAACCCACAATTCAAGCTGGAGAAACTACAGTTAGTATCATTATACTGTATTTACCATTTAATTCATTTTAAGTCAACAGGGCACAAGTCACATCATTTGTAGCGCTGCATCTCCATCTGAAGAAAGATTCAGAAATGGTTTTAGTTAATGGATTAGTTCACTTTCACATGAAAATTAGCCCAAGCTTTACTCACCCTCAAGCCATCCTAGGTGAATATGACTTTCTTCTTTCTGATGAACATAATCAAAGAAATATTAATAAATATCCTGACACATCTGAGCTTTATAATGGCAGTGAACGAGATCAATGAGTATGAGCTGAAGAAAGTGTCTCCATCCACATCCATCCAACCTGGTTGGTCGGGCTTCTTTGCAATGCGTTTGTGGGTTGTTTTGAACGAGCTGTAAGCTGTGTGGAGTACGTTTATGATGGATGGATGTGGATCTTCAGCTCATACTCATTGATCCTGTTCACTGCCATTATAAAGCTCAGATGTGTCAGGATATTTATTAATATTTCTTTGATTATGTTCATCAGAAAGAAGAAAGTCATATTCACCTAGGATGGCTTGAGGGTGAGTAAAGCTTGGGCTTGGAAAAGCCAACTTAAGCCGGGGACACACTTAAAGTCGGCATGAAGCGGAAGTTGCGATTGTCTTTTCTTCTCTACTGTGACATCTATCTGAGTGAAACAGCATCTGAAATGAGAGGGCGGTACTTGATTTCTTACTTCGGGAATTGATTGGATCGTTGGAAGTTGGTCGTTGCTAATAAAATGGAGGCAGATCTGAATGCCTGTTTGGGAATTTCTCTCCACCGGACTCACTGCGAGCACCCTCACATTACTGTAAGAACCTCATTTATTGAGGATGACGAGGACGATCAACGGCACTAAACAGCGAGAGAGAGACTGACTGACGGTGTGTGTCCGCCATTATAGCATGTGACAGGAAGAGACGATGAGTCGTTTTGAGGGGGAGAGCAGGTTAATGTTTTTGATTAAAGATTACGAGGGCACATGAATTTTAAAAAAATGTTGAAGTGCACGGATAAATTATTGATAATAAATACTACAATATTCCATAAAAAAATAAGAGTTGTCAATTTTGATTTCATGCCGACTTTAACGATTGTAAGGCCGATTATGAATGTAAATTGATACTTATGACTGATCGCGCTCAAACGCGTCCAGTCAGAGCCAGTTGCGTTCAGTCGGCGATTACAGTCGGTGTTCAGATTCCGTGTGTAAGTATTTAAATCTGCTTCAGTCGCAGGAAACAATCGCTGTGTGTTGAGCTCAGTCTTAGGATGTTTTAGCTAGTCGTTAAATGTGTGCCCAGCTTTACTGAAATGCTGTTTAAACTTATTTTTCTGAGACTAACATTTCTGACTTTAACTCCTCCTAGAGCTTTAAAGCTAGAACTACCAAATTCGGCTCAAACCTTCAGACTGTTCTGACTTAGTGTGCTTTATCTTTTCTAACTGATCGGACTTACGGTTTTCCTAAAAATGACTATTAAAACTTGGAAAAATCCCATTGACTTTCACTGATGGAATGTTCAGATGAGCCACGACTGTTCAAACTCCAACTGACAAAATTCACATTTAAACACACTGAAGCCCATTAGACTCAATTAAACTGACATTCTGTGAACTATTTCTAATCCATTGAAACTCATTCAAACTCATTTAATCTATCTATCTATCTATCTATCTATCTATCTATCTATCTATCTCATAGCAAACCCCCAGAATACCCTAACAACCACATAGCAACACTCTAGCAACCATCCTGAATACCATGTAACATGTAGGAGAGATAAAACACAATTTTATATTAATCTAGAGTGATAAATTCACTTATTTTTGGGAGTGAGGACGGATCCAGACTTGGATTGTAACTAGTATCCTCAAATGCTCCTGTCTTGGTTTGTTCGTTTCTATCATCAAGTTTCCATGTTTTTGCTGGTTTATTAGTGACTGTATGACATTTATTCATGATTCATTTAACTCACACATGAACTGAACATGGATTTGAGTCATTTTCTCTTTCTGTCTTCAGTCTGTTTGGATGCAGTTTTACAGAGAAACAGTGTGTCATCCTGACTTCAGCTCTGAAATCAAACCCGTCACACCTGAGAGAGCTGAACCTGAGCTGGAATAAACTAGGAAACACAGGAGTGAAGCACTTATGTGACGTACTGAAGGATTCACACTGTAAACTGGAGAGATTGAGGTCAGTAACATTCTTCACATACAAGAATCAAAATGCTTAAAATCACTTTAACAGTTTAAACTAAAACACTTTATACTCAATATCTCACAATGAGTCTGAGTTCACATTATATTTGTGCAAAATTCTTCACAGTAATGATTTGTTTGTAAGATAATCTCTCTTCCTCTGTTTATGTCTTTCTAGTCTACTGGACTGTGGCATTACAGATGTTTCTTCTTTAACTCAGTCTTTGACTAACTCAAAAGCACTGCAGTTTTTAAAAGATCTTGATCTGAGATTAAATAAGATTGGAGACTCAAAGCAGCGGCTCAGAGACGTGCTACGAGACTCAAACTGTGA
Source organism: Ctenopharyngodon idella (assembly GCF_019924925.1). NCBI lineage: Eukaryota > Metazoa > Chordata > Actinopteri > Cypriniformes > Xenocyprididae > Ctenopharyngodon > Ctenopharyngodon idella. The sequence goes on along the minus strand of NC_067221.1, from coordinate 3,452,345 downwards.
CCTGAGGTGAGGAAACATCACTGTGATATTAAAGAGATCTTCATTTACCTCTGATATGTGAACAAACCTTTCAGATTTTCATGAAAGGAAATTATCATTAATCTTTATTGCAACAAAGGGTTTGTGTGAGAACAAAATGTGAAGTTATTAAAATGTTCAACACAAAGGAGGAAAGAGAACAAAAGCACACTGTCACAGCTTTATTCAACAACACCTGCTTTATTAACTGTGTCAGTAGTGAATCATTTCAGTTTGAAAATAGACTTGGTCAGATTGTAGGAAAACGCTGCACTCCTGCTAAAATCAGTGCGTTCAGCTTCAGCTCACAGCCGTCCAGCCTCACATGAGAAATGTCTCTGTCTCTAGTGTGTTTTTAGTTTGACAAGCAACACATCACACTACTTTACACTCACTTTACTTTCAGTTATTTACTAAGAGCCTTACAAACATGTTTAAACTAGAGGACAAACAGCTTTAAATAAACGATTGTGTTTTAATTCAGAATATCATTTGTATTTGCTCCCTGTGGTTTATTCATACGCCGTACACTCATTAGTTTCTTCTTTACAGTCACTCAATAGGAGTCACACCAACACAAACACACAAACAGATCAACATGATTCATTTTTAAATGTATTATATTTAAAACACAAATATCTCTGCAGGATCATGTAAAGTCAGTAATTAATCTGATTACAGGAATTTAATGTAACTTCTTTTTACTCAAAAAGCAGTGATTGAAATATAGGAACTAATTTGCACTTTGAACACTGATTGTTTTCTCTTCTGTTTCACCTTACAGCGTAGCTGAAGATCAATCGCCAAACACCTCTGGTGGATTGTTTAAATCATTGTTTAAATCTCTGAAATCATCATAAGAGGAGCAGTAATCATCAGGTGATCCACAGAAGAGTCTCACTACTGTGTCTATGAGGAGAAATAAATGTGTGATTAATGTGTAAATGTGTTTCATACAGATGGAAGAGACTCAGACTTTACAATGAAATAAAGCAGCATGTGTGTTAGAAACATGTGATATTGAATGATTAATGTTGCTTTAGTATTCAGACAAATGATGGTTTAGTTTTATTTAAAGGAGGAACAGGAGGAAGAAGCTCAGATGAGTCTGTCAGCAGAAATCTTCAGGCTCTTCAGTATCAGGCCTACAAATATAATAATGTTTGGATTAAACTCATCCAAAATGATTAAAATGTTTATAATCATAAACGTGATTGTCAAGTATAGCACATAAATGTGTCAAAATATGAAGTACATGTTACTTCAAACATTTACATTATCTCTCTTACATTTTATGCACAGAATATATTTGCTTATTTTTGTTATTCTGTTTTATTTTATATTAAGTTATCTATGTGTCTGTTGTTAATGCAGGCCCGGCGTCAAAGGGGGGGCTTGGGGGGGCTTAGCCCACCCTGCGATGATCTCAAGCCCCCTTTCCCAAGCCTGGCAGAAGAGAACTTAAAAACGTAATTAAATTGTACAATGTGACATAAAATGTGATGTGTAATTTCAGTTAAAAAAAATAAAAACAAAACGTTACTCATTTTAAATTGAATCGAGTTTTAATCATACCATAACCACTAAAAAAATATCAGGCAAAAATCAGACATGACTGTCAGACTGATAGTAGGCGGAGATTTGTCTCCTAGTAACGCTAGCCTATCAGGGAGCTTCTTACAATTGCGTGTGATTCATTAATGATAGCTAACGTTAGATAGATTACCATAAGGCAGTATAAAAATGGATATACGGAAATATATGACAAATCGGTCCCATAGTTTGCCAGATGCGATCGTACAGTTGCAAGCATCCAACAGCAACTCGGTAGACACGCCAGTTGACAAGACACCAACATCGATTGATCCTCTGCCCTCATGCTCCAGCTCATGCACGTCTGGACCGCCAAGAGTGCCCCTCGACCTTGGTGAGGATAAACCGAATCAGGTTAAGACGTTTTCCTCTTCGCCTTTGCTACAACCAGCATCGATCATTTGTTACATGGTATACGTCACGGGAGTGGTTGGAATACTCCGTGGAAGCAGATGCTGCATTTTGTTTTCCATGCAGGAAATACTTAATTTCTCCATCAGACTCAGCTTTCACTGTAAGGGGCTTCAGTGATTGGAAGCACGCTGTAGAGGCGGGAAAAGGCCTTAACAAACAAAAAAAGGCCTTAAAAAACAAAAGTATGGCACTCTGGAAAGAGAGAAAAACGGGCTGAAAGTGGACTTGAAATTTCCACTATGGTTAACAGTAACCAATTAGCTAGGAATCGCTACTACCTCTCTTCTGTAGTGGACATGATTGAATTTCTTGTTGTGAATCATTTGCCACTAAGGGGAAGCACAGATGCTTTTGATAGTCTAACAGAGGATGGAAGTGGACTTTTCCTTTCATTATTCGAATATACCCTCCGAAAAGACCCAGAGTTAAGGAGTGTTATGAAGACAATACCACGCAATGCAACGTACAGTTCTCACGAAATTCAAAATGACGTCATTGCAAACATGAGCAGTCTGGTGACTGAAGAAATAGTTCGAGAAGTTGCAGACTCCTGGTACACAATCAAAGTAGATGGCACACATGACCCAACTGGAATGGAAAATATTTCCATAATCGTTCGCTTTGTTAAGGACAATTATCAAGTCACAGAGCGACTTCTTTCCATGACAACAACTGAAAAAGGGGATGCCCAGACCCTGACCCACACAATAATTACAGAGCTTGAAAAGAACGGGCTCAGTACTTCTAAAATATTTAGCCAGGTGTATGACGGGGCCTCTCTCATGTCTGGAAAAAATGGAGGAGTACAGAAAATTTTGCAGGACAAATTAGGAAGAGTGATTCCGTATGTGCATTGCTTCAATCATCAGCTCCATCTTGTGGTAGTTCATGCAATATCCACAGAGCCTGCGGTTGAAGACTTCTTTAATGTGTGTAATTTGCTTTATAAATTCATAAAGAAGCCAACCGTTGCCGTCTTGTACGGAGGGCAGCAACTTAAGAGATTACTTGAACAGCGATGGACAGGGCATCTTCAAACGGTAAAAACAATTCTGAATTCTTTTCAAGACATCACTGAATTGTTAGCCGTGATCAGTGGAAACCGCAGATACGAGATGGAGGTGCGCATGGAAGCAGCTGGCCTGATTAGGGAAGTATCAGAGACGAGCTTCAAGTTCATTGCCCACATGGTGTATAAGATTCTACAGCTGCTTGATGCTCCAAACAAACTGATGCAGTCAGAGGACATGGACCTTCTAAGTGCTGTCAAATTAGTTACATGTGCTTCAGAATGCCTTACGAATTTGCGCAGTGAATCTGACTTCTTAGAGCTGTGGGAGAAGGCTGACGAGACTGAAATGCCAAGACCCCCCAAACGAAAGCGCACCATCAACAAAGGCCTTCAAGATTATCTGCTGGAGGAAAGCATTGGCCAGGCTCAAGGTGATTTGGGAAATCAAGAAGAGCTCAGACGATTATACTACAGTACTTTGGACGCAGTGCTTGCAGAAATCTCGAGCGTTTCGAAGAAAGAAATAGCAAGTTAATTGAAGCTCTTTCAGCTTTTGATCCACAGTATGACAGCACTTTCTTGAATGCGCAACTCGTACAAGATATGATGAACTTAACTAATTCGGAAGTGATTCATTCAGAATTTGTTGTGGCCCGTCAATTCCTGTGTAAAGTACTGGCTAGCTCGATTTCTAGTGGCGAGAAATTAACTCTCAAACAAATACTCCAGGAGCATCATACCACGCTTGAAGCTATGCCTAGTGTACTCGCCGCAATGAAATGTGCGCTGACATTTGGAGCTTCTACAGCTACGTGCGAAAACTCATTTTCTACTCTGAAAAATGTGTTCACGGACAATCGAAGGAGCATGCTACATCAGCGAAAGGCACATTTAGTGCAACTGGCATTTGAAAGAGACTTGACAAGAAAATTTCGGGATGAATGGAAAGATGCTCTACTGAGAAGGTTCAACGAGAGTAAGCGCCGCAGACTCCAGCTGTTCTAGCAGGTTGGTGTTATTTTATTTATTATATAATGCGTTCATAATGTTTGTTTATAATGTCATCTTATTTGAATCCTGACTTTTTAAAAAATGTTTGCGTAAAGTTTGAACCAGTTCTGATGTGCATCGGGCCAGTGCAAAATTATAATACATTTTTCTTCTTTGCGAATAGTGACATAGCAGAAGGGATAGCCCCCCCTGGTAAAATGTCCTTGCGCCGGGACTGTGTTAATGTACAGATATACAGTATATTGTCTTTGTTCTGTGGATGGAGTCTCTTCTAGTCAGACCAACTAAACATTTTACCAGTTAACAGCATTTGTGTGTCTTTCACTTGCTCTGGTCTAGATTGTCCAATGCATTTTGTTTAGCAATTATAATTTCACCACATTTACATTCACATGCAAATAAAATCATACATATAAAGTTCAGAACAATTGTTTTTGTTTGAAAAGTTCACTTGTCTGTTGTATTATTGAAGCTACATGAGCAGATGCAGAGAGATTCTCCTTAAATAAAGGTGAAGTTGTAGATGTTAAACATAAAATCATATGAGCGATCTTTAGGATTGTTGGAGAAGAAATCATGCTGGGCTGCGTTTCTCTAAGCATTGTGAGCCTCCAGCTTCCAGTATGAATGAAACAGAAATGACATGAGAATGTTTAGCTCTCCATCTTGCTAAGATCGCCTCATTTTGGGTAAAAATAGAAAAATAATAATACTAAAGTACTTTGTAACGTAGTAACTTGAGTAGTTTTTCCAGCAAACTACTTATTTACTCTTACTTGAGTCAAATTATTTTTCAGTACTTCTTGTACTCAAGTAAATTATTTCTTAAATAGCAATACTTTCCCAGGGTCTCTAATACAGACTACCTTCTGTCCTCAGTAAAGTGTAAACTACACAAGTCTGGGACCTTGATTAATACAAATTTCAATTGCTAGCTCATGTTTCCATTTGAAAGAGTTTTCTGTCTTGGTCTGAGTATTTAAAGAGATGTTGCAGGAGGCTCAAGGCGCAATTCTGTAATCAGATCAGCCCGTAACGCAGCGTCTTCCAGACACTCAGCGTTATGTGTTTTCCAGATGTCAGGTACATCTTTTACTCTATTTCTGAGCATTTGATGTTTTGTATCAATTATTTTTGAATTATGTAATTGGGATGATACATTTACCTGACTAATAATAAATTGTTACCTTTGGATTTATTCTGACTTACTCTGAAATTTTTGACTCAAGTAGATTAAGTGAAGGCTTATGTTACTGCAAATCTGCGTCCAGGGTTAAGTACATACTAGGGGCCTCATTTATAAAATGTTACGCAGAAACCTTCCTAAATTTGATCTTACGATCATTTCTCAGATGTGCGTACGTGTGATTCATAGAATGAACGTACACACAGAAAACAAGCATACGCCTCTCTTTCAGATGTGAAATCTATAAATCGCAATTGATCTTGAACTTGGGCGCAGCTGAATGGTTTCAGTTCTCCGCATTGTAAACAACACCTAATTAATGTAATTTACATATAAAAGATCACCACACATCATCCAAATCCTTTCGTTTAGAATAGCGAGCTGCAAGAATAGCTTAGATTTCCAAAAACCTTTAAGCGTACACACACTCTAAGATCAAATCTGTGTGTGCACATGCTTTATAAATGAGGCCCTAGATCTCACGTTAGATGGAGCATAAGGCACATCAGGTGGGATTCTAGATCTCTGACTAACTGCTCGACTTTAGTTAAGCTGTTATGCAGTCGCTTATAGGGGGCTACATGGGTACCTTTTAACAATAGCAAGCATGGGCGGCATTGTTAAATTGCTTTAGCCATAACCTCTGACTAATGACTGGACTGACAAGTTTGTGACCGTGAGACCCGCGTTAAACCGCCGTCACGAGGCTCTCTAAGCGACATAGATTCCTAATGAACGAGCACAATAAGACTAAAGAGTTAAATAGCATTATCAGATTTCTAGATAAATTATTATATAGTCAATAATCAATTGGCATTCTAACCTAAATTCGAGGTCATAATAAAATGGAGTCAGATAATAGTTTAATTGGAATTAAACTATATTGCCACGCTGAAAAGACCGAACGCACAAGAAACCTTCCCCGCCCCTATGGGAAACCGTCGTTGGGCTGATTGGGTGGGCCTTACACAATTGTGTTACATGGTGGTCTATGGATCTGGCTCTTCCTCTGTCAAAATGGAGGGGTTGAGGGTCTGTCCAAATAAATTTCCCCTTTTCCACTTGACGAAGTTGAATGCACTTCAAAATGGCAACAGGGATTCCCCCAAGGGGAAGTTAAACATTATTGCTATGACATGGAAGAAAGCAGAGAAACAGGGAAGGTGAATTCAGGTCAGGATAAGGACTTCTGTATTTTGGGAATATTTTGGATACTGGAGCGATGAGAGCCAGGTAATTTGCAAGACCTGTCAAACTATTGTTGCGGCAAAACAAAGAAGGGGCCATTCCCACACACAACACATTTCTTGTGGTTAAAAACAGACATGTATTTTAAAAGTTGAACTTCTTTTACCTTTACCATGTAAAATGGCGTGTAATGCACAAGATGGTGCAAAAGACACAAGCGCAACAATTAAAAGAAGTCCGTCTAGCATGTTTAACTAGAAAAACAATAGCACGTGAACAAACATCAAAAAGAGTTTAAAAAGGCATAAAGAAATAACTGATGCCAACACGTATCATTTATGCAAAGATATGGTGTCCGCAAATTTCTTCATTAAAGCCTGCTTACAAAAAAACAACACAGACAAGAATGTTTGTAGGGAAATATAGTTTCAAAATTGTGATTAAAATCAAAATTGGAATATGGATCAAAACATTGTGATTGAGATTTTTTGTCCATAATTGCACAGCCCTGGCCAGTATGTGCACTTACAGTCTTGTGGATTTACAGTGGCTGTCTCGTGTGAGTGATCCTGAAGTCCACAAGACTGTAGGGTGTCCCATTTTGTCATTTTAGGTTTCAGAAGGGTGCTTGCGAACGCCTCCTGTGTGGTCGATATGCACCTTCAATGCGCACTTTTACAGAGCCTGTGAGCTTCACAGCAGACTTCTACCCGACAGTCAACGCAGCATTACATCACGAACGTGTGGACTCAGAGGAAGATCGCAAGTGTTTAGGGTGCCATTTGGGACAGGGCCATAGAAATGAACGACGGACTGTAAACTGAATCCTACCTGTCGCAAAATTACCAGTAACTTTTAAAACAGCATTTTTTTCTGGTGTAAACTCAATATAGCTCACTTCAAAATAGTGTACATTATAGATCAGATGACAGGCTGTCAATATATTAAGTGATTTGTTTCTCCACAAAAGCAGTTTATTCAATGTACTGAAGCCTCTTCTCCATTGACATCTGTTAAATCCCTATTAGTTTAGGGGGATCACAGGGACGTCAACAAACCAGAACAGAACTAATTAGAACAACCTTCTACAAAACAGAAGGAGACTTAAGCAGACCATCAACAAAGCTTGAGCATAAGTAAAGCTTTACTGAAAATAAATTAAACGTATTTACATATTTACAGAAAAATCAAACAAAAAAAAAAAGCACAAAAAGGTGAAAAGGGAACAAGAGTGTTGCCAACAAAAAGAAAAAGAAAATCTTACTAAAAAACAAAACACAAAATAAATCTGCCTTCTCTAACTAAAACAAAACTTACAACTGATGGCAACCACTTCTTGCCTGATGTTACTAGACAGAGTTGAGGTCTATGTGTTGCGACATGTAGGGCCCCTAACCTGTTCCCAATTCAAAAATAAAGGAAAGAAAAAAAACTGAAAAGCTTTACAACAAAAACCACAAGCAGAACAAAAGAGTCTTCTTCTATGTATCGGCCATCTTGGGTTTTTATAGGCTTTGGTAATCTCAAGTCTCTGTGTGTGATTGGCTAATCACAAGGCAGGCAGCAATTGGCTGGAACAACTGCAAACGGATGAACCAATAGAGGGCAGACTCCTGCAACAGAAACACACAGAACGTGTGATTTTTTTTCCCAAACCAGGGGCACGTTCAAGCTCAAACCGGTGCACAACATTTTGCTACGGTTTCCGGGTTGAACGACATGTTTCCTGGAAACGGTGTGCAACGGGGTTTGAGATACATTTTCTCTTGTTTGGTGGGTGTGTCAAAAATGTCAGCCCAATCAGCAGCAACATGTATATAAACCACGCGGTATTAAAGAGACAGCAATGGGTCCAAGTAAAGTCGTTTACAAATGTGTCCGCTGCAGCTCGCTATACGCAACAATTGAAGATATTAGAAGACACATGATTGTCGTAAGAGTTTTATAGTAAAAATATAGCATATCAACATGATGATGTAGCTGTTTATATTTTTGCTTCATTGCAAGGCAAGTTTATTTATATACAAAATTTTGCAGTATTAAACACATATTTATACCGATTTCATCAGGCTCTGAAAATTCTTCACAAAGAACACAAAGAATGTCCTTCTCGGCTGCCATAGTTGCAATTCTTGCGTCATCAGAACAGCACCACCGTTTCCGTTAAAAAACGTTTTTTGTCGGGACTGAACGCAGCCCTGATTTCACCAAGTGCAACATGTTTCTGGATCAACATTTCAATCAACCAATCAGATTTGAGGGACAAGTTTACCGTTTATAAGTTTAGGCTTACAGTCAGAGTTAGGTGCTTCTACATCAGTGTTATTCACTATCATTTCCCTCTGATTTTGAGCTTTGTTGTAAAGTTGTGGTTTGTGATTTTATTTTAGTAAAAATTTTCATAGGGTTGAACTATAATCTCTAAATTTTCATGAAAAAGATGATGATGGACTTGATCAAACTGAGCTCAACAGACTTCATGATCAAAGGAAACATTGTAAGTTCATTAAAAAGTAAAATGACAAGTTAAATGAAGCTGAACTCGATTGGAGTGTTATTTGTTGCAAATCTACATTTATTTCTGAATTTGTATATTCCTATTCTTTATTTGTGCATTTTTTTTATTTGGATTCTTTTAATTGTGGCATATTTCTTTGTCTATATGTTCATACTGAAGATAAAAGAACAAAATGAATAAAAAATATTAAAATGACTCACCAATAAATATGCAGCAGAATTTGTCCATTTCTCTTAAATAAACGTACATTTTGATAGACAAATAGGCTAAATAAACAAAACATACATGCATAAAATATGTGGATGAGTGAAAACATCTACTTTATGATTTATTTGTTGATTTTGGCAGATCTGCTCCTCTTACCACACAGTAATTCAACTCCAGTGAAGCTCCATCTACAGCAATTCACCAATAATATTTCCATCAGTCTACAAGTACTGACGGGAGAAGCTCTTCGAAAACTCTGAATCACTTGAACCAATTGACTCACAAAATGATTCACTGTTTCGAAGCGCACGAAACGCCTCACGCTGACAACACCTGCTGGTCAAATCTGTGTAAATGCAACGAAAACGTCTCAGTCCGTCTCCGACCGCGCCGCGCCGCCAGGGCAGGGACCGGCCCTCGTACAGCAGGCACTCGAGGTCACAGTAACCACAACACTTACCATGCTTTTAATGCCTAATAATGTAAAATCCAAAAATTGTAAGGTAAATCAGCACTTTTTTCCTATATATAATCCTATTTATTATATATAATGATATTATATATAACACTTTATCAAACATTTTATCAAGCATTTGTTAGAGCATAGTCTCAAAGTCTTAATAATTCACAAGATTTAACTAGTTGTCAAATTCATATAATATTTGTACATATTCATATTTATACTCATACATAATCCAGCGGCTTTTACTCCTGCTGCTGTCATTGGCTACTGCCTCAATTCCTGTACATATTTATGGAGATATTTGTAAATCAGTTGTGCCCCTTCTTGGAAAGTAGTGGGATGTCCCACACAGTCAGAAAGTTTATATTAATTTCATTGTATTCTTCAAAATGATTGTAAATTGGGCCCCGTCTGTTCATGTCACATGATACATGATGTCTCTCCGCACCTCATAACCTCTGCTTGTAAGAGTGGAAATGCTAATTTGATTCTCACATAGGTGTTTCGGGTCACAGACTTGCTTTTATTTTAAATTGAATAAATATTTTTTGCAGAAAAAGAGTGGATCTGAAAGAAGTAAACAACACAAGCTGCTGGAGAGAACAGCACCTGACATTAGAAATAACGCTCTAAAATGAGCAGCTAAACCTTTACATGCTTTAACAAGTTTTTATTTTTAACTTCTTAGGAAAGAGGAATGTCAATTTGTTCTAGAATAAATTGAGATTTTAAAGTGAACATTACTTGTAAGCAAACAGAAATAATCTCTAAAGCCTCTGAAGATGGTCTCAACTCCACTAGATCAAAACAGCTTCAAAATGAATCAAATATAAAATGCTTCCTCAGGTCAGGTCAAGTAATATATAGTGTTTTTGGGTGAAGAACAGTTAATTGATTGACGTCTGTAGGTGTCAACAACACTGTCTATGACATGCAGAAATCACATACTCTGGGTGGACTTATAAACGTGTTAAGATAAATAAATATATATTAAATTAAAAATTATAGATATTCCATATTTTTATAGATATAGAGAGCCTGTCTTTAGAGGCCGTCAAAAATTTGGACACAAGAATTTTCTAATGAATTTCGCTTTTTTTTCTTCTTTGAAAGTAAAAAAATAATTGAAAACAAACAAACAAAAAAATAATAAAAAGGTTAAAACATGTATGTTTCACTGTGGATTTCAGATATATCTCAGAAGAAAACAGCAGACGGATCCTCAGTGTTGTGAGAGAGAGTTTCATATGGGCTGCACAAGATGGTGTTTGTAATGTTTATTTCCCCTGTGTGTTTCTATAAATTACTGCATTTATTTTTGTGCAAGTGTGAAGTTGTCTTGGTTTTTTTCTGTATCTGTTTGTATAAAGAAGGATAAATGAAAGTCATAGCCAGAAGGTGTTTTCCATAGCCAATACTTGGCTTAGCCTCATTGTTTGTTTGTTTATAAATACTGCTGCCTGTTGCCAGCATATTTGAGGTCTAAATCAACTTTGGATGGTAAGAAACCAACAAACAGAGTGTATAGTAAAAGAGCTATGACCCCACCTGCGGCCATCTTGGTTCCACTGCGTGCGGAGTCTGCTGCCTTTCACGACATGTTTGTCATAAGAGTTTTATAATAAAAATATAGCATATCAATATCAATGTAGTTGTTTATATTTTTGCTTCATTGCAAGGATCTTTCTTTTCCATGAAAGATCGAAGTAAAACATTCACAATAATAATTCGCATCTTTCAAGATCAAGTGTCATTACAAAAACAAAGTACACAAGTCACTAACCTAATCCTTCAGTACCTCACATGGATACTGCCTCTCTCCCAAAAATCAAACAGTATGAGGAAAAAATACATTTGAATTGTGCCATTCATTTGCTCAACAAGGCCATTAGACTGGGGATGGTATGGAGAACAGAGACTCCTGGTGATGCCCAGTTTCTCACACAGGCTAAAATTGACCTTTGGGAGAAAAAAAAATGCATTTTCATGTCGTTATATCAATTTATTTTAACTTGATTTGTTTTTAAATAACCCTGTTTACAAACTCTCTTCCCTAATCTGTTAAAAGTCACTTTGGTGCTCCAAATTTGTATTTGAGAGGATAGGCTTTAGACCACTTGGTAAAATAGTCCACCATAACACACATATACTGGTGGCCATTTTCACTCAGCTTGCCTACAAGATCCATCCCAATTAATTCCAGTGGTACTGTGTCCTGAAATGGGAATCTGTGTTTTAAATATTCAGGACTAAGGCTATAACATCTTAAAAGTATGTTAATATAACATACTTTCTCCTTTATTGATTTTTTTCTGGTCTGACACTGAGCTGTCTGAAAGAAGAGAAGTGGGTCAAGAGCATTGTAATGTAATATTGTAAACAACAACAACATCTAATATGGCATGTTTAACAATGAACTTACCCACTTGCAGATGTCCTGCTCCATGCCAGGCCATTAAAATCTAGGAATAATGGCATGTAAGTTTCCTCAGTGTCCTCCAAGAGGATCTGTGTGGAATTCCTCAAAGATATTGTGTTCCTCCTCAGGTGAAAGGACAACTCCAGTCAAACGCTGACTCTCGTCTTTTTCTTCTGATGTAATGCAGTTCTCCATCTGATGGAATCATGTTATATTAGTAAATAAAGCTCACGATTGTATTTCCTTTTTGTGGTGTGAAACAACTTAACTCACCATTACCCTTCAGTGTGAAATTTTCACATTGTCTCTTTATATAATGGTGCTGGATATTGGTTATCCTAAAAAACTTTGATTTGATTTGATTTACTTGGATCAATTTGCCTTGGCAGGATGGCTTAGTAACAGTGATGCCAGTGATGACACTGAATTTATAGACCTTTTCATCTGTTCCTAATTATTAGCAGGCAAAATCATTGATAGCACATAATGTGATGAATTAGGTAGGAAAGAGAATATGTTAATGAGGTTGGTACCACTCAAATGAAATTAACTAGCATAATTCAAATTTATATTATGTATAAAGAGACCCACAACTTTTAATTTTATCTGATAAAACTGACAGGCTGATAGTGATGTATACTGTCTTTTAGAATATTAGTCATATTTGTAATTATTCATCATCACTGTATGATAATATGTTCTGCTTATTTCAGTCATGAAAAGTTGTGGATGCCACTGAGAGGTTTTTACAGGACTTTAATACAAAAGACCGTATGGAAGCTGGAAAAAACGTCAGTAAGAAAGATCCTACAGCATGGTTCATTTTTAATTGTTAAACATTTGTAAAACACTTAATTATGTCTCACTGAAAATATAAACATGCCATATGTGATACACAAATTGTGGAAAAAATACCATCCTGTGTTCATCATACATAATAAAGAGTTTGGCTTTGAATCCTGCACATGTTTTCAACTGTCAGGAACACAAGTGGTCTGGTTAGAGATCAGTGTGTAGTAGGTCAAATGAAAAGCTGGAGTCATGAACTCAGAGAATTTACTGAAGATAAAGTGCAAGTAGTTCTGTTAAGCTATTTGAATCATTTAGAAAAAAAATAAAACAATATCTGAAACATTGTGCTCTTATAATTCCTAAGCCAATGCAAAATGTTGATTTCAAATCAGTCATAAATCCAGGATGAAACTTCTTAACCAAGATGAACATTCCTGGAGTCCATTGGTAAAGTCACACACCTGCATAATACCAAACAAGCCCTGCAATCACAACATTAAAAGAACAAGCATTCTTCCCTCTTCAAGGTTGAGTTTCATCAAAACCCACAAAAATCTTAGCTTCATTCAACTAAAACAAAAACAACAGGATAGAATACTTTCACACAGAGCAGAATCTAACAGTGCATGAGATAGTTACCTTCATATTCACCTTACTTTTCAGCTAAGAGTAGTGATGGGAGATTTCGAAACACTACTTCATGAAGCTTCGAAACCTTTATGAATCTTTTGTTTCGAATCAGTGGTTCAGAGTATCAAACTGCCAAAGTCACTTGATTTCAGTTGACTTGAAACTTTGAAAAGTTAGTTAACTCTCCCATCACTAGGGCTGCATCCGAAACCATATACTTCCTTACTATATAGTAGGCAAAAAACAGTATGTGACAAAAAAAGTTTGTCTGAATTCACAGTACTCCTAAAAGAGTAGGCAAAAAGTACCCAGATGATTCTGAAGTGAGTGGCTGTGTCCGAAATCGCCCCCTATACCCTTAAATAGGGCACTATTTGAGGGGACAGACATTTGTAGTGGTGTCCGAAACCATAGTGAACGATGTTGAGTTCACTCATTCAATCCCACAATGCACCGCAATAACGAGTTTACAACCGAGAATACCCATAATGCACTGTGAGTCGCGCGCCCGCAGCTGAATCAATCACTCATTCATTTTCCAAACCGCGCTGGTCCAGCATAATATTATACAGCTATAAATTCCTTTTTAATTGATAATTAAATTGTTTAATTAAGGTTTGTACATGCTAGTTTCCATGGCAGAGTTCAACATAAACATTCATTACTACTGGATCTGCCAGTTTGCTACGTTTCAAATGATTATTAAACAGCAGCACAAACTATGTGAAATTGGCAGCCCAATTCGACAGTGTGGCGATTGTAGTACATCCAGATTACATTCATACACACATCTCATACTATATCATACTTTTTGTAATTACTCATTCAAAAAAGTTTTCATAAACAGGCTTTAATATGCTGGTCCCTAATATGTAATTATAATTTTCTCTACATGGCTATTTTATCTGGAATAACCAAAATATTTTAATTATAAAAATAAATTTTTATTTTTTTAAACAATTGGTTTGATAAAAATACTTTTAGTGAGTCAACTTTTAGATGATAGGAGTGTTTTGCTCTCATATGAACACTCAAATGCAAGAAATCTCTTTCCCAGTCTCCCCAAGAGATGCCATTGTTTTTGGTGCAGTTCCTGATTGTGTCGAATCTTTAGTCAGTTCTGTCCCTAAAGGTCCTTTATGCTCTCCTCCTATTTTTGACAGCACAAATCTATTTGTTGATCAATGTCTTCTCAGCAGTTCGTCAAACAAAAAAAAAAAATCGCTCAATTCTTAACAGAAATCAGATCTGTTTACCTGCTTGTGTAAGCTTTTGGAATAACAAATTTAATGATATAATTTGGGAAGATTTCTGGCTTCTTCGGCAAAAATATCTTTTATCTAGTAAAGCTGTTGAAGTCTTTATTAAAATGATTCACAACTGCTATCCAGTTAATTATAAACTAGCTAAATTTAATAATAATATTTCCTCCTTGTGGTCCTTTTGTCATCATTTTGAATAGATGATTAACCATTTGTTTTGGGACTGTGTGTATTGCAAAGTATTTTGGGTTGATTTTTCAAACTTTGTTAAAAGATATCTATCGTCTAACTTCTGTATAAGCCCAAAAATGTGTTTTTGGTGTGTCTCTGAATTTAGACACTTCTCATTTTAATTTTGTACTTAATTTACTTTTCTTTCTTACCAAATTTTATATTCACAAATGCAAATTCTCTAAGAAAACTATTTTTAAGAAAGATTTTGATTTAGATCTAAACTCTTTAAGAAATTCTAAAAATTATATTGTATGTCAGACTTACAGTGTAAATTACAGTGTAATACATTTGGCCTAATTTAATATGCTTTTTTTTTTTTTTTGTGACCCTCATCTTTGTTCTGTTTAGTGTTGTTAAATATTGTTCGTTGCTGTTTGTCTTGTATTTGTTGTTACTGCATAATAAAACTTTTTTTTTTTTTTTACTTCTATCTTAACTATATCTGTTGGTTTCTGTGATTAGAAGACATGACAACACACTACAGACACAATATGATTCACTATGTTGAAAAGAAAATACAGTTTTACTTAAGTGTGCTGACAAGTCTGATCATCCACTGAAATAAAAGACTTTTATTGAAACTGAATGTTCCATGTTAACATGGGCGTGGTTTGTGATCGTGACAGGAAAGTATGGTGAAGTTCCTTGAAACGGCATCAAAAAAAAAAAAAAAAAAAAAAAAAGAAGAAGAAGAAGAAGAAGAAGAAGAAGAAGAAAGCATCAAATACGCAGGAACAGACACTGCGAAATCAAAACGCTTTATTATGCATACCAGTGTATACAATTGGTGAAACATACGTTTTTTAATCTATGATCCGTGAAATATCACATGTGACGAATCTGTCGCAGTCTAACATCTGCTGGAAATCCAGGTAAACATCAGCGTGCACGCGCATGTCCGTATATGATCCCCAGATGATCCATATCACCTGTTGATACTCCGAACAGACGAAGAATCTTCCAGAAATGACAATCTTTTGAAAGCCACGGATGTTAAAACATGAAGAAAGGGTTACTGAGAAAGAGTTATTGAAAACGAATTTTCTAAAGGTTTCTGAAGGTTTTCTCCCATTTTCTCTTCTGTTTTAGGCTGTTGATTTTGTGATGTGAAATCGAAACTATTTTTGAACCAGACATTTACAGTAAACATGTAGATGAAGCCTAACGTGAATGTGTTTATTATTATTATTTTTGTCAAAGAACACATCTGTTATTATTAAATTTAATATTTCAGTTCATTATAGCAATTATGATTAGTAGTTATACAGTGTGACCATTATAATTCAGGTTACTTTTACTAAATCAATTATTTTAGAATCACTTGATAGTAATGAATTCAACCATCATTGTGAACTTGAAGTAATGATTAAATGACAAACAATTCAGCAATTAAAGATTGTGAAAATATGATTGAAATGATATTAAACTGCAATAGAGAATAAAACAAATTAGGTTTAAACAGTGTAAATTTCTGTTTCCCAGTGAATTCATATTTAGAGTCATGAGTCAGTTAAACTCATTAAACAATCTGAAATTATTAAGACCATTCAGTTATTTTACATGACAATATATTTGTAACTCACTTTATTTTATTCATTGTTTTTGCTGTTGTTTCTAACTCATCATTCTTCATTATTTTCTTCAGTAACTGCCATGTTCTTCATCTCTGTAAAATCTGGTCATTTCCAGGTCCTGCTGAACGATTGATTGTTTTCTCAAACCAGTGCTGATCAGAGGAGCGAGGAAAGGACTCTCTCTCTAAGATGAGTCTCTCAGAGAAACACAGGTAAGACTGCGTCTGTTTCACACTATCATTTTAAACTACTGGAGTTTGTTTTTTCCTGTGAAAAACAAAACTTTAAGCATTGTTTTATATTTCTTCAATTTTGAACTTCTTAAATTAACTCTTGACATTGTTTATAAAACCTGTTTGCCACTCTATAGACAATATCACAGTTAATAAATTGTTAATTTCCTTCTAGACGCGACCACACTGAATTAAACCAAATACATGACTTTCGTTTTTAGATCATAAAATTATTGACAGACATTAGGAAACAACTATACACTTAATTTAATCAAAGTATACTAACAAAACTGTGTCACAAAGACATTTCTGCTCTCTATTTCTGTCAATAAAAAAACTTGACATGTTCTCTTAAAATAGTCAAGTATATTTTTTTAACATATTTAATCTCACTCATGTACATTAAAGAAATCATTAAACCAATCTGAGCCAGTAAAATAAAATTATCAATAACTGTAAATTGTGTGAGTGTGTGCATTTCTGTGGAGGATTAGATAAAGACACGGATGTGTTTCAGACACAGTTGAACCTCCTTTACTAAAGTGTTTTTCTCTCTGTTCTTTGTGTCATTAGTGTAAGATCAGGATCACATGTGTCCAGCTCTGTGTCTCTGAAGAGTGATCAGTCAAAAGATGTAGGACCACTCTTCAGTGGGGAAAAACCATCATCTGATAAAAGGTATTTTGTGTGTTTACATTATAGTGTTGCATTATTTGTCCACAGTGGTGTATGTGATTGAACTTGACTGAATAAAACAATAAGTCACAATCAAACTCAATTCCTGGGAACCTTATGAAACTCATTCCAGTAACACAATTACACAGTCAAACACAAGGAGGCATAAGTTCACTATGCAAAATAGATCATGCAACTAAACATGTAAATATCCATCCATCCAACCATAGTCATAAATGGACAAATGCACAGCTATACTGCATTTAATTACTAATTGCAACATTAAACCTTTTCAAATTGAGACTAAAGTATCTCCTGTAGTAAAGTGTTTTTTCTTTATTCTTTGTGTCATTAGTGTAAGATCAGGATCACATGTGTCCAGCTCTGTGTCTCTGAAGAGTGATCAGTCAAAAGGAGAAGGACCAGACTTCAGTGGGGAAAAACCATCATCTAATAAATGGTATTTCATGTTTCTAATTTTTGGTCACACATTGACTGTTAAAAAGTTGTATCAGTGAATATCAATCATGAAACATTTTTAGATCAAATATTTATCAAAGTTTTCATGGTTAATGTTTTTTTTTCTAGCTTTCTGTAATATTTTGCCTAGAAAATCAGTATTTTATTGTATTTATTTGATTACAGGCTTCAATATGAGACATTAGACTCAGACGTTCAGACTCACAGGAACCACAAGAATTTCAAAGACAATCTCCTGTGGATCTTCCAGGTAGGAAAACACATTTTCATAAATGTTTAATATTTATACCAAACAAATAGTATTTGTTATTGAACAAAAAAATGTAATTTAATTAATCTTGATCACTTAATTTTCCTTTTAAGCACATTTGTTTTTCTGTTTGTGAAAAATAACAGCTGGTTAGCATGTTAGTCTTTTAATTGAATTTTTTATTTTTGCGGTATTATAATTATTGAATAAACAGTTTTGACCAAATGTAGATGTACAAATTGGTTTAAATTGTGTTATTCTGTCTTTTTTCTTACTTTTGTTTGTAGGATCTTGAGAGCAAAATAATCACATTTCTGAAGAAAGAGCTGGAAAAGTTTAAGAAAATATTACAACATGAGAACACAGAAAACTTAGTGAAGGACTTTAATGAGAATAGATGCAGTATCAAAGCAGCAGCTCTTGATCTCACACTACATTACCTGAGAGAGATGAAGCAAGATGAAGCTGCTGATGCTCTAGAAGGTCAGAGACTCATGACCATCTGTCAGATTGTCACTTATTAATGTAGACTATCTATAAAACTTTAAATGAAGACTAAAACCATGTACTTTTTGTCCTTGTGTTCAGATGAGCTGCTCTTCATTCATCAGCTAAAATGTGGCCTAAAGAAGAAGTATCAATGTGTGTTTGAAGGAATGGCGAAGCATGGTGACTCCACACTTCTGAATAACATCTACACAGATCTCTATATCACTCAGGGTGGCAGTGAACAGGTCAATACTGAACATGAGGTCAGACAGATTGAAGTTGCTTCCAGGCGTCATGAATCTCAAGAGATTCAGGTTAAATGCACAAATTTGTTTGAAGCTCCTGAACAAGACGAGGAGATCCGAACTGTACTGACAAAAGGAGTCGCTGGCATCGGAAAATCAGTCTCTGTGCAAAAGTTTGTTCTGGACTGGGCTGAAGGAAAAGAAAATCAAGATATCAGTTTCATATTTCCTCTTCCATTCAGAGAGATGAACTTAAAGGAGAAAGAAAAACTAAGTTTGATGGACCTTATAACAAATTTTTTCCCAGAGACAAAAGGACTGAACCTTACAAGAAGGAATCAATTCAAAGTCCTGTTCATCCTTGATGGATTGGACGAATGTCGCCTTCCTCTGAAGTTTGATTGTAATGAGACGTGGTGTGATGTATCGTCACCAGCCTCTCTGGATGTTCTCCTAACGAACCTCATGAAGGGAAATCTGCTTCCTTCTGCTCTCATCTGGATCACCACCAGACCAGCAGCTGCCAGTAAGATTCCTCCTGACTGTATCGACCGGCTGACAGAGATACGAGGATTCAGTGACGCACAAAAGCAAGAGTACTTCAAAAAAAGATTCACGGATCAGAATCAGGCCAACACAATCATTGATCATGTTAAAAAATCAAAGAGTCTCTTTATCATGTGCCACATCCCAGTCTTCTGCTGGATTTCAGCCACTGTTCTCCAGAACATTCTGGAGGAGAAAAGAAATAATGATGTGAAAAACAATCAGGTTGATGAGATCTCTAAAACACCACAGGAATCAAATACTGAAGACACTCCCAAGACTCTGACACAAATGTACACACACTTTCTCCGCTTTCAGATCCAGCAGAGCCGCCGAAAGTATGATGGAGAATACGCAGCAGATGTTTCCTGGGATAAAGACGCCATCCTTTCACTGGGGAAACTGGCATTTCATCAGCTGGAAAGAAACAACGTGATCTTCTATGACACAGACCTGGAAGCCTGTGGTATTGACGTCTATAAGGCATCAGTGTACTCAGGCATGTGTACCCAGATCTTTAAGGAGGAAACAGGGATCATTCTTGGTACCATGTACTGCTTTGTTCACTTGAGCATTCAAGAGTTTATTGCAGCCCTTTATGCACATCTGTTTCTAGACATCAACAAGAAAAGTGTGTTTGTTCATGAGTCTACAGAACAGAAAAGCAAAAATGAAACCATGATTGATTTTCTGAAGACTGCAGTGGACGAGGCGCTCAAGAGTGACAATGGACACCTGGACCTTTTCCTTCGCTTCCTCCTCGGTCTGTCACTCCAGTCTAATCGTCGACTCTTACGGGGTCTGTTGACACAGCAAGACACCAATGACCAGAGCAACAAGGAAATAGTTCAGTACATCAAGCAGAAATTAGAAGGTAATCTGTCTGCAGAGAGATCCATCAATCTGTTCTACTGTCTGAATGAACTAAACGACCAAACTCTGGTGAAGGAGATTCAGACCCACCTTAGCAAAGGAAGTCTCTCATCTGGTGACCTTTCACCTGCCCAGTGGTCTGCTTTGGTCTTTGTGTTGTTGACATCAGAGGAAGAGCTAGAGGAGTTTGAGCTTCAGAAATTCAAGAAATCAGACGAGTGTCTCATTAGATTATCGGCAGTCATCAAAACCTCCAGAAGAGCTCTGTAAGTCATTTAACATGTTTTGTCATGTTTTGCTCTCATCTGAAAAATGCATTTATCTACATTATTCTATAGTGAATCCCCATCATGAAAATTAACTTAAAGGCCCTGATATACAAGCAAATTTCTTTTTCGTTCTTCGTTTAGGGGTAAAACGAAGTTCGAAATACGTGAGCAGCGATATACTGTAATTGAACATCTGACACCACCCACACTGCTGAGAGCGACAGTTTAATGAATATGTACAAATGTTGCCCGCTTTCCTCTCAGTAACAAAATAAACACAATAAAACTGAGAAACTAGCAAGGATTTGTGGATATGTTTGTTTGCACAAGCTCTGTAATTCGGCACTCCAGCAAAGTCACGTCGCGTTTATATTATAACACTTTATACAGTATATTCGTTCGGCCTGATTTTGTTCGAAATGATTCACATCAGTTTGTTCTTCGATTTCGTTTGAAGTGTATCAGGGCCTTTACCCAGTAAAGCCTGACATATGAAATAATAGTCTGAAAAAATCTATTTTTTTAATGGAGACAGTTTATCAAATATTTAGACAAAATATAAAAGAACATTTAAAAATGTTTGCGTATTTGTTTTTGTTACAGATGTTATTTATATTGCCAAAAAATAAAATAATTCTGAAAGGTTATGATATAAAACAAGAGATTTTTATATAACAGGCTAAATGAAGTACAATTATATTATCAGTTGGTACTCTGTATCTCCCAATAATTTGATATTTTAAATGCTTAGTTTTATGAGAAGTGCTTTAGTTTTAATTGTGTTTGTACTGCAATAAGTAGATGATTGAGAGATTTACAAATAAACATTTATCAAAAGTCTGTTGTATCATATTTGATGTACACATTTTAAGATGGTTTTCTAAAAATTATTTTTTTTTTTAATCTAGTTTAAATTCAAATATGTATTTCTAATTGAGTAAATATTAAGTAAAATAAATATAAATTTAATTTCAGCAATTGTTATGGATGTGTTTATACTATCATTAAATTAATGATATTTCACCCATTGGCCCTGCTCTCTAAGATATCAGCGTCGGCCATCGGTTGACCAGTAATCAAAGAAACCTCAATCGCTTTAATCCAGTAAATGTTAATCTTAAAATATTAATAACTAATACAATTTAAGTAATTTTAGATTTAGTAGTAATTTTAGATTAGATTTAAGTAATCTTAGCTTAAATCATTAAAGATTTCATAGCAACAAGACATATACATGTGAATGCAGGCATTTTTTCAGACATCCCTAACCCTAAAATTTACATAAACTCCAGAACATAGTATTTACATAAATTCTCAAGCTTTGTTGTTGTTGAGCAACCGAAGTGTG
Source organism: Ctenopharyngodon idella (assembly GCF_019924925.1). Classification (NCBI taxonomy): domain Eukaryota; kingdom Metazoa; phylum Chordata; class Actinopteri; order Cypriniformes; family Xenocyprididae; genus Ctenopharyngodon; species Ctenopharyngodon idella. Next base: position 3,430,416 of record NC_067221.1, on the reverse strand, counting down.
AGCTGTTGAAGCAACGCCTTCTTTTGGAAAGCGGGCTGCAAGCAGCAGCTCATTTGCATCTAAAGGGACACACACAAAAAAGGCACGTTTTTGCTCACACCCAAATAGGGGCAAATTTGATAAGCTATAATAAATGATCTGTGGGGTATTTTGAGGTGAATAGGTGGGGTGGGGACACCAGAGACTTATATTACATCTTGTGAAAGGGGCATTATAGGTCCCCTTTAAGTGTCCCCAAAGAAGTGAGCCAAAGGCAACAGTGACAGGAACCCAAACTCCATCAGGTGAAAGAAATATAGAAAAAATCATTGGAGAAACCAGGCTCAGCTATAAAAAGCTAGAAATCTTAACACAAATATTTTATTTTTCATTCTTCATATTTTTCACATGCTTCATTTTACCCAGGAAATTTGTACAGGAAATACTAGTTTTTGAGGAGTATTCATATTTTAGCTCTGCCTCTTTACTGTATATATGCTGTTTATGTAAAAATAATAATGGAAAATATATTTAATATTTGTATGTAGAAAATGTATTGATGTGTTCCATCTAATTCTGTGATGTGATTTATTTCTCTTGTAGGTTAAATGACTGTAACTTAACAGACAAAAGCTGTTCAGCTCTGGCTGCAGTTCTTGGAGCAGATACTAATCTGAAAGAGCTGAACATGAACAATAATAATCTGCAGGATTTAGGATTGAAGCTGCTCTGCACTGGACTGAAGAATATAAACTGTAAATTGGAGATACTGAGGTAAGTTGAGCCACAGGAGTCAAATGCCGAGAGTGAGGTGCAATGACTGACGGGATGTTGTCAGAGGCAAAAGCGCAAGAGAACTTTTGTTAATAAATGTTGCATTTCTTTGTTTAAAGTGCCCCTATTATGGATTTTTGAAAATTATCTTTTATGTAGTGTGAAACATAGCTCTAAATGATTGAAAACATCCTGCAAAGTTTTAAATCTGAAAGTGCACCGTATATTAAGTTATTGTCTCTCAAAAGTAAGAGTAGACTCTGAATCAATTAAACGAGTCATTTGTAAAATGAATCTTAAGCTGTAAGTACGATTAATAATTGTTGCCACATTTGACAGACTGACTGTTTTGTAGGAAAGAATGTAGTTATAATTCTCACAGAGAAAATAATTTAAATTAGTTAAGTTTTTAAGGAGCCAAGATACAAAACTGCCCCCTAACAAAAAGACTAGTAAAAAAATACATTAAATTCTTCTATACAAATATGCGATTAGCAAGGACTAAAATCCAGTGTCTTACATCCACACTTTTCTGAGTTTCAGTTCAATGGCCTAAGTAGACTAACATTACTGGACTGAAACCCTTATAGGGTTCAATCTTAACATGTCAGTGACGTCTCCGCGTCCAAATTCCAAGCCAGAGTCACCTCATTCTCTGTAGCATGTACAATATGTATTTATCCTAGTTGTGTGTTGTGTTCGCTCCGTGCAGCTTGTAGGTCTCCGGCTAACCAGCTAACAGCAGTATGTGTTCGCTCGCAATTGTCTCGAAATGTGTCCAATGTTTTTTGTTGTTATTACTTGGAGTTATGATAAAGAATAGAGTAATACGTTGGTGTAAAACTGCAGTGCTTTATCAATACGTTTCTGCATTGCACTTACGCATATACCATGACTGTGTGTTTACCACCGAGCTGTGGGCTAGGTTCGCTAACATAAACAACACAAAGCAACTTAATTCCACTCTGAGTCTTTATTTTTAGAACAGAGCGGATCACCATCATTATTATTATAATATAATGTAAGTGATGCAAGCACTATATACTGTACTCCGTGTTAACCAGCAGAAGTCATCTGACCAATCACCGCAGATTAGCGTCACGCAAACAAGGGGTTCGGCAAAATGAATCATTGAGCGAATCATTTGGGAGTTGTTGAGCAAATAAAGTAAAAATAAATGCATATTATAAGACAATTAATGTGTTTTTTGACCTTGCATGATTTTAAACCTGTTGTTGGGGACTTCCAAAACAAAAATAGGAACCTTTCATATGCCATAATAGGGGCACTTTAATATATGTGAGTTTGTTTTTGTTTTATTGTTGCTGTGTTTTTCATTAAAAAATAATAATTAACTACGAACTAAGCATTCGTTTAAAAACCCAAAGATCTTTTATTTATTTGTTACAATGTGGGTATACCATATCATCCGTCTTATTAATTTTGGTAATAAAAGTCCAATGTTTAAAAAGCGCAATGGGCTCAGTGCTCAAGATGGTCTCTTTGAGATTTGGTGGTGTGAGTGTGTGCAGGTTTACCTCCACTCATACTCTTTCAGTCTTAGCGATGTTTGCATTTACTGTAAGAAGAAACTTTTATATGAAGCTTGGCTAGGTATAATTAATTTTTTTTTTTTTTAAATTAAAGAGAAGATGGGGTTACACTTTGTTTTACAGTGCTGTAGTTACATTGTAATTACTCAAATAAGTACTGAGTACTATTAATTAATTACATGTACTTACTATAGAGTTAGAGTTACAGTTAGGGTTAGGGTTTGGTTTAGGGTTAGTTACTTGTAATTATGCATAATTTACTGTTATTACTATAGGAAGTACATGTAGTAATGTGTAACTACGGTACTGTAAAATAAAGTGTTACTGAAGATGGTGGTCTATCAGAGATGAAAGAAAACATTCTTACATTATTGTGTACCTCTGTGGCTGTGCTGTAATTCATCAAGATGCGCAGAGATTATCTTTCATTCTTTCTCCTCTTGTTTGTCTCCATATTCAGTTGTCAGTTTTTGCAACTAACTTTCAATACATTTGTACAAAGAACAAAATCAGGGTTCCCACGCGCCTTGAAAGTACTTGGATTTCAGACACATGAATTCAAGGCCTGGAAAGTACTTGAAAACAAATATTGGTCTTTGAAAGTGCTTGAATTAAATTTGAAATAAATTTTGTGAAAATTATAACAGATCCTCCTTAGTCCTAAAGTATATTTGTTTTGGAATATTATTTTACAATCAGTTTCCGAGTGTTTTCCATTGCGGTACTTTCCCTTGCTTGTTATTAGGCGGGGTTTGGACATTTGAGCAGCTGTGACACTTGCTGTGTCCGAAATGAACATTCTTATAGGGGTGTGCGATTTTGATCGTGGACAATTAAAAGGTCTCCACGATCGGCTTTTGAAGAAATATCGTTGTATCGTGCTATAGTGCTTTCTGTCAGTTGCAGTCCTGGTGCCTCTGTCTTAACATACTGTGAAGTACAAAGTGACATACATTCACATCACATGTTAACACAGCAGTAGAGTTATACTCACAGAACACTGCAGTTATTCACAATCACAAAAGTTTATTATTTGCATGAGTTTTAAAGCCTTGCCGGTTAAACACTTTCTGGTCTGACACGTTCTTTTCTGAGCGGATACACCCGAAGCGCACACACTCTAAAAGCCTGTCAAACACTGCATTTGCTGGAAAAAAGTTTTCATTCGCATCTTATTCTGCTAAAACTGTCAAATACACACAAGGTTTACACCATCGGTTAAGTGTAAAGTGAAAGTAAACAGTTGAGAGACAATCGAATGCGTGTCAATATATAAGATGCGCGCATTAAAGGGACAGACAACACATGCTGCGACTTGTCCTTAAAGGGATAGTTCAACCAAAAATGAAAATTCTGTCTTTATTTACTCACTCTATAGTGAGTAAATATCACCCACCCCTACTTATTAATAAGAATATTATGCATATTGTGTGTAGTTAGTTGTCCCCCAAGGGGGCGTTCTCCCCACTCTACCCTAAATTCACAATTGCAAGTTAAAAAGTCAGAATTGTGTGATTATAAAGCCACAATTGTGTCTTATAAAGCCACAATTGTGTCTTATAAAGTCAGAATTGAGATATATAAATTGCAATTTTTCAAATTGCAGATTTTTTTTTCTCAGAAGTGCTCATTTATATCTCTCAATTCTAACTTTTTTCTCAGAATTGCAAGCTTATGTCTATAATATATTGTATATATTCTGACAATTACGATCCATATGATTTTTTTTCACTCAATTGCAAAATTAATTATTTTTTACAATATTCTCTCTATATTATAATGTTTTTACTCAAGTAATGATTCATAAAAAATGAAAACCAAAAGTGTGGAAAGATTGTTAATATTAGGGATAAGAAAGCTGCAACTGGTTTTAATGTTTCCAAAATTAATGTACAAATGATTCTAACCTCTTCTGGGTTAAAATGGATGCAAATGCAATAGGAGGGTTAAAATGTTAAGAACTGTAAGAGGTCTTTCATGACGCTCCATATGCTGGGATGTGAATTTGATAGGTGCTTGATATAAAATAAATTTAAAAAGTCCTTGAAATTCATTGAATCTGGTGATCATGAAAGAGTGGGAACCCTGACAAAATAAAATTCACTTTGAGGATTTCTGTTGTTCAGGTTTAACTGATTAATCATCTGAATGTTTTCATTCCTGTTCTAGACTCTCTAACTGCAGTGTAACAGAAGAAGGTTATAAATCTCTGGCTTCAGCTCTGAGATCAAACCCTTCACACCTGATAGAGCTGGATCTCACAGGAAATGATCCTGGACAATCAGGAGTGAAGGAGCTCAGTGATTTACTACAGGATCCAAACTGTCAACTGAAGACACTGAGGTGAGACGGGATGAAATAATGAACATTATTAACAAAATATGCAAGCTAACAAAATATGGAGGCTAAATAGTCATAACAAATATATCATTTTAGTCATACAATAAGTTAGACAATTTGTTGCATCAAAATGATCAAGATCAGATCAGATGCTGCAGGTTCTGCATGATGATGATAACCGTCAACACAGTTTAGTTGTGGTTCAAGCTACAGGTCAAATAGACATTATGGGTCAGTATATGTGCTATTCTGGAGCAGTGTTGGGTGTAATGCGTTACTGTAGTTAAATTACTTATCCACTGAAAAAGTAAAGTAAGGGATTACTGTTCATTTTTAGGTAATTTAATTTCAGTTGCTTATAATGTACTTGCGTTACATACTGTAAATTAGTTCAATGGTTCTGTTTAAATCAATATTGAATTTAAAATCTAAATTTGTTGTCTAAAGGTAAAAGTGAACGCTGCCTCTTTAAAATTGTTAGCTGTAGTGCAGTTGCGCGTGAGTTCGCAACTTCGCACCAGTTGGCTGCGTAGACGCTGTCTGAAGATGTCGGCAGAAGCGAGTGGCTGTTTTGCAGAATGGAAATAATCCAATTACTTCATTTTTTTTGATACAGGTAGGCAAGAACATTACTGTAAAATGTAAGCTATGTCCTAGAGAGAAAAAACTGCGCTCGCTCTGTGAGAGACGGATTTCAGTCAGTGTGCTCTCACATAAATGTTCAAATACACACACAGTTATGTCAAAATACCCGTCTTGGCATATATTCGCGTTGGTTATGTGAATACGAACAGCAAGTGTAACAGCATATTGTCTCCGTCCATTATCAAACAACAAAAGAAAAGCTTAAATAAGGATTAATCTATATTTAATTTATACAGTTATGACTATGCAGAGTTATTTTATATTTGATTATTCAATTTCTGTGGTATTTTTACTTAGTACTATTAGACCTACCTGGAAAAAAATATATAGCATTGTTTTATTTGTATTTTTATATATTTTTACCGTGGTATCGACTTTGGTATCGAGTATTGTGCACTTTTGGTGGTGTCGGTACCGACTACTAGATTTTTCTGACATTCCTATTTGTTACTAAAAAAATTTTAAGTATTATAAAGTAAATAAAAGTATTATAGTATATGTTTTAATAAAGTTAAAATGTTTTAAAAAGCTATAAAAGGCTAAACTATTCCATGTTTGATTAAATTATTAAAAAAGTTTCCTTTCTATTGTCCATCCGGTCAAGGTTTATAGGAATTTTAAGAAGTAATTAATAAGTTACTTATTGAGTAATTAAATAAAATTTTCAGGCAGAGTAATTAGAAAAGTATTTTAAATACAACATTGATGATGTAATTAGCAATGGATTTGTAAAAATCGCATTTCATGTGATTTTTGGCCATTCAGGATGGGTCAATACCACAATTTTGGCTTCGGTACGGTACCACAATCTAATACCGGTATATCGGTATTAAATCGATACCATACAGGGTCTAAATTTTGGTGCGGGTATTGCGCATAATTATTCTCATTCTCGCAGGTTGTGCGTTTACAAAGAGGGAAATTACCGCAAATGTTTATTAGTAAATTAATCAACACAGATTATCACATCAAATCAGTAATTGGTTACCACTTATAGCACACTTGAACCCATAGTCTACTACAAGTGTTAACTAAATACATTTTTAAAATACAGAGATAGTATATTAAAAGCACATTTTAGTTCATATTTCATGGTGTTTCAAAATAGCACAGTTGAGTACACTTAGATGTTCTTAAGATTATCTTAAGAAGTACTAAAGAAGAATCTTTAGTATATTAAGTACAAAATTAGTGTGCGAAAATAGAGCACTTTAAGTACATATGCGCCCTGCGATACAACACTCTCGTGCGGGTTTCGGACAACTTATGGAAATCACTTGCCCACGTTTTTTTAAACCCATTTTGAACATCCAAGCGATTTTATCATTCAGTAGTAACGTACTTGGGAGCTCTGTGAGAGATGGTTTCTTTGCGCTTATACCAACAAACAACGCACACACAAGCCGCCTGTATAGAGCTCGCGCCTTCCAAATTGAGTTGTTTTACCTTAAACGGTATTTAATGTATTAACAGTGACTATTCAGTGTTATTTTACATTTGATTACTTTATTAAATTTCTGTAACTAGCATTTCTGTACCTGAATACTTCTGTAAGAACTAGCTAAACTTAAGTGCAAATATTAGGAGATAAACATCATTGGTTCAAACGCACGCTGGAGCTTTCATGTTATCTAAACGATATGATCTTATGTACGTGTGTGTAGGTTTGATGGTTCTTCATCATTTTTATAAGCAAAGCAATTCCAAATTATACGTCTACTGCTGTCATTATTAACAAAGAATAAACACTAACAAGAAGCGAAACTCAATAGAACGTTCCATTGGAACACCAGCGCCCAGCAGCAGCTCTGCGTTTCCGCCATTTTGACTTGAAAGTCGGTCGAGTCGGTCCACTAGCTTCTATGGCAATATCAGCTGCTTTGTTTAAAAAACAAAAAAACAAAACAAAGTACATTAAAGCTAAAATCCAACCTGAATGATGACAACAGAATAAAATACTATCACTAGTGATCATCAAATCCTTTTAACAGTTTATTTTACAGACTTTGTGTTTAAGTCTTCCACTTTTTTCACAAAACCTTTGCTCTCTAGAAACGCAGTCAGTTTGGGTTAAAATTCGTTGAAGTTCAAGTATTAGCATTATAATCACTGAATTAATACCAACATATGAAATTAAATTAAGGACATGCATCAGAAAAAATGGGAATGTTGGACAATAAATATATAACAGAAAATAACAGCTTGTTTTTGCAGTGTTGTATGTTAAAGCAAAAGTGTCCAAAAGTGGGAATTATGGGATAATGGACACAGCAATGCATCATGTGTTATAAGATTGTTATGTTTGTAGCGTGATCCATTAAAACATGCAATATTCAATTCAGACCTAGTGGAGTGATTATTACTATTACTCCACTAGGTCTGAAATATATTGTTCGCTGCAAACATGATGATCTTAAATTCATTCATTATTAATTTACTATTAATAAATGTGTAAAGTTTCATAAAATGGAAATGCTCAATAAAGTAGGCTAACTGCGTTACCTCAGATGGTTGAATGGTTGGATTCCACAACTGGTAAAATAAAACATATATAAGACAATAAACAACATTTACTGTAGGAGCCATAAAATTTACTGATGACTTAATTTAAAAAATGTTCTATTGTGCTTCTGATTTGGTTGTGAAATTCGCCGATTTTGGGTGTGTAAGATGTGAAGGATTCAATGGTCCAGTTGGCATTTTCACCCCATAATGGCGGCCGCGCTACCGGAGCGCCATCTAGTGGCTGTTACCCAAAAAGGATCAGAGTTTCGCCTCTTGGGTTCTGTGCTCTTTGTTATTAATTAGTTTTGGGCGTGTTGAGTGAGAATCAACTGCTTTATCCATTTTGTTCCTCTATGTTGTCACATTTGCCGGTTTCGCGTCAGTTTGTGTAGCACACTGCCACCTAGCGGTGAACTTCAGAACAGCAGCATATACCGAAATGAGCAAAATCATGATATTTTCATGGTATTTTCACAGTACCGGTATACAGTGCATTCCTATTCAGACTTGCTAAATCTGATCATATTTCAATCGGATATGCGCAAAAATCGTATTTGGACTGACAGTCTGAATGAGGCTTATGAGACTCCTGCTTAAAAGCCAGAAAGATCTTGAGGCCTTAATTTCACACTCTGTATTCATACTGAAAATCATGATCTAGTGAGCTTTTGCTCTTCTGCTCTGTGGGACGTTTCTGTTCTTATGAGTTTGCTTTAGGACTGAGTGTCGCTCGAGTTTCTTGTTTAAATATCTCTGACTATCAGACTTTGTTTTTAAGTATTTATATATTTATTTGTATATTTAAATGTTCAAAGAAAAGTGTTAAATCTAAATAACTAACTGGAGCTTGTCTTCAGAACAATAATAAAGTTTTTATCTTATCATGTTTGTAATGCAACAGACATTTAGTTGAGAACTGAATTGACTCTTCTGCAGGTTTTTGAGTGCTGCTGCAGATGAAGCCTGTCAGTATGTGGAGAGAGTTGTGGGTAAAAACCCGTTACTCCTGAGAGAGCTGAATCTGAGTGAACATGAACTAGGAGACACACGAGTGAATCAGATCGCTGCTCTACTGCAGGATAAACACTGCCATTTATTTAAAATATTACATTACTTTTAATTGTAATTTTACTGTAGCTGATTATAATTTTTCCTCAGTTATTTGAGTCAGAGCAGTTTTTTTCTCAGCCACATCAATGTAAAGAAATACAATTGAACAGGAAATTAAAAACCCACAATTAAAACGTGACATCAAGCTTTAAATATTTGACTAAGTCAGTTTGATCATGGGTCAATAATTATTTTAGTTACTGTAAAAGGAGAACAATGGTTTACTTCCAGAGCTTAGAAAACTCTTCAAATAATTAGAAAACTAAAATAAAATGTGAATTGGGTGCATTATAAAACACTGACCGGGTTCGCCTAAAATAAATAGTGGTTATTTTGTTTTTTTTTGGCGCACAAAAAGTATTCTCATTGCTTCATAACATTAAGGTTGACCCACTGTAGTCACATGAACTTTTTTAAATATGTCTTTACCTTTCTGGGCGTTTGAAAGTGTAAATTATCTTGCTGTCAATGCAGGCCTCACTGAGCCATCAGATTGTATCAAAAATATCTTAATTTGTGTTCTGAAGATGAACGAAGGTCTTACAGGTGTAGAACGACATGAGGGTGAATAATTAATGACAGAAATTCCTTCCCCCCCCCCCCCCCCCCCCGATTTATTTAACACAGTAGCTTTAACAAGAAACCTATAAATTAGTATTTTTATCTTTATCCACTTTAGGCTGAAAGTCTGTCATTCTTTTTTCTTGTGTATTTTGTTACCTTTTTAATATATAGGGAAATTAGTTTGACTGCTCAGTCACTGGCAAAATAGTAAAAACAACATGAAAAAGATTTGTGATCAAATCATGAAGCGTGATATTTTTGCCATATCGCCCACCCCTACTTATTAATAAGAATATTATGCATATTGTGTAGAGTTAGCTGTCCCCCAAGGGGGCGTTTTCCCCACTCTACCCTAAATTCACAATTGAGAGTTAAAAAGTCAGAATTGCGTGATTATAAAGCCACAATTGTGTCTTATAAAGTCAGAATTGTGATATATACTGTAAATGGCAATTCAGATTTTTTTTTCTCAGAAGTGCTCATTTATATCTCTCAATTCTAACTTTTTTTTCTCAGAATTGCAAGCTTATATCTATAATATATTGTATATATTCTGACAATTACGATCCATATGATCCTTTTTTTTCACTCAATTGCAAAATTTTTTTTTTTTTACAATATTCTCTCTATATTATAATGTTTTTACTCAAGTAATGATTCATAAAAAATGAAAACCAAAACTAGTGTTGTCACAGTTCCCTTCATTCCCGGACTCCATTTCCCATCATCCTCCTTGTGTCATCACCTGCACTCAGTTCCTCGTCATCTCCCCATCATCACTCATCACCTGCACCTGGACTTGAACATCTGCACTCCCTTTATAATGGACTCACTCCCTTCACTCCTTGTCTGTTCTATTGTTAGTTTGATGTGTATTGGTTGTATCTCTGCTCCTTCGTTGATTAAAATACCATTTTGCTGAAGTCCGTTGAAGCCTCGTCTCTGCTGCAACCATCACCCGTAACAAGTGTGGAAAGATTGTTAATATTAGGGATAAGAAAGCTGCAGCTGGTTTTAATATATTTCCAAAATTAATGTACAAATGATTCTAACCTCTTTCGGGTTAAAATGGATGCAGATGCAATAGGAGGGTTAAAATGTTAAGAACTGTAGGAGGTCTTTCATGACGCTCCATATGCTGGGATGTGAATTTGATAGGTGCTTGATATAAAATAAACTATATATAAAATAATTATGATATAAAATAAGGTTTAACTGATTAATCTGCTGAATGTTTTCATTCCTGTTCTAGACTCTCTAACTGCAGTGTAACAGAAGAAGGTTATAAAGCTCTGGCTTCAGCTCTGAGATCAAACCCTTCACACCTGATAGAGCTGGATCTCACAGGAAATGATCCTGGACAATCAGGAGTGAAGGAGCTCAGTGATTTACTACAGGATCCAAACTGTCAACTGAAGACACTGAGGTGAGACGGGATGAAATAATTAACATTATTAACAAAATATGCAAGCTAACAAAATATGGAGGCTAAATAGTCATAACAAATATATTATTTTAGTTATACAATAAGCTGGACAATTTGTTGCATCAAAATGATCAAGATCAGATCAGATGCTGCAGGTTCTGACATGATGATGATAACCGTCAACACAGTTTAGTTGTGGTTCAAGCTACAGGTCAAATAGACATTATGGGTCAGTATATGTGCTGTTCTGGAGTATGGTATACCTTGACAATTAACATGCACAATTTGGTTTTTGTGCACACTTCTCATTAAAAACTCTAGATAATCTTTCAGTCAAAATATTTTCTGAACACAATTGTTTTCCATCAAGCCCAGATTCACTGTATCTCTACAGCAGGTCTATGAGTCTCCAGATGTTCACAAACATGCAGTTTCACAAGCCAGTTTTCTCTGCTGATGTTTCTCACTCCTCCTGCTTAAAAGCCAGAAAGATCTTGAGGCCTTAATTTCACACTCTGTATTCATACTGAAAATCATGATCTAGTGAGCTTTTGCCCTTCTGCTCTGTGGGACGTTTCTGTTCTTATGAGTTTGCTTTAGGACTGAGTGTCGCCCGAGTTTCTTTTTTAAATATCTCTGACTATCAGACTTTGTTTTTAAGTATTTATATATTTATTTGTGTATTTAAATGTTCAAAAAAAGTGTTAAATCTAAATAACTAACTAGAGCTTGTCTTCAGAACAATAATTAAGTTTTTTATCTTATCAATCATGTTTGTAATGCAACAGACATTTAGTTGAGAACTGAACTGACTCTTCTGCAGGTTTTTGAGTGCTGCTGCAGATGAAGCCTGTCAGTATGTGGAGAGAGTTGTGGGTAAAAACCCGTTACTCCTGAGAGAGCTGAATCTGAGTGAACATGAACTAGGAGACACACGAGTGAATCAGATCGCTGCTCTACTGCAGGATAAACACTGTCGACTCAAAACACTGATGTGAGTATTGTTCATTTATTTATAATATTACATTACTTTTAAATGTAATGTTACTGAAGCTGATAATAATATTTCCTCACGTATTTGAGTCAGAGCAGTTTTTGCTCAGCCACAACAATGTAAAGAAATACAATTAAACAGGAAATTAAAAACACACAATTTAAATGTGACATCAAGCTTTAAATATTTAATTAATAATTTAATTATTTCAGTTACTGTAGAGGGAGATCAATGGTTTTCTTCCAGAGCTTAGAAAACTCTTCAAATAAGTGATAGATTGAAAAAACAGCTGCTCTATAAACACAGAGATGTCTTTCCTAACTTTCACAGGTTAATTCTGTGTAAATTAAATATAAGTGTGTATATATTGATGCTCTTTTTGAACATGACTGCTGAATGTGATCATGTTTACTGATTGCTGGTGTGTAACAAAGTTCCCTTTCATTCGGTCACGTTCGACGTACGTCAGTAGTGACCGACGAATTGGGATATCGCTAGAGAGCCCTATCAGCTTCGAGTGAACTACAACAGGCCAATGAAGTTGGCGTGCGATATTTGCATAATGTGCACCGCCCCTGCCAGGTGGTATAAATAGGGGAGCAGATGCAATCGCACTCTGTCTTTCGCTTCGGAGCCAACCTGTGTGTTCCTGCTGTTAGTCTGAGAGTGACTTCGCAAGCCTTTGAAGAGCTTTTGTTCTACAGTGCTGGCTTTATGGCACCTTACAGCGAGGCCGCGAGCTTTCCCAGAGTGAGCTTCTCGAGCTGTTATACAGCTCTCAACTGCTGTTTTTACAGCATTATTTGCCCCATTGGTTTGCGATTTGGGCCGGTTCCTCTGTGTGTGTGACTCAGGGAGTGAAAAGTGTACCTGCAGTCACATCGCGGCTGTTCCCTGTGTGCTTCGGCACAAAGAACAAGAGCTTCTAAAAGAGCTTCACAGACAGACACTGCGTCTTTTTCAAGACGTCATTCTGTCTGTGCGTTTCTGGAGGCGGTCGTTTCCTATCCTCACTGACGGCCACAATCACTTTCTCTCATGTCTGCTTAGCATGCTGAGACTGTGTTTGTGGGTGGTTCATATTCTCTTGTAAAAAAAAAGAGAGCATGCCCACGTCGGCGCGTTGTTCGTCTTGCCTTTCTCGTAAGGGCTTGAGCACTCAGCGCGCCGTGTGCCGTCGAGCTGCCGGCTGACAGCGCGCGTTGCCATGGCAACCCAGCGCGTTGTTCGGCGCTCTAGATGTGGTCGAGACTCGAGTGCCTCAAATGAGGTGGAGTCCCCTCACCTATTCCCTGATCTAGTTTCTCTTTCTGAATCAGAAAAGTACTACTTTTGGTGAATAAGCCAGGGTGACCAGAGGATCACAGTGGGGCAATACCTGCCGAGCCAATCTCCGTGGGCCCCCCACTCCTCTAATGCATCGCAAACATGTTATGACTGTGTTCGTGGGTGGTTTATGTTTGGTAAAAACATGGCCACGTCGGCGCTCAGCGCCGTGTGTCGTTCAGTTAGACGACCACGTTCACTCTCTCACATGGCTGGTAGCTTCTGGGTGGATTGCTGGTCCTTCTCATGGGGGACCTAGCATCTTAGTCAGGGCTCCAGCAGAGGATCAGATGTCGACTGCTACATTGGAGAGAAGGTTGTTGGGCTCTGGACATGAAGATGAGGCTGAGCGTCCTACGGTTGTGATGTGCTCGTGCTGAATCAGATTCAGAGTTAACGACCATGCTTTCCCGGGCCCCTGGGGGCGTGGTGTGATGCGTACTCGCCTTGCCCCGCCCCCTATCTTAGCCCAGACGTGCATGAGTTTGGAAGCCTTTTTTGGTGCCACAAGGGTCATAATCTGCATTAAAAGTTTTTTCTCTCTCACTACCCTCTGTGGTGGGGTGGCAGTGCTACGGGCACACCACCTCTGCCCTGCATGGGTCTTGGCCCCCGGCAAGTCTGTGGAAGGCCAAAGCACTCATTGCATATGGGTAGTTCTGAGTCAGGGTTGAGCTACGCATGATGCAAGTCATAGCGCAGGCCCCTGGCCAGACAATGTCTACCATGGTGGTCCGGAAACACCCCTGGCTAGCCTTGCAGAGGTGTGTCATCGTCTAAGTACGCTTTCTCGATGCTCTCATCTCACAAGCTGGCCTAAAATCCAGCCCGCTCAGCCCGCAGCCAAGCCACTTGGCTAGCGAGAAGCGGTCCTGGAGAAACGGGTGACCTGGAGCTGAGGTAAACAGTTCTTCGGGAGACGATGCCTGCATCGCTTTCTCCCCGGAGGAGGGCCGGGTGGAGAATTTTGGTTTGTTCCGCCGCTGGCTCTCCGGAGACCAGCGGTGCCCACGGAGTAGAACTGTTTTCTAACCCTCCAGGTCCCAAGAGGGCGCGGCTGGCAGTGCGCGAGGCCCCACCTCGCCACTCTCAGCCCCCTCTCACTTCGCCAGCAGGTCCCAGTGCGTTGGTCGAGGCCGCCTCCCATGTGCCGTCTCCCATTCACACTGCCACCTTGCAGAGTCTGACCACACTACGGGCCGCTATGCCGTCGGAGTCGGGTCCCAGCACTCTACCTCGCTGCCCCACGCCCGGTACATCTGTGGTGCATTTTGTCCCGCTGGTTCGGTGTCTGGAAGCCTGGCTAGCGCTTTCCAGCCCATCCCGCTGGCTCATTTGTACCATCAGACTCGGCTATGCGATTCAGTTCGCCCGGCGTCCCCCGGTGTTCTGGGGTGTCCATTACACTCGTGTGTCCCTGGACAGTGCACCTGTTCTCTGGGCGGAAATTGCTGTCCTCCTGGCGAAGGATGCAGTCGAGCCGATCCCTCCAGCCGATTTGGAGTCAGGGTTCTCCAGCCCCTACTTCATTGTACCCAAGAAGGGCGGTGGGCTATGGCCAATCCTGGATCTGCGTGTCCTGAATCGGTCCCTTCTCAGGCTGCCGTTCAAGATGCTTACGCAGAAGTGCATTTTCAAATGCATCTGTCCCCAGGATTGGTTTGCAGCGATCGACCTGAAGGACGCGTACTTTCATGTCTCGATTCTGCCTCGTCACAGACCCCTTCTACGGTTTGCGTTCGAGGGTCGGGCATATCAGTACAAAGTCCTACCCTTCAGGCTGGCCCTGTCGCCCCGCGTCTTTACGAAGGTTGCGGAGGCGGCCATTGTTCCGCTCAAGGAACAGGGCGTTTGCATCTCAACTACCTCGACGACTGGCTCATAAAAAAAAAAAAAAACCCTGGCCAGCTCGCGGGAGCAGTTGTGCGAACACAGGGACATGGTGTTAGCTCACCTCAGTCGGTTGGGTCCTCGGGTCAACTGGGACAAGAGCAAACTCTCCCCCGGGCAGAGGATCTCTTATCTCAGTAGGGAACTGGATTCGGTCGCCTGGACCGCGCGCCTCTCCGAGGAGCGCGTCCAGTCAGTGTTGACCTGCCTGAGTACGCTCAAGCGCAGGACGGCGGCCCCACTGAAACTCTTTCAGAGGCTCCTGGGGCATATGGCATCCGCAGCCGCAGTCATGCCGCTCGGATTGCTTCATATGAGGCCGCTTCAACACTGTGGACGGGGCCCCAACTGCATTGGCATATCAATTGCCTCGAGTTGCTAGCAGTACGTCTTGCACTGGACCGCTTCCAGGAGCTGTTGACAGACAAGCACGTACTGGTCCGCTCGGACAGCACTGCGGCCGTTCCGTACATCAACCATCAGGGTGGTCTACGCTCCCGCCGTATGTCGCAACTCGCCCGCCATCTCTTGCTATGGAGTCAGAAGCATCTGAGGTCGCTTCGTGCCATTCACGTCCTAGGCGTGCTCAACCGTGCAGCCGACGAGCTCTCACGGCAGCCTCCGCTTCCGGGCGAATGGCGACTCCATCCCCAGGTGGTCCAGCTGATCTGGCAGCGCTTCGGCGAGGCACAGATAGATCTGTTCGCCTCCCCGGAGACTGCCCACTGCCAGTTGTTCTATTCCCTGACCGGCGGCACGCTCGGCACGGATGCCCTGGCAATCAGCTGGCCCCGGGGCCTACGCAAATATGCGTTTCCCCCAGTGAGCCTTCTCGCACAGCTCCTGTGCAAAGTCAGGGAGGACAAGGAGCAGGTCTTGTTAGTGGCTCCATACTGGCCCACTCGGACCTGGTTCTCGGACCTCACGCTCCTCGCGACAGCACCTCCCTGGCCCATTCCTCTGAGGAAGGACCTCCTGACTCAGAGACGGGGCACCCTCTGGCACCCGCATCCCGACCTGTGGAAACTCCATGTGTGTGGTCCCTGGACGGGACGCGGAGGTTCTGAGTGATCTCCCGCAAGCGGTCGCAGACACTATCACTTCCGCTAGAGCTCCTTCTACGAGGAACCTCTATGCGCCGAAGTGGAACCTGTTCGTCGAATGGTGCTCCTCTCACCAAGAGGACCCCCGATCATGTTCGGTCAGAACCGTGCTTTCCTTCTGCAAGAGGGCCTGGAGCGAAGGCTGTCTCCCTCCACCCTCAAGGTGTATGTTGCCGCTATCGCCGCACATCACTATGCAGTTGATGGTAAATCGCTAGGGAAGCACGATCTGATCATCTGGTTCTTGAGGGGGGCGAGGAGACTAAATCCTCCCCGGCCCCCCTCTGTACCCTCTTGGGATCTGACCCTGGTTCTTACATCTCTCCGGGGTCGTCCCTTCGAGCCTTTGCAATCAGCTGAGTTAAAAGTACTGTCCCTAGAGACCGTCCTCCTGGTTGCATTGGCCTCACTCAAGAGGGTAGGGGAACTGCACGCATTTTCGGTTGACGAATCGTGCCTGGAATTCGGGCCCGGTGACTCTCACGTTATCCTGAGACCCCGGCCTGGATTGTGCCCAAGGTTCCTACCACTCCCTTTCGAGATCAGGTAGTGAACCTGCAAGCGCTGCCTTCGGAGGAGGCAGACCCAGCCCTAGCTTTGCTCTGTCCCGTCCGCGCTCTGTGCCTGTACGTGGACAGAACGCGAAGCTTTAGGACCTCAGATCAGCTCTTTGTCTGTTACGGAGGCCAGCAGAAGGGAAAGGCTGTCTCCAAGCAGAGGATGGCCCACTGGATAGTGGACGCCATCGCCCTGGCCTATGAGTCCCAGGACGTGCCTTGCCCGCTCAGGTTGAGAGCCCACTACACCAGAGGAGTGGCCTCTTCCTGGGCGCTGGCGCATGGCGCCTCGCTGACAGATATCTGTAGAGCTGCGGGCTGGGCGACACCTAACACGTTCGCTAGATTTTATAGCCTTCGTGTAGAACGGGTATCTTCTCGTGTACTCGCTTCCACCAGCCGGTAGACGCGAAGAGCCCGTTCTAGTGTCGGCTTGCAATGCCACTCCCGCCCCCTGGGCCGGATACGTGCATCCTTTTTACTCCAGTCGAGTTCCCCGCTTGGCGAACCCTGTCGAGTTCCTCCGCCTCCCCCTTCGGCTCAGACATTGCGGAGTGTCTGATGCCAGGCCAAACTTCCGTCTCCGACGTTGACGTTTGGCTGGGTTCCACATGTCGTGACCCCTCCACGTGAGTGGTCCCATGTGTGTATTTGTCCACGGTCAACTCCCTACGGCGAGCCCGTGTCTTTCCCTAGCAGAGCCAGCTCTGCTGTCACCTGTCAGATGAGTCTCCCCCTACTCAGGTGGAGCCATCCCAGGGACTACATATGCGTACTGCCCACGGCCAGTCCATATGTGTACTCTCCACGTAAATTCCTCCCCTACGGGTGGGTAGTGGTCTCCGCAGCGTCCCCTACGGGTTCGCTTCCCCAGTGTAGTCTAGTTTACTTAGTGGGTATATCGGAACAGCAGTAGACTCTCTCGGCGTAAGCTCGCCCTCTTCCCCGTCCCACTGGTGCGCCGGGTGGCTAGAGCTTGCGCTGGGCACTGGAAGGGGTTCATACTGTGGTGCTTTATTTGGGATCCCAATTCGTCGGTCACTACTGACGTACGTCGAACGTGACCGACTGAAAGGGAACGTCTCGGTTACATATGTAACCCTCGTTCCCTGAAGGAGGGAACGGAGACGTACGTCCCGTCGCCACAGTTGCTGTACCCTCGCTGTAGTGCAGACTAGGTTGTCTCCTCAGCGAAAGACAGAGTGCGATTGCATCTGCTCCCCTATTTATACCACCTGGCAGGGGCGGTGCGCATTATGCAAATATCGCACGCCAACTTCATTGGCCTGTTGTAGTTCACTCGAAGCTCATAGGGCTCTCTAGCGATATCCCAATTCGTTGGTCACTACTGACGTACGTCTCCGTTCCCTCCTTCAGGGAACGAGGGTTATATACGTAACCGAGACGTTTTTTTGTGACATCAGAACTGTTCATAACTGCTTTCAATTTAATGTTTGTATTTCACAAAATGTAAAATGTCTAATTTTGGTGCAGCATTTACTGTAACTTTTGAACAAGTGCATTTTAGAAATCTGTGATCAGAATCTGCCTGTAATAAGATCCACCGAAGGCAAGTTGTCTGAACACAAGTGCAGCTTTATTCTAGTGATGTTACTCCTGATATCGAGGCTTCGAAGCTTGTGTCGAGAACATCAGGTTCTTCCCGCCGGAGCTCCGTATCGAGGCTTGTATTGTTTTAGTGAAATGACGTCACCGGTGACGTTCGAAGCCTCGTTTGAGTGAAGTGCTTCGAGAAGGGGTTCATTTTTGGCGGAACAATGTGTTTTTTCCCTCTCGTGTTACACAAGCACTTCCACTTCTCTCTGTCCAGTCCACCTTAATCACTTTCACTTTTTTATCCGGTTCAAAAAACTTTGTTTTTTCTTGTATGTTCAACAACAGCATTGCCCAGTTACAAAATTATGAAACATTATAAAACAACACTGAACATAAATACTTCACAGAGCTAATTATTTATTTATTTATTTGTGTATGTTAATGTATCATGAACCATGTAACACACATTTTGGTGCTGTCAAACTAAACTTCCTGCACCATATTTCCATTGATCATCATGTGTCTCTGTGTGCATTCAAAGCCTCGAGAAATGAACCACTTTTCAACACATCTGGCTGGAAAGCTTCATGAAGCTTCATCTCACCACCACTACTTTATTCAAATAAATGTGAACAAAAACTAAAATAACAAAAAAACTAAGAAACATGAACATAAACCTCACCAACAGCAGTTACAGGGAACAAAGACAGACTAAAGACAATGATAACATGAGGGCTATATATACACACAGACACTAATGAACAAACAAGAAACACCTGAACACAATGAACCAATGAAAACGTGTCACATGAAACAAGGAACCAATCAGAACATGACACATGAACAGGGGGAGCACATGACAAGATCACATGAGGAGCAAGACTGTGAGAATTATACAAAATAAAAGACATGAAAACATAAACTAAACTAAACCCAGAACAGACGTGACACTGCCTCACGGTGCAGCACTAAAGCAGATGAACCTTTTCCAAAACTTGTTTGATTGTCTTCTGCTTCAGGAAATACTTTCATTCCTTAATCTGTTAATGTTCGTTTATACAATTATTCATTGTTCATGTTCGTTCACAGTGGATTAACTAATGTTAACAGAAAACTTTTTTATTTAAAACTGTATTAGTAAATGTTAAAATTTACATTAAGGTTATTAAATGCTGTACTAGTATTGTCCATCATTGGTTCATGTTAACTAATGTAGTTAATGTGAACAAATGAAAGATTATTGTAAAGTGTTAGTGAGTCGACAATGTGTCTGAAAACAACCGACATAAACACATTTGTCCCAGTGATCAAACCAAGAGTGACATTGACACGAATGAACCTTAAAGATGAGATGAAATGAATGTGTAAACTAACATAAATAGATTGATGATTTCAACCTTTGTATTACAATGTCGTAGTATATTTAAATGAACAATGTGTCGTCTTTCTCTATGTTACCTGCACCTGGATATCCCTGTTTATTTGTCAGCAAAAGTCTGCTGGATGAAGATAAACATGTTAATTGATCATCATAGATCTGAGTCATTGTCTTTTCTCTTTCTGTCTTCAGTCTGTGTAGATGCAGAATTACAGAGAAACAGTGTGTCATCCTGACTTCAGCTCTGAAATCAAACCCGTCACACCTGAGAGAGCTGGACCTGAGCAGGAATAAACTAGGAGACTCTGGAGTGAAAAACCTCAGTGATCTACTGATGAACCCACAATTCAAGCTGGAGAAACTACAGTTAGTATCATTATGCTGTATTTACTGTTTAATTTATTTTAAGTCAACAGGGCACAAGTCACATCATTTGTAGCGCTGCATCTCCATCTGAAGAAAGATTCAGAAATGGTATTAGTTAATGGGTTTGTATGTGTATCAGTAAAAAGAGCATTAAACTTTGAAGCATTTTAAACTTTGTGGCTATAAAAGTGTTTCATATGCTGGAATCTGACAAATCTTTGCTGTGAAACAAGACAGAAGTGAGAACAGACTAAAAAACAGTGTAACAAATTGTCATGAATGGCTGGTTGTAAAGAAGCTCACGACGATGGAGAATACAATAACACTGTCTTTAATCACAAATCTAACATGTAGGAGAGATAAAACACAACCACTTCAACATAAACGACAGAACAATGAACAGACAGAACTAAGAGTTTAAATACACAGACAGAGTAATCAAGGTAAAACAGAACAGCTGCAGGAACTAATTAACAACCAAGAACACTAACTAGGGAACACACACAGACAGCAACACCATGATAATAAAACACAACAAAACTGTTACACAAATAGATTATTCTGAAATGTTACATTTATACTGGACTAATGGTACTTTTCACTAAATCTTCTTTTATTAAACAAAATGTGTATTTAGAGATTGTAAATTACACACTAATGACTTAATCTATGAATGTGTAAGATTTTCTTAAATAATGAAAATAGTCCATTTAAATGTTAATTTTTCTATTGTTTCTAAATTGATCCTATATATTCAATTAAAAGTGATAAATTCACTTATTTTTGGGAGTGAGGACGGATCCAGACTTGGATTGTAACTAGTATCCTCAAATGCTCCTGTCTTGGTTTGTTCGTTTCTATCATTAAGTTTCCATGTTTTTGCTGGTTTATTAGTGACTGTATGACATTTATTCATGATTCATTTAACTCACACATGAACTGAACATGGATTTGAGTCATTTTATCTTTCTGTCTTCAGTCTGATTGATTGCAGTATTACAGAGAAACAGTGTGTCATCCTGACTTCAGCTCTGAAATCAAACCCGTCACACCTGAGAGAGCTGAACCTGAACTGGAATAAACTAGGAGACTCTGGAGTGAAAAACCTCAGTGATCTACTGATGAACCCACAATTCAAGCTGGAGAAACTACAGTTAGTATAATTATACTGTATTTACTGTTTAATTCATTTTAAGTCAACAGGGCACAAGTCACATCATTTGTAGCGCTGCATCTCCATCTGAAGAAAGATTCAGAAATGGTTTTAGTTAAAGGATTAGTTCACTTTCAAATGAAAATTAGCCCAAGCTTTACTCACCCTCAAGCCATCCTAGGTGAATGTGACTTTCTTCTTTCTGATGAACATAATCAAAGAAATATTAATAAATATCCTGACACATCCGAGCTTTATAATGGCAGTGAACGGGATCAATGAGTATGAGCTGAAGAAAGTGTCTCCATCCACATCCATCCAACCTGGTTGGTCGGGCTTTTTTGCAATGCATTTGCGGGTTGTTTTGAACGAGCTGTAAGCTGTGTGGAGTACGTTTATTATGGATGGATGTGGATCTTCAGCTCATACTCATTGATCCTGTTCACTGCCATTATAAAGCTCAGATGCGTCAGGATATTTATTAATATTTCTTTGATTATGTTCATCAGAAAGAAGAAAGTCATATACACCTAGGATGGCTTGAGGGTGAGTAAAGCTTGGGCTTGGAAAAGCCAACTTAAGCCGGGGACAAACTTAAAGTCGGCATGAAGCGGAAGTTGCGATTGTCTTTTCTTCTCTACTGTGACATCTGAGTGAAACGGCATCTGAAATGAGAGGGCGGTACTTGATTTCTTACTTCGGGAATTGATTGGATCGTTGGAAGTTGGGTGTTGCTAACAAAATGGAGGCAGATCTGAATGCCTGTTTGGGAATTTCTCTCCACCGGACTCACTGCGAGCACCCTCACATTACTGTAAGAACCTTCTTTATTGAGGATGACGAGGACGATCAACGGCACTAAACAGCGAGAGAGAGACTGACTGACGGTGTGTGTCCGCCATTATAGCATGTGACAGGAAGAGACAATGAGTCGTTTTGAGGGGGAGAGCAGGTTAATGTTTTTGATTAAAGATTACGAGGGCACATGAATTTAAATAATGAAGTGCACGGATAAATTATTGATAATAAATACTACAATATTCCATAAAAAAATAAGAGTTGTCAATTTTGATTTCATGCGACTTTAACGATTGTACGGCCGATTATGAATGTAAATTGATACTTATGACTGATCGCGCTCAAACACGTCCAGTCAGAGCCAGTTGCGTTCAGTCGGCGATTACAGTCGGTGTTCAGATTCCGTGTGTAAGTATTTAAATCTGCTTCAGTCGCAGGAAACAATCGCTGTGTGTTGAGCTCAGTCTTAGGATGTTTTAGCTAGTCGTTAAATGTGTGCCCAGCTTTACTGAAATGCTGTTTAAACTTATTTTTCTGAGACTAACATTTCTGACTTTAACTCCTCCTAGAGCTTTAAAGCTAGAACTACCAAATTCGGCTCAAACCTTCAGACTGTTCTGACTTAGTGTGCTTTATCTTTTCTAACTGATCGGACTTACGGTTTTCCTAAAAATGACTATTAAAACTTGGAAAAATCCCATTGACTTTCACTGATGGAATGTTCAGATGAGCCACGACTGTTCAAACTCCAACTGACAAAATTCACATTTAAACACACTGAAGCCCATTAGACTCAATTAAACTGACATTCTGTGAACTATTTCTAATCCATTGAAACTCATTCAAACTCATTTAATCTATCTATCTATCTATCTATCTATCTATCTATCTCATAGCAAACCCCCAGAATACCCCAACAACCACATAGCAACACTCTAGCAACCACCCAGAATACCATGTAACATGTAGGAGAGATAAAACACAATTTTATATTAATCTAGAGTGATAAATTCACTTATTTTTGGGAGTGAGGACGGATCCAGACTTGGATTGTAACTAGTATCCTCAAATGCTCCTGTCTTGGTTTGTTTGTTTCTATCATTAAGTTTCCATGTTTTTGCTGGTTTATTAGTGACTGTATGACATTTATTCATGATTCATTTAACTCACACATGAACTGAACATGGATTTGAGTCATTTTCTCTTTCTGTCTTCAGTCTGTATGGATGCAGTATTACAGAGGAACAGTGTGTCATCCTGACTTCAGCTCTGAAATCAAACCCGTCACACCTGAGAGAGCTGAACCTGAGCTGGAATATAATAGGAAACACAGGAGTGAAGCTCTTATGTGACGTACTGAAGGATTCACACTGTAAACTGGAGAGATTGAGGTCAGTAACATTCTTCACATACAAGAATCAAAATGATTAAAATCTCTTTAACAGTTTAAACTAAAACACTTTATACTCAATATCTCACAATGAGTCTGAGTTCACATTATATTTGTGCAAAATTCTTCTCCTTAATGATTTGTTTGTAAGATAATCTCTCTTCCTCTGTTTGTGTCTTTCTAGTCTATGGGACTGTGACATTACAGATGTTTCTTCTTTAACTCAGTCTTTGACTAACTCAAAAGCACTGCAGTTTTTAAAAGATCTTGATCTGAGATTAAATAAGATCGGAGACTCAAAGCAGCAACTCAGAGACGTGCTACGAGACTCAAACTGTGTCCTGAGGTGAGGAAACATCACTGTGATATTAAAGAGATCTTCATTTACCTCTGATATGTGAACAAACCTTTCAGATTTTCGTGAAAGGAAATTATCATTAAGCTTCATTGTAACAAAGTGTTTGTGTGAGAACAAAATGTGAAGTTATTAAAATGTTCAACACAAAGGAGGAAAGAGAACAAAAGCACACTGTCACAGCTTTATTCAACAACACCTGCTTTATTAACTGTGTCAGTAGTGAATCATTTCAGTTTGAAAATAGACTTGTTCAGATTGTAGGAAAACGCTGCACTCCTGCTAAAATCAGTGCGTTCAGCTTCAGCTCACAGCCGTCCAGCCTCACATGAGAAATGTCTCTGTCTCTAGTGTGTTTTTACTTTGACAAGCAACACGTCACACTACTTTACACTCACTTTACTTTCAGTTATTTACTAAGAGCCCTACAAACATGTTTAAACTAGAGGACAAACGGCTTTAACTAAAGGATTGTGTTTTAATTCAGAATATCATTTGTATTTGCTCCCTGTGGTTTATTCATACGCCGTACACTCATTAGTTTCTTCTTTACAGTCACTCAATAGGAGTCACACCAACACAAACACACAAACAGATCAACATGATTCATGGTTTAAATGTATTATATTTAAAACACAAATATCTCTGCAGGATCATGTAAAGTCAGTAATTAATCTGATTACAGGAATTTAATGTATCTTCTTTTTACTGAGAAAGCAGTGATTGAAATATAGTAACTAATTTGCACTTTGAACACTGATTGTTTTCTCTTCTGTTTCACCTTACAGAGTAGATGAAGATCAATCGCCAAACACCTCTAGTAGATTGTTTAAATCATTGTTTAAATCTCTGAAATCATCATGAGAGGAGCAGTAATCATCAGGTGATCCACAGAAGAGTCTCACTACTGTGTCTATGAGGAGAAATAAATGTGTGATTAATGTGTAAATGTGTTTCATACAGATGGAAGAGACTCAGACTTTACAATGAAATAAAGCAGCATGTGTGTTAGAAACATGTGATATTGAATGATTAATGTTGCTTTAGTATTCAGACAAATGATGGTTTAGTTTTATTTAAAGGTGAACAGGAGGAAGAAGCTCAGATGAGTCTGTCAGCAGAAATCTTCAGGCTCTTCAGTATCAGGCCTACAAATATAATAATGTTTGGATTAAACTCATCCAAAATGATTAAAATGTTTCTAATCATAAACGTGATTGTCAAGTATAGCACATAAATGTGTCAAAAGATATAAAGTCTACATGTTACTTCAAACATTTACATTATCTCTCTTACATTTTCTGCACAGAATATATTTGCTTATTTTTGTTATTCTGTTTTATTTTATATTAAGTTATCTATGTGTCTGTTGTTAATGCACAGATATACAGTATATTGTCTTTGTTCTGTGGATGGAGTCTCTTCTAGTCAGACCAACTAAACATTTTACCAGTTAACAGCATTTGTGTGTCTTTCACTTGCTCTGGTCTAGATCGTCCAATGCACTTTGTTTAGCAATTATAATTTCACCACATTTACATTCACATGCAAATAAAATCATACATATAAAGTTCAGAACAATTGTTTTTGTTTTAAAAGTTCACTTGTCTGTTGTATTATTGAAGCTACATGAGCAGATGCAGAGAGATTCTCCTTCTTAAATAAAGGTGAAGTTGTAGATGTTAAACATAAAATCATATGAGCGATCTTTAGGATTGTTGGAGAAGAAATCATGCTGGGCTGCGTTTCTCTAAGCATTGTGAGCCTCCAGCTTCCAGTATGAATGAAACAGAAATGAAAAACAGAAATTAGCTCTCCATCTTGCTAAGATCACCTCATTTTGGGTGAAAATAGAAAAATAATAATACTAAAGTACTTTGTAACGTAGTAACTTGAGTAGTTTTTCCAGCAAACTACTTATTTATTCTTACTTGAGTCATATTATTTTTCAGTACTTCTTGTACTCAAGTAAATTATTTCTTAAATAGCAATACTTTCCCAGGGTCTCTAATACAGACTACCTTCTGTCCTCAGTAAAGTGTGAACTACACAAGTCTGGGACCTTGATTAATACAAATTTCAATTTCAATTGCTAGCTGCATTTATTTTTGTGCAAGTGAGATGAGTAAAGAGAATCTGTTGCACAAATCATTGTCTGTCTGGTGTCTATAAGCAGTCTGGTCCTAATACAAAACAAAAGGATTGAATGTACATAACAAATACAAACCTCAGGATCTTAGATTAAAGTCCAGAAACAGGGAATATAACAAATGCACTGTTGAAATGTCACTTTAAATGGTCTTAAACAGGATTTAGACACATGTGGTAGAATATCCTCGCTCCAGTACAGTAGGTTTCATTCAGCTGGTTCAAAACCCTCCTGAAAAACACACAAAGAAAAGGAAAACGAAAGGAAATATTGCAATGGAATGCAAGAAGTTTAATTGCCAATGGACAAAAATTCCAAAAATGTATAACAAATCAAGAAAATAGTCCTGACATTATATGTGCTCAAGAAATGTGGCTTAAACCTCAATTAAATTTTTTTATTCATGGATACATTGCAGTCAGAAGAGATAGAAATAAAGGAAATGGTGGTGGGGTAGCAACATTTATTAAACAAGATATTGGGTATAGAACAGTTGAGGTAAATGGGGAGCAAGAGGTTGCAGTGGTGGAAATATGGGAAGGTGTACAGAGTATTAAAATAATTAACTTTTATAATCCATGTGACAGGTTAAGCAAAGATAAACTAGAAAATATTGGAGGAAATGGAAGTCATAAAGTGGTATGGTGTGGTGATTTTAATGCACACAGCACATTATGGGGGAGTACAAACACAGATTACAGTGGATTGATGGAGACATTAGTGAGATTAGTGTGTATCAATGATGGAAGATTTACAAAAGTTGATTTGTCACAAGGAAAATACTCGATGTTAGACTTAACTCTAGTCTCTGAAAGTTTAGCTGGAAAATGTGATTGGAAAGTATTAAATCAAAGTACAGTTGGTAGCGATCATTTCCCTATCAGCAGTACAATCGGTTTAGATATAGTACAAATTGTGGTGGAAAGAATGCCAAGGTGGAAATTTAAATCAGCCAACTGGGACAAATTTAAGGAGTTATGTCATAACATAATGTCTGAATTTACTAAGTCTATGGAAGATGTAGAGGATTTTAATCATAAGATATGTGAAGTTCTTCAGAGTACTGCTAAAGAAGTAATAGGTAAGAAGAAGGCTGGTAACAGGAAGAAAGCCGTCCCATGGTGGAATGAGGAGTGTAGTGAGACAATTAGTAAAAGGAATAAAGCGCTTAAGAGAGTAAGAAGATCATTTAATCATAATGATTTTATTAATTATAAAAAAGCACAGGCCATAGTGAGGAGAGTAATACGGACATCTAAGAGAAATTATTGGGGGGAATTTTGCAACAATATTGGGGAAGATATTGAAATGAATGAAGTTTGGAGTATGATAAGGAAAATGGGAGAGAATAGCAGCATACCTGTATATAATGATAGACTAGTAATATCAGACATCGAACAAGCGGAGGCGCTAGCAGAAACATTTACTGAAGTGCACAGTAACTCAAATTTGTCAGATGAAATGAGGAGGTATAGGGAACAGATCCTGAGTAAGAATCCTCAACTATTGGAAGAAAAAGGACCATCTGGATGTACTTTAGATTCAGAGTTTACTCTGTATGAGCTGAAGAAAGCGCTTGCAGGGGTTAAACAAACTTCACCAGGTAGAGATGATATTGGTTATGAGATGGTAAAACATCTATCAGAGACATCATTAAATATAATTTTAAGCCTCTTTAACAAGGTGTGGGAGTCAGGGAAGTTACCAGCTGACTGGAAGCATGGTGTTATAGTGCCAATCGCAAAGCCAGGCAAGGATCGTACACAACCAAATAACTACAGGCCCATAGCATTAACATCAAACCTTTGCAAACTGATGGAACGTATGTTAATGAGCAGATTGGTGCATATCATTGAGAAGAAAAACCTTTTCTCCCCATATCAAAGTAGTTTCCAGAAAGGGTGAAGCACAATGGACTCTGTGCTCTGTTTGGAAGCTGAAATAAGAAAGGCACAAGTAAACAAGGAAGTGTTAGTAGGAGTATTTTTCGATGTTGAAAAAGCATACAACATGATGTGGAAAGAGGGACTTTTAATAAAATTAGAAGGAATGGAAATAAAAGGAAGAATGTATAATTGGATCAAGAATTTCTTGTTTAAAAGAACTATACAAGTTAGTTCTGCATTTTCTCAGATATGTCAAATAGAGAATGGAGCACCTCAAGGAAGTGTTAGCAGTCCTATTCTGATTAATCTAATGATTAATGACATTTTTACTCAGATAGACACGGGGATAGGAAGGTCCTTGTATGCAGATGATGGCACAATGTGGGGCATGTGGAGAAGTGTGTGCAGAACGCTGTTAAAAAAGTAGAACATTGGGCTAATGAATGGGGTTTCTGTTTCTCTGTAGCAAAAACTCAGGTGATCTGTTTTACAAAAAGAAAAATCAATCCAATAATGAATATTAAAATGTATGGACAACAATTGGAGCAGGTGTCAGTAATTAGATTTCTGGGAATGTGGATGGACTCAAAAATATTCAGAAAATGGTAGACAGAGGTAAAAAAGCGATAAATGTAATGAGGTGTTTGGCAGGAGATGAATGGGGGGCATGTCGTCAGTCTCTTAAAAAAAAGTATATACTGTGCACTGAGAAGAGCAGCTATTGATTATGGCAGTATGGTGTATAGTTCTGCATCTAAAACACAACTTTTAAAGATTGAGGCAATTCAATCACAAGCACTGCGAATATGTTGTGGAGCAATAAGATCATCTCCAATAACAGCAGTACAAGTAGAGATGGGTGAAATGCCTCAAGATATCCGAAAAATTAAAGATGAGATACTGGATTAATATAAAGGGACACTTAGATAGTCATCCAGTTAAGAAAGTTCTGAAGGATTGCTGGGAATATGAGTATAAAAAACTATCAAGCTTTGGATGGACTGCTAATGAGGAGGCACGCAGTATGGGAATTAGTGACATCAATATTGCCCCTTCTGTGGCAACTTCAGCAATTCCTCCTTGGCTTTTCCCTATGCCTGTAGTTGACATTCGGTTATATGAAGAAAAACATAACAAAGAAATATGTTAACAAATATAGCAGTGCAGCAATACATTGAACAAACATATTATAGCATATTACAGATATACACGGATGGCTCTAAAGATCCTGAATCTGGAATAACAGCAGCAGCTCCAGTCTATATACCCCAATTCAAAGTCAACATATCAAAAAGAATTTCAGATCATATATCTGTTTTTACTACAGAGATAACAGCAATATTTCAAGCACTTCAGTGGATAGAAGAAGTACAGCCGACAAGAACAGTAATTTGTACAGACTCAGTTTTAAATAGCTTGTTAAGTGGAATATCAACAGCGAGACAAGATATGATATTTGAAGTGATGCAGAGTCTATTTAGAATAAGACAGTCTGGAATTATGGTAAATTTCCTATGGATACCATCACATATGGGTGTGGAAGGAAATGAGGAGGTAGACGATCTGGCTAAACAGGCTTTGAAACATGCACAAATTGACATTAAAGTGTCATTGAGTAAAGCGGAAGTAAAAGGGTTAATTGCAAATGAAACAAGAAAGAAACGGCAGAAGGAGTGGGATAGTGGAACAAAAGGTAGACACTTTCATCATATTCAAGAGAAAGTAAGTCTAGAAAGAAGAAAGTCTGGCAACAGGAAAGAAGATGTTTTAATGTCAAGAATGCGTATTGGACATTGTTCATTAAATCAGTGTCTGCGTAGAATGGGGAAGCATGAAAATGGAAACTGTGATAAATGTGGTCAAGCAGAATCAGTAGAACACGTACTTATAGAGTGTGATTTAAACTAATTCAAGCTTTAAGATCTTTCGGAATAAATAATTTGTCTCTTCAGGTTCTGTTAGGAAATGGCCCAAAACAATCATGGATATTTCATGAATTAATTACTTTCTTAAAACAAACAAGACTGATCAATAGAATTTAGGATACAGTTGTATTTATTATTTTTTTTTTTTTAAATTATTGTTTTCGAACTTCCCAACCATTATGCGCTCCACACTCCTATCCAGTAGGTGGCGGGAATGCACCATTTAAGTTGGTCTGTCAACCGCCATTAACACCAGAAGAAGAAGAAGAAAACGAAAGTAAAGTCACATCACTGTGAACAACATCAACAGAGATACCAAATAAACATGTTGCTTTCTGGATTTGATCCATGCGATGTTCCAGAAAACATTCACAATGATAACCAAATCTAACACTCGCGGTCATTTATGAATATTTAATCCACAATTCATCGATCAGCAAGAGATTTTGAGAACGACGCGCGCTGACAGACAACAAGAGTAGGAGGAAAAAGAGGACGTTTATATAAAATACTTATAATTTCTCTTCGTAGTGGACAAGACTTCAAGAAAGTAAGTGAGGGGGTGGGGGTGTATTTTTCAATAACCCTCAATAATCAACTTATTAAGAAACTATTATTGAAAACGAATATGTTTCTGAAGGATTTCTCTTCCGGTTTAGGCTGTTGTTTTTGTGATGCGAAATCGAAAGTATTTTTGAACCAGACATTTACAGTAGACATGTAGATGAAGCCTAACTTTATTAAATCGAATATTTCAGTTCATATATATCAATTATGATTAGTAGTTATACAGTATGACCATTATAATTCAGGTTACTTTTACTCTACTTTGTACAAATGATTCTAAAATAATTATGAATTCAACCATCATTGTGAACTTGAAGTAATGATTAAATGACAAACGATTAAACAATTAATAAAGATTGGGTAAATATGATTGTAAAATTATATTAAACTGCAATAGAGAATATAACAAATTGAGTAAATTTCTGTTCTCCAGTGAATTCATATTTAGAGTCATGAGTCAGTTAAACTCTTTAAACAATCTGAAATTATTAAGACCATTCAGTTATTTTACATGACAATATATTTGTAACTCACTTTATTTTATTCATTGTTTTTGCTGTTGTTTCTAACTCATCATTCTTCATTATTTTCTTCAGTAACTGCCATGTTCTTCATCTCTGTAAAATCTTGTCATTTCCAGGTCCTGCTGAATGATTGATTGTTTTCTCAAACCAGTGCTGATCAGAGGAGCGAGGAAAGGACTCTCTCTCTAAGATGAGTCTCTCAGAGAAACACAGGTAAGACTGCGTCTGTTTCACACAATCATTTTAAACTCTACTGGAGTTTGTTTTTTCCTGTGAATAACAAAACTTTAAGCATTGTTTTATATTTCTTCTATTTTGAACTTTTTAAATGAACTCTGACATTATCTATAAAATCCCATTTTTCACAGGACTCTATAGACAATATCACAGTTAATAATTTGTTAATTTCCTTCTAGATGTGACCACACTGAATTAATCCAAATACATGACTTTGGTTGTTAGATTATAATATTATTGACAGACATTAGGAAACAACTATACACTTAAATTAATCGAAGTATGCTAACAAAACTGTGTCACACACACATTTCTGCTCTCCATTTCTGTCAATAAAAAAACTTGACATGTTCTCTTAAATCAGAGTCAAGTATTTTTTAAATCATCAACATATTTAGTCTCACTCATGTACATTAAAGAAATCGTTAATCCATTGTGAGCCGGTAAAATAAATGATTGATAACTATAAAACTATAAATTGTGTGAGTGTGTGCATTTCTGTGGAGGATTAGATAAAGACACGGATGTGTTTCAGACACAGTTGAACCTCCTTTACTAAAGTGTTTTTCTCTCTGTTCTTTGTGTCATTAGTGTAAGATCAGGATCACATGTGTCCAGCTCTGTGTCTCTGAAGAGTGATCGGTCAAAAGGTATAGGACAAGACTTCAGTGAGGAAAAATTATCATCTAATAAAAGGTATTTTGTGTGTTTACATTATAGTGTTGCATTATTTGTCCACAGTGGTGTATGTGATTGAACTTGACTGAATAAAATCATAATTCAATTCACATTTATTTGTATAGCGCTTTTCACGATACATATCGTTTCAAAGCAGCTCCACAGGGAGTGCATGTCAGCATTACAATTTAGAGTGATCTTTTATCACAGTCGACTGTGTCCAAATTATGTAATTTCAGAAATGTACATAAATAATCAAGCAGTTAGCTAACAATGTAATAATGTAGGCTATTTAATTTACAGTCACTGTTAAGAAATTAATTTAAGGTAGAAACAATGAGCTCATGGAAGTAATGAATACATGTTAATAATAATTAGGATATATAGAAACTTCTGGAATGTGCATGTTGATCCAGAGTTTGCTTCATCTGAAGTCCTTGCAAGGGTTGGCGCCGTCTCTTCACAGGTGTTGGTCATCTGAAGTCTTCATAAGTCACAATAAACTCAATTCCTGGGAACCTTATGGATCTCATTCCAGTAACACAATTACACAGTGTTTTTTCAATTACTTTGTGTCATTAGTGTAAGATCAGGATCACATGTGTCCAGTTCTGTGTCTCTGAAGAGTGATTGGTCAAAAGAACTACCACCAAACTTCAGTGGGGAAAAACCATCATCTAATAAAAGGTATTTTGTGTGTTTTACATTATAGTGTTGCATTATTTGTCCACAGGCTATTTAATTTACAGTCACTGTTAGCAAATTAATTTAAGGTAGAAACAATGAGCTCATGGAAGTAATGAATACATGTTAACAATAATTAGGATATAGAAACTTCTGGAATGTGCATGTTGATCCAGAGTTTGCTTCATCTGAAGTCCTCGCAAGGGTTGGCGCCGTCTCTTCACAGGTGTTGGTCATCTGAAGTCTTCATAAGACACAATAAAACTCAGTTCCTGGGAACCTTGTGGATCTCATTCCAGTAACACAATTACACAGTGTTTTTTCAATTACTTTGTGTCATTAGTGTAAGATCAGGATCACATGTGTCCAGCTCTGTGTCTCTGAAGAGTGATTGGTCAAAAGGACAAGTACCAAACTTCAGTGGGGAAAAACCATCATCTAATAAAAGGTATTTTGTGTTTCTAATTTTTGGTCACACGTTGACTGTTAAAAAAGTTGTATCAGTGAATATCAATCATGAAACGTTTTTAGATCAAATATTTATCATGTTTTCAAGTTATCAAGTTTTCATGGCTAATGTTTTTTTTTTTTTCTAGCTTTCTGTAATATTTTGCCTAGAAAATCAGTATTTTATTTTATTTTATTTATTTGATTACAGGCTTCGATATGAGACATTAGACTCAGACGTTCAGACTCACAGGAAACACAAGAATTTCAAAGACAATCTCCTGTGGATCTTCCAGGTAGGAAAACACATTTTCATAAATGTTTAATATTTATACCAAACAAATATTATTTGTTATTGATCAAAGAAATTTAATTTAATTACGCTTGATCACTTAATATTGTTTTTAAGCACACTTTTTTTCTACTTGTGAAAAATAACAGCTGGTTAGCATGTTAGGATTTTAACTGGATTTTTTTTTTTTTTTTTGCAGTATTATAATTTTTGAATAAATAGTGTTGACCAAATGTAGATGTACAATTTGGTTTAAACTGTGTTCTTCTTTTTTCTTACTTTTGTTTGTAGGATCTTGAGAATAAAATAATCACATTTCTGAAGAAAGAGCTGGAAAAGTTTAAGAAAATATTACAAAATGAGAACACAGAAAACTTTGTGAAGGACTTTAATGAGAATAGATGCAGTATCAAAGCAACAGCTCTTGATCTCACACTACATTACCTGAGAGAGATGAAGCAAGATGAAGCTGCTGATGCTCTAGAAGGTCAGAGACTCATGACCATCTGTCAGATTGTCACTTATTAATCTATAAAACTATAAATTAAGACTAAAACTATTTTTTGTTCCTGTGTTTAGATGAGCTGTTCTTCCTTCATCAGCTAAAATGTGGCTTAAAAAAGAAGTATCAATGTGTGTTTGAAGGAATTGCGAAGCATGGTGACTCCATACTTCTGAATAACATCTACACAGATCTCTATATCACTCAGGGTGGCAGTGAACAGGTCAATACTGAACATGAGGTCAGACAGATTGAAGTTGCTTCCAGGCGTCATGAATCTCAAGAGATTCAGGTTAAATGCACAAATTTGTTTGAAGCTCCTGAACAAGATGAGGAGATCCGAACTGTACTGACAAAAGGAGTCGCTGGCATCGGAAAATCAGTCTCTGTGCAAAAGTTTGTTCTGGACTGGGCTGAAGGAAAAGAAAATCAAGATATCAGTTTCATATTTCCTCTTCCATTCAGAGAGTTGAACTTAAAGGAGAAAGAAAAACTAAGTTTGATGGACCTTATAACTCATTTTTTCCCAGAGACAAAAGAACTGAACCTTACAAGAAGGAATCAATTCAAAGTCCTGTTCATCCTTGATGGATTGGACGAATGTCGCCTTCCTCTGAAGTTTGATTGTAATGAGACGTGGTGTGATGTATCGTCACCAGCCTCTCTGGATGTTCTCCTAACGAACCTCATGAAGGGAAATCTGCTTCCTTCTGCTCTCATCTGGATCACCACCAGACCAGCAGCTGCCAGTAAGATTCCTCCTGACTGTATCGACCGGCTGACAGAGATACGAGGATTCAGTGACGCTCAAAAG
This sequence comes from Ctenopharyngodon idella, assembly GCF_019924925.1. Taxonomy (NCBI): domain Eukaryota; kingdom Metazoa; phylum Chordata; class Actinopteri; order Cypriniformes; family Xenocyprididae; genus Ctenopharyngodon; species Ctenopharyngodon idella. Next base: position 3,395,948 of record NC_067221.1, on the reverse strand, counting down.
GAAGAGTACTTCAAAAAAAGATTCACGGATCAGAATCAGGCCAACATAATCATTGATCATGTTAAAAAGTCAAAGAGTCTCTTTATCATGTGCCACATCCCAGTCTTCTGCTGGATTTCAGCCACTGTTCTCCAGAACATTCTGGAGGAGAAAAGAAATAATGATGTGAAAAACAATCAGGCTGATGAGATCTCTAAAACACTACAGGAATCAAATACTGAAGACACTCCCAAAACTCTGACACAAATGTACACACACTTTCTCCGCTTTCAGATCCAGCAGAGCCGCCGAAAGTATGATGGAGAATACGCAGCAGATGTTTCCTGGGATAAAGACGCCATCCTTTCACTGGGGAAACTGGCATTTCATCAACTGGAAAGAAACAACGTGATCTTCTATGACACAGACCTGGAAGCCTGTGGTATTGACGTCTATAAGGCATCAGTGTACTCAGGCATGTGTACCCAGATCTTTAAGGAGGAAACAGGGATCATTCTTGATACCATGTACTGCTTTGTTCACTTGAGCATTCAAGAGTTTATTGCAGCCCTTTATGCACATCTGTTTCTAGACATCAACAAGAAAAGTGTGTTTGTTCATGAGTCTACAGAACAGAAAAGCAAAAATGAAACCATGATTGATTTTCTGAAGACTGCAGTGGACGAGGCGCTCGAGAGTGACAATGGACACCTGGACCTTTTCCTTCGCTTCCTCCTCGGTCTGTCACTCCAGTCCAATCGACGACTCTTACGGGGTCTCTTGACACAGCAAGACGGCAATGACCAGAGCAACAAGGAAATAGTTCAGTACATCAAGCAGAAATTAGAAGGTAATCTGTCTGCAGAGAGATCCATCAATTTGTTCTACTGTCTGAATGAACTGAACGACCGAACTCTGGTGAAGGAGATTCAGACCCACCTTAGCAAAGGAAGTCTCTCATCTGGTGACCTTTCACCTGCCCAGTGGTCTGCTTTGGTCTTTGTGTTGTTGACATCAGAGGAAGAGCTAGAGGAGTTTGAGCTTCAGAAATTCAAGAAATCAGACGAGTGTCTCATTAGATTATCGGCAGTCATCAAAACCTCCAGAAGAGCTCTGTAAGTCATTTAATACGTTTTGTCATGTTTTGCTCTCATCTGAAAAATGCATTTATCTACATTATTCTATAGTGATTCCCCATCATGAACATGAACTGAAAGGCCCTGATATACTTCAAGCAAAGTTCTTTTTCATTCTTCGTTTAGGGGTAAAACGAAGTTCGAAATACATGAGCAGCGATATACTGTAATCGAACATCTGACGCCACCCACACTGCTGAGAGCGACGGTTAAATGAATATGTACAAATGTTGCGCGCTTTCCTCTCAGTAACAAAATAAACACAATAAAACTGAGAAACTAGCAAGGATCTGTGGATATATTTGTTTGAACAAGCTCTGTAATTCGGCACTCCAGCAAAGTCACGTCGCGTTTATATTGTAACACTTTATTTATTCGTTTCGGCCTGATTTTGTTTGAAATGATTCACATCAGTTTGTTCTTCGATTTCGTTTGAAGTGTATCGGGGCCTTTACCCAGTAAAGCCTGACATATGAAATAATAGTCTGAAAAAATCTATTTTTTTTAATGGAGACAGTTTATCAAATATTTAGACAAAATATAAAAGAACATTTAAAAATGTTTGCGTATTTGTTTTTGTTACAGTTGTTATTTATATTGCCAAAAAATAAAATGAAATTCTGAAAGGTTATGATATAAAACAGTGAGATTTTTATATAACAGGCTAAATAAAGTACAATTATATTATCAGTTGGTACTCTGTATCTCCCAATAATTTGATATTTTAAATGTTTAGTTTTATGAGAAGTACTTTAGTTTTAATTGTGTTTGTACTGCAATATGTAGATGATTGAGAGATTTACAAATAAACATTTATCAAAAGTCTGTTGTATCATATTTGATGTACTGTTACGTACAGAAGGGAGTGGAGACACAGGTAAGGGTTAACAGGTTTATTTTCAGGTAAAGCAGAGCGTGAGCAGAGTGCAGGTGAGTAATGGCAGATGATAAGGTCGATGAGCCGATGAACTGGAACTGATACTTGTCTGTGTGTTCTAGGAAGCGTGGATGCTGGGAGACGTGGAACAGATGAACACACAGGAGATACACAGGAGACGAGGAGACACAAGGGATCACTGAAGACGCTGGAGACAGGTAAGTAGCTGAGTCAAGGGAGTCCTGGAGGTAAGTAAACACTGGTGTGTGTCAACGAGACCGGACCGTGACTGAGTGAACTGGCGTGTCTTTTATGTGGCTGTGGTGATGGGTGTGAATGAGCGTCAGGTGTATCTTGTCAGTACTCAGGAGAGGGAGTGCGATGTGATTGGGTGAGTGTAGAGCCTGGCGTGTCTGTGACATTACCCCCCCCTCCACGGTCCGCTCCTGAGGACCGCGGACCCCGACGTTGTGGTGGTCGACCTCTGCCTCGGGGAGCTGGCTTGTTGGGATGTCTGCCGTGGAAGTCGTCAAGGAGGCTGGGATCCAGAACATCATTCCTCGGGACCCATGAACGTTCTTCGGGACCATATCCCCCCCAGTCGACCAGGTATTCAAGGGATCCACCACGACGCCGGGAGTCCAGGATATCTTTCACCTGGTAGGCTACCCCGTCTTCTGCGATGAGTGGAGGAGGGGGATCCTCGGGGTCGCCAGGCTCTGTGGAGGGAAGGACAGAGGGATGGTGAGGTTTTAAGAGTGACACATGGAAAACTGGGTGAATACGATACTCAGGAGGGAGTTGCAGGTGATAGGTGACGGGGTTGACTTGCCGGATGATGGTGAAGGGGCCAACGAACCTAGGACTCAGCTTCCTACAGGGCAGGCGCATCCTGATGTCCCGGGTTGACAGCCAAACCTTCTGCCCTGGCTGGTAGTTGGGTGCGTGGGAGCGTCGAAGGTCGGCTGTCAACCTGCGCCTGCGTAGGGCTCGCTGGAGTTGCAGATGTGCTGAGTCCCAGACCCTCTCGCTCTCCCAGAACCAGTAATCCACCGCCGGAACGTCTGATGGTTCCCCATCCCAGGGGAAGAGTGGGGGCTGGTAGCCGAGTACGCACTGGAAAGGTGTAAGGCCTGTAGTGGGTTGACGGAGAGAGTTCTGGGCGTACTCTGCCCAGCCCAGGAACTGGTTCCAGGAGTCCTGGTGGCCGTGACAGAAGGTACGCAGGAAACGGCCGATCTCCTGTATCTTCCTCTCCGTCTGCCCATTCGTCTGTGGATGGTATCCGGAGGAGAGACTTATGGTCACACCTAGGAGTTTGAAGAAAGCCTTCCAGACTCGGGAGGTGAATTGGGATCCACGGTCTGATACAATGTCTTTAGGTTATCCAAAGTAGCGAAATACATTGTTGAATAACAACTCTGCCGTTTCCATGGCAGTGGGGAGTCCAGGCAGGGGAATTAAGCGACAGGACTTGGAGAAGCGGTCGACGATCACCAGCACACACGTGCATCCATCGGAGATGGGAAGGTCGGTAATGAAATCCACTCCTAGGTGTGACCAGGGACGAGTGGGAACGGGCAGAGGTTGGAGCTTTCCGGAGGGAAGATGGCGTGGACTCTTGGAGACGGCACATTCCCTGCACCCTTGCACGTACCTCCTGACGTTGGATGTCATGTTGGGCCACCAGAAGCGCTGTTTTAACAGCGAGAGGGTTTCGTTGACCCCGGGGTGGCCAGTGCCCAGTGAAGTATGTGTTGAGTGGATGAGGGGTGTGCGTCGTGTCCGTGGTACATACTTCAATCCGGGGGGGCAACCCGGCGGAATGCTGGTGGAGGCATTGGACTCGGGGAGCGTCTCTTCCGACCAGGAAATGGGACTCACCACGAGTCTTTCGGGGATGATGGGCTCTGGATCTTCGTTGTTTTCATCCAGGCTGTGGATACGAGATAGGGCATCGGCTTTCACATTTTTCGATCCAGGGCAGTAGGAGATGGTGAAATCAAATCTCGTGAAGAATAGAGCCCATCTGGCCTGGCGGGGATTTAGTCTCTTGGCATCTCATAAGTATCCCAGGTTCTTGTGGTCTGTTAAAACGACGAAGGGGTGTTTTGCTCCCTCAAGCCAATGCCTCCATTCTTCCAGGGCGAGTTTGATGGCGAGGAGTTCACGGTTGCCGATGTCATAATTTACTTCCGCCGGGTTGAGTTTCCTGGAGAAGAAAGCACATGGATGGAGTCTGCTGGGATTCCCCTGCTGCTGGGATAATACCGCTCCCACTCCGGTGGTTGAGGCATCAACCTCGACGACGAAGGGGAGCTCTGGGTCAGGGTGAGCCAGGAGGGGAGCGGTCGTGAAGGCGGCCTTGAGGGCCTCAAAGGCTTGGGTGGCGGCTGGGGTCCAGGACAGAGACTTGGGCTTACCACGGAGGAGGTTGGTGAGTGGACCGGTGATGGAGCTATAGTGCTGGATGAAACGTCGATAGAAGTTGGCAAATCCTAGGAACCTTTGTAACTCTTTGATAGTGGAGGGAATGGGCCATTCTTTCACTGCTGTGACCTTCCTCTCGTCCATGCGGACGCCACTGTGGTCGATGTTGTAGCCAAGGAATTGCATGGAGGGCTGATGAAAGGTGCACTTCTTGGCTTTCAGGAAAAGGTGGTAATCCCTCAGGCGTTGGAGGACCTCCGCAACGTGTTGGCGATGTTCGGCCAAGCTCCGGGAGTAGATTAAAATGTCGTCAATGTAGACCAGGACAGACCGGTGCAGGAACTCCCGGAGCACCTCATGCATAAAGTCTTGGAATACGGAGGGGGCGTTGACCAGTCCATACGGCATGACGAGGTACTCATAATGGCCAGTAGGGGTCACGAAAGCCGTTTTCCACTCGTCCCCCTCACGTATTCTGATGAGGTTGTACGCGCTGCGGAGGTCCAGCTTGGTGAACACAGTGGCGCCGCGTAGATGTTCCAGGGCTGCTGGGACGAGAGGAAGGGGGTAACGGAACTTCACGGTGATTTGGTTGAGTGCTCTGTAATCAATGCAGGGCCGCAAGCCTCCGTCCTTCTTAGCCACGAAGAAAAAGCTAGAAGCAGCAGGGGAAGTGGACGGTCGGATGTAACCTTGCTTGAGAGCCTCGTCGATGTACTCCTCCATGGCTTTCTCCTCCGGAACGGATAGGGAATATATCTTCCCTCTGGGCACTGGCTCACCTGGGATGAGGTCAATGGCGCAGTCCCATGGCCGGTGGGGAGGCAGCTTGGAGGCTTGTTTGGGACAGAAGACATCTCTGAAGTGGGAGTAACAGGCTGGGATATCCGTGGAACGTTTTTCGAGAGGGCTTTCCACTGTAGTGGCCCCGACTTGGATTTCTTGGGAACTTGGAGAACTGGACGTGGGGAGTTCGGGAAAACAGCCGTGGAAACATTGGTTACCCCACTTCAGGATCTCTCCTGTCCTCCAGGAGATGGTGGGGTTGTGCTGCTCAAGCCATGGGCGCCCTAGAATCACGTCAGATGTAGACTCCTCCAGAACCAGCAGCTGGATCTCCTCGGTCTGGAGCACTCCCACTTGGAGACGGAGGGGTCCCACGCTGTAACGTACTTTCCGTAATGGTTTTCCTGTTATCGCGTGGATCTGGTAGATCTTCGGCGTTGGGGTGGTCTTGAGATGCAGCTGGCGACAGAGGGCTCCGGAGATGAAGTTTCCAGCTGACACAGAATCGAGGAGCGCACTGACTGAAAGACAAAGTTCAGCGGCAGTAAGTTTTACTACAATTGAGAGTGGTTTCATTTTATTCAAAGTGGGCAGGATGGCACTCACCAAAGGCCGGGCAGGACGAAGGGGGCATTCTGAGATGTAATGCCTGGCACCACCACAATACAGACAGAGATTCTGGGTCAGCCTCCTCTGTCGCTCAGCTGCTGAAAGACGTGAGTGCTCAATCTGCATGTTGTCATTTGCTGGTTCTGGGGAGCTGACGGACTCTGGCTGGTGGAGAATGGAGGGGAATAGCGGCTGGCCCTGGTGCTCTTCTAAGCACAGCTGCATATGAGTGGCGAATCTGATGGATAACTGAATGAATTTCTCGAGCCCGATGGAATCCTCGTATGCAGCGAGATGCAACCGCACACGTGGATCGAGGCCTTGACGATATGTAGTGATCAAAGCCTGCTCATTCCAGCCACTTGCAGCAGCGAGGGTACGAAACTGGAGGGCATAATCAGACACAGTTAGTGCACCTTGTTTTAAATTGCATAATCTCTCACCAATCGACGAATCCCAGGCGGGTTTACCAAAAACTTCCTTGAAGTGGGTTGTAAAACTTGACAAGGACGATACAACGGGGTTATTTAGGTTCCAGAGAGGTTCAGCCCATTGCAGTGCTTTTCCGTGAAGCTGAGAGATTATGAAAGCCACCTTCGATCGATCGTCTGGGTATAAGTGCGGTTGCATCTCCAGGACCAGCGAACATTGCAGGAGGAAACCGTTGCAATCCTCCGCCAGACCAGAGAAGGGCGCCGGTTTGGCCATGGGACTGGCGACCACAGGTGGTGAAGGAGCTGCGGCGGTGGATGCGGAAGTGTTCGCTGGTGTCGTTGCCGTGGAAGTGCCGGTGAAAGTGCGACGAAGTGCATCGACCAACTCTTGAATGGGATCCGGGGTGCTCATGCTGTTACCTGGGCGGTGTTGGTCCGGTCTTCTGTTACGTACAGAAGGGAGCGGAGACACAGGTAAGGGTTAACAGGTTTATTTTCAGGTAAAGCAGAGCGTGAGCAGAGTGCAGGTGAGTAATGGCAGATGATAAGGTCGATGAGCCGATGAACTGGAACTGATACTTGTCTGTGTGTTCTAGGAAGCGTGGATGCCGGGAGACGTGGAACAGATGAACACACAGGAGATACACAGGAGACGAGGAGACACAAGGGATCACTGAAGACGCTGGAGACAGGTAAGTAGTCGAGTCAAGGGAGTCCTGGAGGTAAGTAAACACTGGTGTGTGTCAACGAGACCGAACCGTGACTGAGTGAACTGGCATGTCTTTTATGTGGCTGTGGTGATGGGTGTGAATGAGTGTCAGGCGTATCTTGTCAGTACTCAGGAGAGGGAGTGCGATGTGATTGGGTGAGTGTAGAGCCTGGCGTGTCTGTGACATGTACACATTTAATAATTTTTTTTTTATCGAGTTTAAATTAAAATATGTATTTGTAATTTAGTAAATATTAAGTAAAATAAATATAAATTTAATTCCAGCAATTATTATGAATGTTTTTATACTATCATTAAATTAATGATATTTCACCCATTGGCCACCCTGCTCTCTAAGATATCAGCATCGGCCATCGGTTGACCACTATGAATAATCAAGGAAACCTCAATTGCTTTAATCCAGTAAATGTTAATCTTGAAATATTAATAACTAATACAATTTCTTAGGTTCTTAGATTTAAGTAATCTTAGCTTTACTTAAATCATTAAAGATTTCATAGCAACAAGACATATATATGTGAATGCAGGGATTTTTTCAGACATCACTAACCCTAAAATTTACATAAACTCCAGAACATAATATTTACATAAATTCTCCAGCTTTGTTGTTGTTGAGCAACCGAAACATGAGCTGTTAAAGCAACACCTTCTTTTGGAAAGCGGGCTGCAAGCAGCAGCTCATTTGCATTTAAAGGGACACACATAAAAAGGCACGTTTTTGCTTACACCCAAATAGGGGCAAATTTGACAAGCTATAATAAATGATCTGTGGGGTATTTTGAGCTGAAACTTCACAGACACATTCTGGGGACACCAGAGACTTATATTACATCTTGTAAAAGGGGCATTATAGGTCCCCTTTAAGTGTCCCCAAAGAAGTGAGCCAAAGGCAACAGTGGCAAGAACCCAAACTCCATCAGGTGAAAGAAATATAGAAAAAAATCATTGAAGAAACCAGGCTCACCTATAAAAAGCTAGAAATCTTAACATAAATATATTTTTTTCATTCTTCATATTTTTCACATGCTTCATTTTACCCAGGAAATGTGTACAGGAAATACTAGTTTTTGAAGAGTATTCATATTTTAGCTCAGCCTCTTTACTGTATATATGCTGTTTATGTAAAAATAATAATGGAAAGTATATCTAATATTTGTATGTAGAAAATGTATTGTATGTGTTCCATCTAATTTTGTGATGTGATTTATTTCTCTTGTAGGTTAAATGACTGTAACTTAACAGACAATAGCTGTTCAGCTCTGGCTGCAGTTCTTGGAGCAGATACTAATCTGAGAGAGCTGAACATGAACAAAAATAATCTGCAGGATTTAGGAGTGAAGATGCTCTGCACTGGACTGAAGAATATAAACTGTAAATTGGAGATACTGAGGTAAGTTGAGCCACAGGAGTCAAATGCCAAGAGTGAGGTGCAATGACTGACAGGATGTTGTCAGAGGCAACAGCGCAAGAGAACTTTTGTTAATAAATGTTGCATTTCTTTGTTTAAAGTGCCCCTATTATGGATTTTTGAAAATCATCTTTCATGTAGTGTGAAACATAGCTCTAAATGATTGAAAACATCCTGCAAAGTTTTAAATCTGAAAGTGCATAGTATATTAAGTTACTGTCTCTCAAAAGTAAGAGTAGACTCTGAATCAATTAAATGAGTCATTTGTAAAATGAATCTTAAACTGTTTCGTTGTGATGTCACAACGAAACATTAGCATATTGCCCGCCCACTTATTGCACGTGCAGACGCCAGGGAAAACTTGAAACCTGAACCTTGTGATGTGTGTTCCCGTCATTTTACTGACGACTGCTTCTTCAATCTAAATGCGTTCAACAAGGGATTTGCAGGCTGGTTGTTATTGAAGGATGGGTCAGTACCCAGTTTATTTAGACCAGCTTCTTCCTCTGAAGAACCTGTAACCTTTAACCTATAACCTGTAACCAACAACCTGTTTTGTAGGAAAGAATGTAATTATAATTCTCACAGAGAAAATAATTTAAATTAGTTAAGTTTTTAAGGAGCCAAGATACAAAACTGCCCCCAAACAAAAAGACTAGTAAAAAAAAAAAAAAAATCTTCTAGACAAATATGCGATTAGCAAGGACTAAAATCCAGTGTCTTACATCCACACAGTTCTGAGTTTCAGTTCAATGGCCTAAGTAGAGTAACGTTACTGGACTGACACCATTATACGGTTCAGTCCGAACATGTCAGTGACTTCTCCGCGTCCAAATTCCAAGCCAGAGTCACCTCATACTCTGTAACATGTTTCTGAGCAGATACTCCCGAAGCGTGCACACTCTAAAAGCCTGTCAAACACTGCATTTGCTGGAAAAAGTTATCATTCGCATCTTATTCTGCTAAAACTGTCAAATACACACAAGGTTTACACCATCGGTTAAGTGTAAAGTGAAAGTAAACAGTTAAGAGTCAATCGAATGCGTGTCAATATATAAGATGCGTGCATGAACTTTAAAGGGACAGACAACACATGCTGCGACTTGTCCTTAAAGGGATAGTTCAACCAAAAATGGAAATTCTGTCTTTATTTACTCACTCTAAAGTTGTTCCAAACCTGTATTTCTGTCTTGTGCTGAACACAAAAGAACATATTTTGAAGAATGTGGGTAACCAAACATTTGCTGGTACCCACTGACATCCATAGTATTATCTTTCCTATATGGAACTCACTGGGGACCAGCAACTGTTTGGTTACCCACATTCTTCAAAATAAAACTTCAACAGAAGAAATTTATTCAGATTTAAAACAAGTTCTAAGGTGAGTAAATAATGACATAATTTACTTTTTTTTTCCATTTATTTAATACAGTAGCTTTAACAAGAAACCTATAAATTAGTATTTTTATCTTCATCCACATTGGGCTGAAAGTCTGTCATTCTTTTTTCTTTTGTAAGTGTAGGACCAAAATCAGCTCAAATGAAATAATTTATAGGGAATTATAAAGAGTCATTAAGTTTACGACCGAGCAACTGAATCATCCAGCGTTCATCTGCTCGGATCGTAATAAGCTCTTGTAGCGGATATGAATATCCACTATCGTGAAAACACTGATTAGAGCCCGGTAACTTTAAGATCGACAGTTTACAACATTAAATTTTACAAGCACATAATACAAGACACTTTCTTTTAAAATCTACAAGAGACTTTATTTATTCTAACACAAACTAATCTAACACAAACACACACACAAACATTCATACGTGTTGCAGAAAGAAAGGAAATCAGAGAGAAAAAGTTTTAAGAGAGAGCGAGAGAATGATATGGTGAGCATTTCTAGCAAAATATGTACTTCAAAAGACCTGACCTGAACGAACCATGAATCATTAATTTAATGCACCAGTTCAGTTTTAGAATCTGGAGGTACTTGCTTGTCAACTTTAAATGTGAATCTCCTCGTCGGCGTCCTTAGCTTTGAGAGAAGGTTTTTTTCGAGTCGATGATTTGTTGCAGGGTCTTTTCGTGTCCGGATTGTGTTAGGTAAAGACCAATCCCGTTTGAGCGTGCTGGCAAAATGAAAGGAAGTCTGTTTGTCATGGCTGGAGTTAAAGTTAAAGCAGCAAAAGTCGTTGGTTAAACTTTGCAGCAAAACTAAAAACACGAGACTCTCAATGGAAAAGAAAATTAAGGAAAAGAAAAGAAAAGTGAGTGAAAGTTGGATAGCTTGAATGAGCTGCTTGTCTGTTCTTTGTCAGCTTAGTCTTGTTTTCGTTTTGTTCTTCTTGTTAATCCATTGTGTTACTTTTCTTTCTTTCTTTCTAGTTTGTTAACTTTGATGTGACTATTTAAATTTATGTGTTTTTCCCACCTCTGTGAGGAGTTCTGGCCAATCAGATATCGTCTTGTTTCAAAAGGTGGCTTTTCTTCGCCCCCAATCATAAAATAAGCGTTATCTCCGGACTCTGGAACTCTTCGGCAGAGAGTACCGTTTTAGACATAATTTCTATTAAATGGAATATGATACATTTTACACAGATTTCATTCAAGCCATGATTTAAACATGCATTAGAGATTTAAATTCATTCCAAATAAGGCATACTTTCAATCAATCATTCAAAAGTTATCACATTTACATGAATTGTGGGTGTTCTAAAACATAACTGGTCACATGTAGCATGTGTAGACATGATATAAAATTTATGCAGTTGAAAGATGTTTGATAAGTCCATTTCAAATTGTTTGGAACAATTTGATGCAGTTTTAGTTATAGAAACCTTCTTTGTGGGTTTTTCTGTAAAGTTAGGTCACTCAGAGAAACGGGCCTGCATTGTCTCTCTGTCTCTTTTGATCTGGAGATCAAAGACTATTTATCTTCTGGTGACCATTTGGTTTAAGTTTTGCCGCCTCTCCTTCAGTCAGGAAGCATGGGTGCCATAAGAGTAATTAGCAGGGGGTTGTTCTGTAGACGGACTGGAGCCGAAAATTAGATTCTCAGAGCTTGGGTTTCTGGAATTATGTTTTGAAAGAATCATCTGAATGATTCATTTGTCTGGTTCGTCCACGGTTCCTACAAAGGCTACTTTTTAATATATAGGGAAATTAGTTTGACTGTACTGCTCAGTCACTGGCAAAATAGTAAAAACAACATGAAAATGATTTGTGATCAAATCATGAAGCGTGATATTTTTGCCATATCGCCCACCCCTACTTATTAATAAGAATATTATGCATATTGTGTGTAGTTAGTTTTCCCCCAAGGGGGCGTTTTCCCCACTCTACCCTAAATTCACAATTGTGTCTTATAAAGTCAGAATTGTGATATATACTGTAAATGGCAATGCTCATTTATATCTCTCAATTCTGACTTTTTTCTCAGAATTGCAAGCTTATATCTATAATATATTGTATATATTCTGACAATTACGATCCATATGATCCTTTTTTTTTTTCACTCAATTGCAAAATTAATTTTTTTACAATATTCTCTCTATATTATAATGTTTTTACTCAAGTAATGATTCATAAAAAATGAAAACCAAAACTAGTGTGGAAAGATTGTTAATATTAGGGATAAGAAAGCTACAACTGGTTTTAATATATTTCCAAAATGAATGTAGAAATGATTCTAACCTCTTCTGGGTTAAAATGGATGCAGATACAATAGGAGGGTTAAAATGTTAAGAACTGTAAGAGGTCTTTCATGACGCTCCATATGCTGGGATGTGAATTTGATAGGTGCTTGATATAAAATAAATGTAAAAAGTCCTTGAAATTCATTGAATCTGGTGATCATGAAAGAGTGGGAACCCTGACAAAATAAAATTCACTTTGAGGATTTATTTTGTTCAGGTTTAACTGATTAATCATCTGAATGTTTTCATTCCTGTTCTAGACTCTCTAACTGCAGTGTAACAGAAGAAGGTTATAAAGCTCTGGCTTCAGCTCTGAGATCAAACCCTTCACACCTGATAGAGCTGGATCTCACAGGAAATGATCCTGGACAATCAGGAGTGAAGGAGCTCAGTGATTTACTACAGGATCCAAACTGTCAGCTGAAGACACTGAGGTGAGACGGGATGAAATAATGAACATTATTAACAAAATATGCAAGCTAACAAAATATGGAGGCTAAATAGTCATAACAAGTATATCATTTTAGTCATACAATAAGTTAGACAATTTGTTGCATCAAAATGATCAAGATCAGATCAGATGCTGCAGGTTCTGACATGATGATGATAACCGTCAACACAGTTTAGTTGTGGTTCAAGCTACAGGTCAAATAGACATTATGGGTCAGTATATGTGCTATTCTGGAGCAGTGTTGGGTGTAATGCGTTACTGTAATTAAATTACTTATCCACTGAAAAAGTAAAGTAAGGGATTACTGTTCATTTTTGATAATTTAATTACAGTTACTTATTATGTACTTGCGTTACATACTGTAAAGTAGTTCAATAGTTCTGTTTAAATCAATATTGAATTTAAAATCTAAATTTGTTGTCTAAAGGTAAAAGTGAACGCTGCCTCTTTAAAATCGTTAGCTGTAGTGCAGTTGCGTGCGAGTTCGCAACTTCGCTCCAGTTGGCTGCGTAGTCGCTGTCTGAAGATGTCGGCAGAAGCGAGTGGCTGTTTTGCAGAATGGAAATAATCCAATTACTTCACTTTTTTGACACAGGTAGGCAAGAACATTACGGTAAAATGTAAGCTATGTCCTAGGGAGAACTCTCTGAGAGACGTCTTCAGTCAGTGTGCTCTCAGCGCGCACACATAGCCGCCTCTCGCGAGTGTCAGATTTTCGCGGTTTATTACACATAAACGTTCAAATACACACAGTTATGTCAAAATGCCCGTCTTGGCATATATTCGCGTTGGTTATGTGAATGTGAACAGCATGTGTAACAGCATATTGTCTCCGTCCATCAGGGACGTGCACAGACATTTTGGAGGGCAGGGGCTCAAGTGGAAAAAAGGGCACTTCTCATAATTATTTATAAAAAAATTAAAATAAAATAAAATAAACAAAACGTTAAATATATTAACACAACTCTGACTTCCTTACCAATTTATTTTAATTCCCACACACTCACGCAATTGTTTCATACTCCACAGATTTCTACAGAATAATCAGTTCACACAGAGATCATGATCTTCTTTAGTATTCACTAGGTTTATCACAAGAGCAGGCAACAGCAAAGGAAACTATGCCACAGTGTGTGTTTTCTACACTACTATTTTCAAGTAGCTATATATATTTAGAATAAGGAGAAGGACATAGTTTCACTAATAATTTGTTTATTTTGCACAAATCAATACATCATTTTAATTCTTTTGGAGTTATTGGAATACTTCTTTCATGTTGTGGACAATTTTAAGATTTTGGTCTATTTTTGCTTCCACGTCTTCTTTTACTGTAATGGAAAGAAAACTTCCAAAATACACATTTAGATGGTGTTTGTTTTAAGCCTACTACCCTCCGTCTGTTTGCATCTGTAGATTTCTTTTAAATTAACCAAAACAAGCTAATCTGCATATTTAAACACATTGACCCCCAGTTTCACAGATGAGGTATGTTTATAAAACCTACTTAAATATCCTAATTGAACTAAGGCTTAATCCTGGCTTAGGCTAAGCCCTGTCTGTGAAACTGGGCCCAAGAGTTATTTTCCCCCTGAAATGTTACAAGTACATAATATGTATTATAACAAATGCCTGCAGAGGGCGCCAAAAGCCTGGTAATTGTTGTTGTTACACAGCACGATCAAATCCTTGTTTTTGGCCAACCAGCATAATTAAAAATATAACATTAGTTAAATAATAATAATAATAATAATCGACCACTTTATTATAGAAATACTGTAATTTCTTCAACGAGAATATGTGGACATCAATCATGCACACTCAGAGCGAGGGTTTAAACTTTTATTGATGTAACGTATTCTCCTGTGTAACTAAGCGTAGAGTTAGGAATGATAGCATTATGCAATGCTGTATTATGATTTTTAAATGGTTTTAATAAATCGTGCATGCTTAGAAAACTGTCTAATAATGCAGTTCATGGATGTGCGTCCATGGATCCTCCTCTTCCGGTATTGACAGCCCTACAGATATCTTTACCATGGTTCAAAACGCAGTGCATAGCACATTAAAATAATTGAAATTATAATATGACAAATTGCATTAGTATCAAATCTGACAGATGCGTTGCTGGTGGTCAAATTATTAACGCGGCGTTAAACGTATATAAATAATCTCACGCTTAAATGGGGGGGGTGCATGTGGGAATGAATGACGTGTCCCGGAGGGAGGGCATCTGAACTCGAACTGATATATAGCCGAACTGATACATATATATAGTATTTTTTGACAGGGAAGCTGTGCGCAAACAGGAATATATATTCATTTATTAAAAAAAAAAAAAAAAGTACCCTAGAAAAAAGGGCACTTTCTCTCAAGGAAGAAAAAGGGCACGTGCTCAAGCCCCCTTTTATGTATAAGTGTGCACGTGCCTGCTGTCCATTATCAAACAACAAAAGAAAAGCTTAAATAAGGATTAATCTATATTTAATTTATACAGTTTTGACTATACAGAGTTATTTTATATTTGATTATTCAATTTCTGTGGTATTTTTACTTACTACTATTAGACCTACCTGGAAAAAAATATATAGCATTGTTTTATTTGTATTTTTATATATTTTTACCGTGGTATCAACTTTGGTATCGAGTATTGTGCACTTTTGGTGGTATCAGTACCGACTACTAGATTTTTCTGACATCCCTATTTGTTACTAAAAAAATTTTAAGTATTATAAAGTAAATAAAAGTATTATAGTATATGTTTTAATAAAGTTAAAATGTTTTAAAAAGCTATAAAAGGCTAAACTATTCCATGTTTGACTAAATTATTAAAAGAGTTTCCTTTCTATTGTCTATCCGGTCAAGGTTTATAGGGATTTTAAGAAGTAATTAGTAAGTTACTTATTGAGTAATTAAATTACTTTTCAGGCAGAGTAATTAGAAAAGTATTTTAAATACAACATTGATGATGTAATTAGCAATGGATTTGTAAAAATCGCATTTCATGTGATTTTTGGCCATTCAGGATGGGTCAGTACCACAATTTTGGCTTTGGTACGGTACCACAATCTAATACCGGTATATCGGTATTAAATCGATACCATACAGGGTCTAAATTTTGGTGTGGGTATTGCGCATAATTATTCTCATTCTCGCAGGTTGCGCGTTTACAAAGAGGGAAATTATCGCAAATGTTTATTAGTAAAATAATCAACACAGATTATCACATCAAATCAGTAATTGGTTACCACTTATAGCACACTTGAACCCATAGTCTATTACAAGTGTTACCTAAATACATTTTTTAAATACAGAGATAGTATATTAAAAGCACATTTTATTTCATATTTCATGGTGTTTCAAAATAGCACAGTTGAGTACACTTAGATGTTTTTAAGATTATCTTAAGAAGTACTAATGAAGAATCTTTAGTATATTAAGTACAAAATTAGTGTGCGAAAGTAGAGCACTTTAAGTACATATGCGCCCTGCGATACAACACTCTCGTGCGGGTTACGGACAACTGACGGAAATCACTTGCCCACGTTTTTTTAAACCCATTTTGAACATCCAAGCGATTTTATCATTCAGTAGTAACGTACTTGGGAGCTCTGTGAGAGATGGTTTCTTTGCGCTTATACCAACAAACAACGCACACACAAGCCGCCTGTATAGAGCTTGCGCCTTCCAAATTGAGTTGTTTTACCTTAAACGGTATTTAATGTATTAAAAGTGACTATTCAGTGTTATTTTACATTTGATTACTTTATTAAATTTCTGTAACTAGCATTTCTGTACCTGAATACTTCTGTAAGAACTAGCTAAACTTAAGTGCAAATATTAGGAGATAAACATCATTGGTTCAAACGCACGCTGGAGCTTTCATGTTATCTAAACCATATGATCTTATGTACGTGCGTGTAGGTTTGATGGTTCTTCATCATTTTTATAAGCAAAGCAATTCCAAATTATACGTCTACTGCTGTCATTATTAACAAAGAATATACACTAACAAGAAGCGAAACTCAATAGAATGTTCCATTGGAACACCAGCGCCCAGCAGCAGCTCTGCGTTTCCGCCATTTTGACTTGAAAGTCGGTCGAGTCGGTCCACTAGCTTCTATGGCAATATCAGCTGCTTTGTTAAAAAAACAAAAACAAAGTACATTAAAGCTAAAATCCAACCTGAATGATGACAACACAGAATAAAATACTATCACTAGTGATCATCAAAAACAGTTTATTTTACAGACTTTGTGTTTAAGTCTTCCACTTTTTTCACAAAACCTTTGCTCTCTAGAAACGCAGTCAGTTTGGGTTAAAATTCGTTGAAGTTCAAGTATTAGCATTATAAACAAAATTAAATTAAGGACATGCATCAGAGTAATTGCGAATGTTGGACAATAAATATATAACAGAAAATAACAGCTTGTTTTTACAGTGTTGTGTATTAAAGCAAAAGTGTCCAAAAGTGGGAATTATGCGATAACGGACACAGCAATGCATCATGTGTTATAAGATCGTTCCCATTCAGTCGGTCACGTTCGACGTACGTCGGACAGACCGACGAATAGGAATCTCGCTAGAGAGGCCAATCTACTTCGAGTGTAACTACAACGAGCCAATGCACATTGGCATGCAATCATATGCATCAGCTGCTCGCCTCGCAGTGCGGGTATATAACGAGCAGCAGGTGCGTTGCATCTTCAGCTTTTCGCTTCGGAGCCGAACGGTGTTTGTTCCTGTTCTCTGCAAGCAAGTGTCTGCTAGAAGACGAGTCAAGCTTTTGGTTGAACTTCTCTTTTTTTTTTTCGAGTGCGGGCGAACAGCACAGCAGCGGGGTCGAAGTCCTCTCTTTATTTTCTGTTTTTTGTTTCGTTTGCCATTATAGAGCAAATAGCTGTTTTGACAGCGTCAGAAGGCTGTTCTCACGGCCGGTACGGTGCGCTTCGAGCGCTGAAAGCCGTTTTTACGGCTGGTAAGAGTGAGCGCCTTCAAAGAGAGAAAGAGCACACGACAGGCTGCACACAATCCCTGTCTGTGTTGCGGCGGCCGTTCCCCTGCGTGCTTCAGCACTCTAAAAGAGTAAAGTCCCTAAAAGAGCTTACACAAGTAGAGCTTGCGTCTTTTTAAAGATGACATTCTATTTGTGTGTTTCTGGATGCGGTCGTTTCCTGTCCTCACTGACGGCCACGATCACTGTTTCACATGTCTGGGCACGTGCTGAAACGATGTTCGTGGGTGGTTCATGTTTTCGTATGAGAACATGATCACGTCGACACGCCGGTCGTGACTCTTCTTTCTCCGGGAAGCTTGAGTCCCCTCTGTTGTTGGCCAGCTGCCGCTTGTGTGTAAAAGCACAGCCGCGGGTCTGCCCGACACTCTGGGAGACCGCGGAGATCAGCGAGAGCAAACCTCTCGCTCCTCTGCGTGTCGTGTGCCGTCGAGCTGTCGGGCTGCAGCGCGGGTTGTCACGGCAACCCAGCGCTCGCTCGGCGCTCTAGATGCGCGGTCTCCTTGCCTAATCTCCATTGTAGCGCCCTCTCTGGTGCACCAGAAGAGGTCTACTTTGGTGAAATGGCTTGGGTGTCTTGAGGTTGAGGGGTTCCTTCGGGGAACCAACCCCCTAGGGCCCCTCCCTCTCTAGCGCATTACATGCTGTGCGGTTTCTGGATTGGATTGCTGGTCCTTTTCATAGGGGAACCTAGCATTTCATTCAGGGCTCCAGCTGAGGGTCAGATGTCGATTGCAGCATCGGAGAGAGGGCTGTTATGCTCTGGAAATGAGGGTGACGCTGCCCACTGTAATGGTGTGTGCTTATGCTGACTCAGATTCAGAGTTTGCAGCCATGCTTTCCCGGGTGTTCCGGATGTGCATGAAAAACTTGGCAGTATGGAGCTATATTGGTGCCGTAAATATGGAATGCCAAAATCTGCATAAGTTTTTACTCTCTCACTACCCTTATGGGTGGGGTGGCTGTTCACAGACCACACCCACCCTGCATGTGAGGCCAAGGCACTCTTTATGCATGAGGGTAGTTCTGAGCCGGGGTTGAGCTGCGCTTGTTGACTAACCGTGATCAAAGTCACGGCGCAGGCCTTCGGCCAGACGATGTCCACCTCAGTGGTCCAAAAGCGCCCCCTGGCTTACCTTGCTGAGGTGCAAGAGGTCGTCAAGCTAAACGCTTTCTCGACACTCCCATCTCACAAGGTGGCCTTTTCGGTGACACTGTCGGGGACTGAGCCCAGCAGTTCTCCTCAGTTAGTGGCAGACCAGGGAGCCTCCCCCGACAAACCATTGAGTTCCTCGTGGGCCCTCAGTCTGCTCGTCGCCAAGGGTGTCGTCCCCTGCAGAAGAAAAAAAACTCCGGCCCAGTCTGCTCTACTGTGTCCGCTGCAGGAAGATGACGCCTCCCGTCTCTGCTACTGTTTAAGTGGTTAGTGAAAAATCACCCCTGAGACGGGTGACCCAGAGATGGGTGGGGCTACTCTCCCCCCCCCGGAGGAGGGCCGGGTGGTAAATCCTGTTGGTTGGGTTTGTTTCTGTTCTCCTGTTGGTCCAACAGCCAGCGGTACCCAAATTTTCAAAAAGAGAGCAGTTCCTCCATCTCTGGGTCTGAAGAGGGCTCGGAGAGCAGTGGGAGGAGAAAAGCCTCACCACTTTCATCCCCCTCTTCCTTCGCCAGAGGGCAGCAGCGTGCAGTCGAGAAGGCAGCAAAGCCTCTCCTGCGCCCCCTGCCCAACCGTGGAACCAGGTGCACAGCACACTCTGACCCCGCTTCGGGCCGCCTCAAAGAGAGAGCCTCCCGAGCTGCGTCCCTGTGTTCCACCTTGCTGCCTCACTGCGGGTACGCCTGCGGTCCCTTTGATCCCGCTTGTACGGTCTCTGCGAGCCTGATTAGCGCTCCCCAGTCCGTCTCGCTGGCTCATTCGGACCATCGGGCTCGGTTATGCGATTCAGTTCGCCCGGCGTCCCCCCCAAGTTCAGGGGCATCCACCTCACTACAGTGAAGGCTGTCGATGCCCGTGTCTTGCGTGCGGAGATCGCGGTCCTACTGGCGAAGGACGCGATAGAGCCGGTCCCTCCAGCCGATATGAGGTTAGGGTTCTACAGTCCCTACTTCATTGTACCCAAGAAAAGCGGTGGGTTACAACCGATCCTGGATCTGCGAGTTTTGAATCGGAGTCTTCACAAGCTACCGTTCAAAATGCTCACGCAGAAACGCATTTTCGAGTGCATCCGTCCCCAGGATTGGTTTGCAGCGATCGACCTGAAGGACGCGTACTGTCATGTTTCGATTCTTCCGCGACACAGGCCATTCCTGCGTTTTGCGTTCGAAGGTCGAGCATATCAGTACAGAGTCCTACCCTTCGGGCTGGCCCTGTCTCCCCGCGTCTTCACGAAGGTCGTGGAGGGAGCCCTTGTTCCCATGAGAGAACAGGGTGTTCGCATCCTCAACTATCTCAACGACTGGCTCATTCTGGCACAGTCCCGGGATCAGTTGTGCGAACACAGGGATTTGGCGCTCAGACACCTCAGCCAGTTGGGTCTTCAGGTCAACTGGGAAAAGAGCAAACTCGCCCCGGTGCAGAGGATCTCTTTTTCTCGGTATGGAGTTGGATTCGGTCGAACAGATAGCACGCCTCACAGAGGAACGTGCTCAGTCGGTGTTGAACTGCCTGAATACGTTCAACGGCAGGACAGCGGTTCCACTAAAATTTTTTTCAGAGGCTCCTGGGGCATATGGCAGCCGCAGCGGCAGTAACCCCGCTCAGTCTGCTTCATATGAGACCGCTTCAACACTGGCTCCACGGCCGGGTCCCGAGATGGGCGTGGCAACGCGGCACGTTCCGGGTGGCAATCACTCAGGAGTGCCGCCAAACCTTCAGCCCGTGGTCGGACCCCTTGTTTCTTCGGGCTGGAGTACCCCTAGAGCAGGTGTCCTGGCATGCTGTGGTATTCACAGATGCCTCTGCCACAGGCTGGGGTGCCACGTACAACGGGCATGCAGTGTCAGGGGTGTGGACGGGCCCCCATCTGCATTGGCACATCAACTGCCTCGAGTTGCTAGCAGTACACCTTGCCCTGAGCCACCTCAAAGGGCCGCTTCGGGGCAAGCATGTACTGGTCCGTACGGACAACGCTGCAACCGTTGCGTACATCAACCGTCAAGGTGGTCTACGCTCCCGTCACATGTCGCAACTCGCCCGCCATCTCCTCCTCTGGAGTCAGAAGCATCTGAGGTCGCTTCGTGCCATTCATATTCCCGGTGTGCTCAACCGTGTGGCCGACGAGCTATCACGAGCTGCGCGGCCAGGAGAGTGGCGACTCCACCCCCAGGTGGTCCAGCTGATTTGGAGAGAGTTCGGAGAGGCTCAGGTAGACCTGTTTGCCTCACCAGAAACCTCCCATTGCCGGTTGTTTTACTCCCTGTCCGGGGGAACACTCGGAACAGACGCACTGGCACACAGCTGGCCCCGGGGCCTTCGCAAATATGCGTTTCCCCCAGTGAGCCTACTTGCACAGACCCTGTGCAAAGTCAGGGAGGACGAGGAGCAGGTCCTGCTAGTTGCGCCCTATTGGCCCAACCGGACCTGGTTCCCAGAACTCTCACTCCTCGCGACAGCCCCTCCCTGGCCCATTCCTCTGAGGAAGGTCCTTCTTTCTCAGAGACGGGGCACTCTCTGGCACCCGCGTCCAGACCTCTGGAAACTCCATGTCTGGTCCCTGGACGGGACGCGGAGGTTCTAGGTGACTTACCCCCCGAGGTACTTAACACCATCACTTCGGCACCGTCTACGAGACGCCTTGAAGTGGAACATGTTCGTCGAGTGGTGTTCTTCTCGTCGAGAGGACCCCCGAAGATGCTCGATCGGTGTCGTGCTTTCCTTCTTGCAGCAGGGGTTGGAGCGTAGGCTGTCCCCCTCCTCCCTCAAAGTCCATACTGCTGCTATTTCCGCATATCATGACCACATAGATGGCAAGTCTGTTGGTCAGCACGACCTGGTCGTCAGGTTCCTTAGGGGGGCGAGGCGGTTGAATCCTCCTTGTCCTCCCTCCGTACCCTCTTGGGACCTTGCTCTGGTGCTGAGAGCACTTCAGATTGCTCCCTTTGAGCCCTTGCAATCAGCAGACTTAAAGATTCTGTCTATGAAGACTTTGCTGCTGGTTGCATTGGCCTCCATCAAGAGGGTAGGGGACCTGCAGTCTTTTTCGGTCGACGAATCGTGCCTAGAGTTCGGGCCGGGTGACGGCCACGTGGTACTGAGACCCCGGCCTGGCTATGTGCCCAAGGTTCCTACCACTCCCTTCAGGGACCAGGTAGTGAGCCTGCAAGCGCTGCCCCCGGAGGAGGCAGACCTAGCCCTGGCTTTGCTCTGTCCAGTTCGCGCTTTGCGACTGTACATAGACAGAACTCAAAGCTTCA
This sequence comes from Ctenopharyngodon idella, assembly GCF_019924925.1. Lineage (NCBI taxonomy): Eukaryota > Metazoa > Chordata > Actinopteri > Cypriniformes > Xenocyprididae > Ctenopharyngodon > Ctenopharyngodon idella. The sequence continues at coordinate 3,373,991 of NC_067221.1, read as the reverse complement.
GGACCTCAGACCAGCTCTTGTCTGTTACGGAGGCCAGCAGAAGGGAAAGGCTGTCTCCAAGCAGAGGATGGCCCACTGGATAGTGGATGCCATCGCCCTGGCTTACCAAGCTCAGGGCGTGCCCTGCCCGCTCAGGTTGCATGCGCACTCCACGAGAGGCGTCGCGTCTTCCTGGGCGCTGGCTCGTGGCGCCTCGCTAACAGACATCTGTAGAGCTGCGGGCTGGGCGACACCTAACACGTTCGCTAGATTCTATAGCCTTCGTGTCGAGCCGGTCTCCTCCCGTGTTCTCACCTCAGGTCAGAGGCACGGAGAGGCCCCGGCTTAGTGTCGGCTTGCTGCGCTTACATGCGCTTTTTTCTCCAGAGAGTCCCTACAAGGCAGACCCTGTTGAGTCCTCCGATCTCCCTTCGGCAGCCGACGTGGCGGAGCGTCTGGCGCTAGGCCTATACTCCGTTGTATCCTTGAGAACCGGGTTTAGGCTGGGTACCATATGTGTGACCCTACTGGGATCCCATATGTCTAGCTCCACGGTTGCTCCTAAACGAAGCCCGTGTCTTTCCCTCTGGGAGAACCCACCTCTCATCGAGTTGGAGTCACCCCAGTTCTTCCATATGTAGTACAGCCTACGGGTTAGTCCATATGTACTTCTCCACATAACTCCTTCGGGGAAGGATGTGGCTTCCGCAGCGTTCCTTTCCCAGCGGAAGGGTACGCTTTCCCAGCGTTATCCAATAGTCTCACTGAATGGGTTTTGGGGAACAGCAGTGATCGACACTCTCTGTGTTAGCCCTGTCCCACCGTCCGTAGGCAAGGGGGTTCAGGTGGCTTACAACAGAGCGCTGGAAGGGGGCAGCCCCTGTGGCGCTTTGGTAGGGATTCCTATTCGTCGGTCTGTCCGACGTACGTCGAACGTGACCGACTGAATGGGAACGTCTCGGTTACAAAGGTAACCCTCGTTCCCTGAAGGAGGGAACGGAGACGTACGTCCCGTTGCCACAGTCGCTGTACCCCGCTGATGCTGCCGCCTAACCGGTTCGGCTCCTCAGCGAAAACCTGAAGATGCAACGCACCTGCTGCTCGTTATATACCCGCACTGCGAGGCGAGCAGCTGATGCATATGATTGCATGCCAATGTGCATTGGCTCGTTGTAGTTACACTCGAAGTAGATTGGCCTCTCTAGCGAGATTCCTATTCGTCGGTCTGTCCGACGTACGTCTCCGTTCCCTCCTTCAGGGAACGAGGGTTACCTTTGTAACCGAGACGTTATGTTTGTAGCGTGATCCATTAAAACGTGCAATATTCAATTCAGACCTAGTGGAGTGATTATTACTATTACTCCACTAGGTCTGAAATATATTGTTTGCTGCAAACATGATGATCTTAAATTTATTAATTATTAATTTACTATTAGCTAATAAATGTGTAAAGTTTCATAAAATGGAAATGCTCAATAAAGTAGGCTAACTACGTTACCTCAGATGGTTGAATGGTTGGATTCCACAACTGGTAAAATAAAACATATATACGACAATACAACATTTACTGTAGGAGCCATAAAATTTACTGGTGACTTAATTTAAAAAATGTTCTATTGCGCTTCTGATTTGGTTGTGAAATTCGCCGATTTTGGGTGCGTAAGATGTGAAGGATTCTATGGTCCAGTTGGCATTTTCACCCCATAATGGCGGCCGCGCTACCGGAGCGCCATCTAGTGGCTGTTGCCCAAAAAGGATCAGAGTTTCGCCTCTTGGGTTCTGTGCTCTTTGTTATTAATTAGTTTTGGGCGTGTTGAGTGAGATTCTACTGCATTGTCCATTTTGTTCCTCTATGTTGTCACATTTGCCGGTTTCGCGTCAGTTTGTGTAGCACACTGCCACCTAGCGGTGAACTTCAGAACAGCAGCATATACCGAAATGAGCAAAATCATGATATTTTCATGGTATTTTCACAGTACCGGTATACAGTGCATCCCTATTCAGACTTGCTAAATCTGATCAGATTTCAATCGGATATGCGCAAAAATTGGATTTGGACTGACAGTCTGAATGAGGCTTATGAGACTCCTGCTTAAAAGCCAGAAAGATCTTGAGGCCTTAATTTCACACTCTGTATTCATACTGAAAATCATGATCTAGTGAGCTTTTACTCTTCTGCTCTGTGGGACGTTTCTGTTCTTATGAGTTTGCTTTAGGACTGAGTGTCGCTCGAGTTTCTTTTTTAAATATCTCTGACTATCAGACTTTGTTTTCAAGTATTTATATATTTATTTGTGTATTTAAATGTTCAAAGAAAAGTGTTAAATCTAAATAACTAACTAGAGCTTGTCTTTAGAACAATAATTGAGTTTTTTTTATCTTATCAATCATGTTTGTAATGCAACAGACATTTAGTTGAGAACTGAATTGACTCGTCTGCAGGTTTTTGAGTGCTGCTGCAGATGAAGCCCGTTACTCCTGAGAGAGCTTTTTTTTTTTTTTTTTTTTTTTGGCACACAAAAAGTATTCTCATTGCTTCATAACATTCAGGTTGACCCACTGTAGTCACATGGACTTTTTTAAATATGTCTTTACCTTTCTGGGCATTTGAAAGTGTAAATTATCTTGCTGTCAATGCAGGCTTCACTGAGCCATCAGATTTTATCAAAAATATCTTAATTTGTGTTCTGAAGATGAACGAAGGTCTTACGGTTGTAGAGGGTGAGTAATTAATGACAGAATTTTCATTTTTAGGTGAACTAACCCTTTAATTTATCATAACAGAATCAAACATTAAGTCTGTTAGAACACCATCAGTGGAAACAGCTGATTCGTCACGTGGGTTTAATGTTCGCTGTCAGAATTTATTCGGCAAATGTTTCCATCTCCCATTATTCCCATTAACTCTTTTTTGCACAAGTCAAAAACCACCTCAAGCGAGCATAAAAACTTTTTTGTGACTCTTTTTCCAAAATTTGGTGTTTCCATCTGTCGTTTCTGATGCGGTACTTAAAGATGTGCATAAAAACAGAGTGATGAAGTCTGGACTTTAATTAGGTCATTCCCAAACTTTAATTTTCTCAATTTTCGACCATTTTCAGGTTGCTTATTGTGAATCATTCAGATCAAAGACTTTCACAGCTCTACAGTTTTAGATAATTGAAATCTTGAAAGTGATGTTGATGTCTAACATATTAAAGTTCTCTGTGTCTTTTGTTTGCCTCCATATTCAGTTGTCAGTTTTTACAACTAACTTTCAATACATTCATACAAAGAACAAAATAAAATTCACTTTGAGGATTTATTTTGTTCAGGTTTAACTGATTAATCATCTGAATGTTTTCATTCCTGTTCTAGACTCTCTAACTGCAGTGTAACAGAAGAAGGTTATAAAGCTCTGGCTTCAGCTCTGAGATCAAACCCTTCACACCTGATAGAGCTGGATCTCACAGGAAATGATCCTGGACAATCAGGAGTGAAGGAGCTCAGTGATTTACTACAGGATCCAAACTGTCAACTGAAGACACTGAGGTGAGACGGGATGAAATAATTAACAAAATTAGTTCTATGCAGGCTAAATATTCATAACAAATATATTATTTTAGTTATACAATAAGCTGGACAATTTGTTGCATCAAAATGATCAAGATCAGATCAGATGCTGCAGGTTCTGCATGATGATGATAACCGTCAACACAGTTTAGTTGTGGTTCAAGCTACAGGTCAAATAGACATTATGGGTCAGTATATGTGCTATTCTGGAGTATGGTATACCTTGACAATTAACATGCACAATTTTGTTTTTGTGCACACTTCTCATTAAAAATTGTAGATAGTCTTTCAGTCAAAATATTTTCTGAACACAATTGTTTTCCATCAAGCCCAGATTCACTGTATCTCTACAGCAGGTCTATGAGTCTCCAGATGTTCACAAAAATGCAGTTTCACAAGCCAGTTTTCTCTGCTGATGTTTCTCACTCCTCCTGCTTAAAAGCCAGAAAGATCTTGAGGCCTTAATTTCACACTGTATTCATACTGAAAATCATGATCTAGTGAGCTTTTGCCCTTCTGCTCTGTGGGACGTTTCTGTTCTTATGAGTTTGCTTTAGGACTGAGTGTCACTCGAGTTTCTTTTTTTAAATATCTCTGACTATTAGACTTTGTTTTTAAGTATTTATATATTTATTTGTGTATTTAAATGTTCAAAAAAAGTGTTAAATCTAAATAACTAACTAGAGCTTGTCTTCAGAACAATAATTAAGTTTTTTGTCTTATCAATCATGTTTGTAATGCAAGAGACATTTAGTTGAGAACTGAATTGACTCTTCTGCAGGTTTTTGAGTGCTGCTGCAGATGAAGCCTGTCAGTATGTGAAGAGAGTTGTGGGTAAAAACCCGTTACTCCTGAGAGAGCTGAAACTGATTCAACATGAACTAGGAGACACACGAGTGAATCAGATCGCTGCTCTACTGCAGGATAAACACTGTCGACTCAAAACACTGATGTGAGTATTGTTCATTTATTTAAAACATTACATTACTTTTAAATGTAATGTTACTGAAGCTGATAATAATATTTCCTCACGTATTTGAGTCAGAGCAGTTTTTTTCTCAGCTACAACAATATAAAGAAATACAATTAAACAGAAAATTAAACACAATTTAAATGTGACATCAAGCTTTAAATATTTAATTAATAATTTAATTATTTCAGTTACTGTAGAGGGAGATCAATGGTTTTCTTCCAGAGTTTAGAAAACTCTTCAAATAAGTGATAGATTGAAAAAACAGCTGCTCTATAAACACAGAGATGTCTTTCCTAACTTTCACAGGTTAATTCTGTGTAAATTAAATATAAGTGTGTATATATTGATGCTCTTTTTGAACACGACTGCTGAATGTGATCATGTTTACTGATTGCTGGTGTGTAACAAAGTTTTTTTGTGACATCAGAACTGTTCATAACTGCTTTCAGTTTAATGTTTGTATTTCACAAAATGTAAAATGTCTAATTTTGGTGCAGCATTTACTGTAACTTTTGAACAAGTGCATTTTAAAAATCTGTGATCAGAATCTGCCTGTAATAAGATCCACTGAAGGCAAGTTGACTGAACACAAGTGCAGCTTTATTCTAGTGATGTTACTCCTGATATCGAGGCTTCGAAGCTTGTGTCGAGAACATCAGGATCTTCCCGCCGGAGCTCCGTATCGAGGCTTGTATTGTTTTAGTGAAATGACGTCACCGGTGACGTTCGAAGCCTCGTTTGAGTGAAGTGCTTCGAGAAGGGGTTCATTTTTGGTGGAACAATGTGTTTTTTCCTCTCGTGTTACACAAGCACTTCCACTTCTCTCTGTCCAGTCCACCTTAATCACTTTCACTTTTTTATCCGGTTTAAAAAACTTTGTTTTTTCTCATATGTTCAACAACAGCATTGCCCAGTTACAAAATTATGAAACATTATAAAACAACACTGAACATAAATACTTCACAGAACTAATTATTTATTTATTTATTTATTTGTGTATGTTAATGTATCATGAACCATGTAACACACATTTTGGTGCTGTCAAACTAAACTTCCTGCACCATATTTCCATTGATCAGCATGTGTCTCTGTGTGCATTCAAAGCCTCGAGAAATGAACCACTTTTCAACACATCTGGCTGGAAAGCTTCATGAAGCTTCATCTCGCCACCACTACTTTATTCAAATAAACGTGAACAAAAATAAAATAACAAAAAAACACTTGGAAACTAAGGAACAGGAACAGGAACATGAACATGAACATGAACATGAACATGAACCTCACCAACAGCAGTTAAACGGGAACAAAGACAGACTAAAGACAATGATAACAGGAGGGCTATATATACACACAGACACTAATGAACAAACAAGAAACACCTGAACACAATGAACCAATGAAAACGTGTCACATGAAACAAGGAACCAATCAGAACATGACACATGAACGGGGGAGCACATGAAAAGATCACATGAGGAGCAAGACTGTGAGAATTATACAAAATAAAAGACATGAAAACATAAACTAAACTAAACCCAGAACAGACGTGACACTGCCTCACAGTGCAGCACTAAAGCAGATGAACCTTTTCCAAAACTTGTTTGGAAATACAGAGATAGTATATTAAAAGCACATTTTAGTTCATATTTCATGGTGTTTCAAAATAGCACAGTTGAGTACACTTAGATGTTTTTAAGATTATCTTAAGAAGTACTAAAGAAGAATCTTTAGTATATTAAGTACAAAATTAGTGTGCGAAAATAGAGCACTTTAAGTACATATGCGCCCTGCGATACAACACTCTCGTGCGGGTTACGGACAACTGACGGAAATCACTTGCCCACGTATTTTTTAAACCCATTTTGAACATCCAAGCGATTTTATCATTCAGTAGTAACGTACTTGGGAGCTCTGTGAGAGATGGTTTCTTTGCGCTTATACCAACAAACAACGCACACACAAGCCGCCTGTATAGAGCTCGCGCCTTCCAAATTGAGTTGTTTTACCTTAAACGGTATTTAATGTATTAACAGTGACTATTCAGTGTTATTTTACATTTGATTACTTTATTAAATTTCTGTAACTAGCATTTCTGTACCTGAATACTTCTGTAAGAACTAGCTAAACTTAAGTGCAAATATTAGGAGATAAACATCATTGGTTCAAACGCACGCTGGAGCTTTCATGTTATCTAAACCATATGATCTTATGTACGTGTGTGTAGGTTTGATGGTTCTTCATCATTTTTATAAGCAAAGCAATTCCAAATTATACGTCTACTGCTGTCATTATTAACAAAGAATAAACACTAACAAGAAGCGAAACTCAATAGAACGTTCCATTGGAACACCAGCGCCCAGCAGCAGCTCTGCGTTTCCGCCATTTTGACTTGAAAGTCGGTCGAGTCGGTCCACTAGCTTCTATGGCAATATCAGCTGCTTTGTTTAAAAAAAACAAAACAAAAAAAAACAAAGTACATTAAAGCTAAAATCCAACCTGAATGATGACAACAGAATAAAATACTATCACTAGTGATCATCAAATCCTTTTAACAGTTTATTTTACAGACTTTGTGTTTAAGTCTTCCACTTTTTTCACAAAACCTTTGCTCTCTAGAAACGCAGTCAGTTTGGGTTAAAATTCTTTGAAGTTCAAGTATTAGCATTATAAACACTGAATTAATACCAACATATGAAATTAAATTAAGGACATGCATCAGAAAAAATGGGAATGTTGGACAATAAATATATAACAGAAAATAACAGCTTGTTTTTGCAGTGTTGTATGTTAAAGCAAAAGTGTCCAAAAGTGGGAATTATGCGATAACGGACACAGCAATGCATCATTATAAGATCGTTATGTTTGTAGCGTGATCCATTAAAACATGCAATATTCAATTCAGACCTAGTGGAGTGATTATTACTATTACTCCACTAGGTCTGAAATATATTGTTCGCTGCAAACATGATGATCTTAAATTTATTAATTATTAATTTACTATTAATAAATGTGTAAAGTTTCATAAAATGGAAATACTCAATAAAGTAGGCTAACTACGTTACCTCAGATGGATGAATGGTTGGATTCCACAACTGGTAAAATAAAACATATATAAGACAATAAACAACATTTACTGTAGGAGCCATAAAATTTACTGATAATTAATTTAAAAAATGTTCTATTGCGCTTCTGATTTGGTTGTGAAATTCGCCGATTTTGGGTGTGTAAGATGTGAAGGATTTTATGGTCCAGTTGGCATTTTCACCCCATAATGGCGGCCGCGCTACCGGAGCGCCATCTAGTGGCTGTTGCCCAAAAAGGATCAGAGTTTCGCCTCTTGGGTTCTGTGCTCTTTGTTATTAATTAGTTTTGGGCGTGTTGAGTGAGATTCTACTGCTTTATCCATTTTGTTCCTCTATGTTGTCACATTTGCCGGTTTCGCGTCAGTTTGTGTGGCACACTGCCACCTAGCGGTGAACTTCAGAACAGCAGCATATACCGAAATGAGCAAAATCATGATATTTTCATGGTATTTTCACAGTACCGGTATACAGTGCATCCCTATTCAGACTTGCTAAATCTGATCAGATTTCAATCGGATATGCGCAAAAATTGGATTTGGACTGACAGTCTGAATGAGGCTTATGAGACTCCAGCTTAAAAGCCAGAGAGATCTTGAGGCCTTAATTTCACACTGTATTCATACTGAAAATCATGATCTAGTGAGCTTTTGCCCTTCTGCTCTGTGGGACGTTTCTGTTCTTATGAGTTTGCTTTAGGACTGAGTGTCGCTCGAGTTTCTTTTTTAAATATCTCTGACTATCAGACTTTGTTTTCAAGTATTTATATATTTATTTGTATATTTAAATGTTCAAAGAAAAGTGTTAAATCTAAATAACTAACTAGAGCTTGTCTTTAGAACAGTAATTGAGTTTTTTTTATCTTATCAATCATGTTTGTAATGCAACAGACATTTAGTTGAGAACTGAATTGACTCGTCTGCAGGTTTTTGAGTGCTGCTGCAGATGAAGCCCGTTACTCCTGAGAGAGCTTTTTTTTTTTTTTTTTTTTTTTTGGCGCACAAAAAGTATTCTCATTGCTTCATAACATTCAGGTTGACCCACTGTAGTCACATTAACTTTTTTAAATATGTCTTTACCTTTCTGGGCGTTTGAAAGTGTAAATTATCTTGCTGTCAATGCAGGCTTCACTGAGCCATCAGATTTTATCAAAAATATCTTAATTTGTGTTCTGAAGATGAACGAAGGTCTTACGGTTGTAGAGGGTGAGTAATTAATGACAGAATTTTCATTTTTAGGTGAACTAACCCTTTAATTTATCATAACAGAATCAAACATTAAGTCTGTTAGAACACCATCAGTGGAAACAGCTGATTCGTCACGTGGGTTTAATGTTCGCTGTCAGAATTTATTCGGCAAATGCGTTTCCATCTCCCATTATTCCCATTAACTCTTTTTTGCACAAGTCAAAAACCACCTCAAGTGAGCATAAAAACTTTTTTGTGACTCTTTTTCTGAAATTTGGTGTTTCCATCTGTCGTTTCTGATGCGGTACTTAAAAATGTGCATAAAAACAGAGTGATGAAGTCTGGACTTTAATTAGGTCATTCCCAAACTTTAATTTTCTCAATTTTCGACCATTTTCAGGTTGCTTGTTGTGAATCATTCAGATTAAAGACTTTCACAGCTCTACAGTTTTAGATAATTGAAATCTTGAAAGTGATGTTGATGTCTAACATATTAAAGTTCTCTGTGTCTTTTGTTTGCCTCCATATTCATTTGTCAGTTTTTACAACTAACTTTCAATACATTCATACAAAGAACAAAATAAAATTCACTTTGAGGATTTATTTTGTTCAGGTTTAACTGATTAATCAGCTGAATGTTTTCATTCCTGTTCTAGACTCTCTAACTGCAGTGTAACAGAAGAAGGTTATAAAGCTCTGGCTTCAGCTCTGAGATCAAACCCTTCACACCTGATAGAGCTGGATCTCACAGGAAATGATCCTGGAAAATCAGGAGTGAAGGAGCTCAGTGATTTACTACAGGATCCAAACTGTCAACTGAAGACACTGAGGTGAGACGGGATGAAATAATTAACAAAATTAGTTCTATGCAGGCTAAATATTCATAACAAATATATTATTTTAGTTATACAATAAGCTGGACAATTTGTTGCATCAAAATGATCAAGATCAGATCAGATGCTGCAGGTTCTGACATGATGATGATAACCGTCAACACAGTTTAGTTGTGGTTCAAGCTACAGGTCAAATAGACATTATGGGTCAGTATATGTGCTATTCTGGAGTATGGTATACCTTGACAATTAACATGCACAATTTTGTTTTTGTGCACACTTCTCATTAAAAATTGTAGATAGTCTTTCAGTCAAAATATTTTCTGAACACAATTGTTTTCCATCAAGTCCAGATTCACTGTATCTCTACAGCAGGTCTATGAGTCTCCAGATGTTCACAAACATGCAGTTTCACAAGCCAGTTTTCTCTGCTGATGTTTCTCACTCCTCCTGCTTAAAAGCCAGAAAGATCTTGAGGCCTTAATTTCACACTCTGTATTCATACTGAAAATCATGATCTAGTGAGCTTTTGCCCTTCTGCTCTGTGGGACGTTTCTGTTCGTATGAGTTTGCTTTAGGACTGAGTGTCGCTCGAGTTTCTTTTTTAAATATCTCTGACTATCAGACTTTGTTTTTAAGTATTTATATATTTATTTGTGTATTTAAATGTTCAAAAAAAGTGTTAAATCTAAATAACTAACTAGAGCTTGTCTTCAGAACAATAATTAAGTTTTTTATCTTATCAATCATGTTTGTAATGCAACAGACATTTAGTTGAGAACTGAATTGACTCTTCTGCAGGTTTTTGAGTGCTGCTGCAGATGAAGCCTGTCAGTATGTGGAGAGAGTTGTGGGTAAAAACCCGTTACTCCTGAGAGAGCTGAAACTGATTCAACATGAACTAGGAGACACACGAGTGAATCAGATCGCTGCTCTACTGCAGGATAAACACTGTCGACTCAAAACACTGACGTGAGTATTGTTCATTTATTTATAATATTACATTACTTTTAAATGTAATGTTACTGAAGCTGATAATAATATTTCCTCACGTATTTGAGTCAGAGCAGTTTTTTTCTCAGCTACAACAATGTAAAGAAATACAATTAAACAGGAAATTAAAAACACAATTTAAATGTGACATCAAGCTTTAAATATTTAATTAATAATTTAATTATTTCAGTTACTGTAGAGGGAGATCAATGGTTTTCTTCCAGAGCTTAGAAAACTCTTCAAATAAGTGATAGATTGAAAAAACAGCTGCTCTATAAACACAGAGATGTCTTTCCTGACTTTCACAGGTTAATTCTGTGTAAATTAAATATAAGTGTGTATATATTGACGCTCTTTTTGAACACGACTGCTGAATGTGATCATGTTTACTGATTGCTGGTGTGTAACAAAGTTTTTTGTGACATCAGAACTGTTCATAACTGCTTTCAGTTTAATGTTTGTATTTCACAAAATGTAAAATGTCTAATTTTGGTGCAGCATTTACTGTAACTTTTGAACAAATGCATTTTAAATATCTGTGATCAGAATCTGCCTGTAATAAGATCCACTGAAGGCAAGTTGACTGAACACAAGTGCAGCTTTATTCTAGTGATGTTACTCCTGATATCGAGGCTTCGAAGCTTGTGTCGAGAACATCAGGTTCTTCCCGCCGGAGCTCCGTATCGAGGCTTGTATTGTTTTAGTGAAATGACTTCACTGGTGACGTTCGAAGACTCGTTTGAGTGAAGTGCTTCGAGAAGGTGTTCATTTTTGGTGGAACAATGTGTTTTTTCCTCTCGTGTTACACAAGCACTTCCACTTCTCTCTGTCCAGTCCACCTTAATCACTTTCACTTTTTTATCCGGTTTAAAAAACTTTGTTTTTTCTCGTATGTTCAACAACAGCATTGCCCAGTTACAAAATTATGAAACATTATAAAACAACACTGAACATAAATACTTCACAGAACTAATTATTTATTTATTTATTTATTTGTGTATGTTAATGTATCATGAACCATGTAACACACATTTTGGTGCTGTCAAACTAAACTTCCTGCACCATATTTCCATTGATCAGCATGTGTCTCTTTGTGCATTCAAAGCCTCGAGAAATGAACCACTTTTCAACACATCTGGCTGGAAAGCTTCATGAAGCTTCATCTCGCCACCACTACTTTATTCAAATAAACGTGAACAAAAATTAAAATAACAAAAAAACACTTGGAAACTAAGAAACATGAACATAAACCTCACCAACAGCAGTTACAGGGAACAAAGACAGACTAAAGACAATGATAACATGAGGGCTATATATACACACAGACACTAATGAACAAACAAGAAACACCTGAACACAATGAACCAATGAAAATGTGACGCATGAAACAAGGAACCAATCAGAACATGACACATGAACAGGGGGAGCACATGACAAGATCACATGAGGAGCAAGACTGTGAGAATTAAACAAAATAAAAGACATGAAAACATAAACTAAACTAAACCCAGAACAGACGTGACACTGCCTCACAGTGCAGCACTAAAGCAGATGAAGCTTTTCCAAAACTTGTTTGATTGTCTTCTGCTTCAGGAAATACTTTCATTCCTTAATCTGTTAATGTTCGTTTATACAATTATTCATTGTTCATGTTCGTTCACAGTGGATTAACTAATGTTAACAGAAAACTTTTTTATTTAAAACTGTATTAGTAAATGTTGAAACTTACATTAATTATTCCTGTTTATTTGTCAGCAAAAGTCTGCTGGATGAAGCTAAACATGTTAGTTGATCATCATAGATTTGAGTCATTGTCTTTTCTCTTTCTGTCTTCAGTCTGAGTGTTTGCAGTATTACAGAGGAACAGTGTGTCATCCTGACTTCAGCTCTGAAATCAAACCCGTCACACCTGAGAGAGCTGAACCTGAGCGGGAATAAACTTGGAGACTCTGGAGTGAAAAACCTCAGTGATCTACTGATGAACCCACAATTCAAGCTGGAGAAACTAAAGTTAGTATCATTATACTGTATTTACCATTTAATTTATTTTAAGACAACAGGGCACAAGTCACATCATTTGTAGCGCTGCATCTCCATCTGAAGAAAGATTCAGAAATGGTTTTAGTTAAAGGATTAGTTCACTTTCAAATGAAAATTAGCCCAAGCTTTACTCACCCTCAAGCCATCCTAGGTGAATATGACTTTCTTCTTTCTGATGAACATAATCAAAGAAATATTAATAAATATCCTGACACATCTGAGCTTTATAATGGCAGTGAACGGGATCAATGAGTATGAGCTGAAGAAAGTGTCTCCATCCACATCCATCCATAATAAATATGTGCTCCACACGGCTTCGAGGGGTTAATAAAGTCCTTCTGAAACGAAACGATGCGTTTGTGTAAAAAATATCAATAATTAAACAAGTTATAGTTCAGATGTGTGTGTGGAAATGATGTGTTGTGACTGCAGAACTTTTAGAGACGTTTAAAATTGTGTAAAACAATCCCACACCCTGTTGAGGCCCTGTTATAAAACACAAACAAACAGTGTTACTTTAATTTAACATGAATAGTTAGTATGTTACTACACTGAAACCGTTAACGATGTTTTGTTTTTTATAATTGATAATAATGGTGCTCTGCTCTGGTCCAGGTTACGTTCTTCATGAAGTAGCGGCGCACGTGCGACCAATAGCAGTGTAGCTGCACAGCCCCCTCTATTGGTGAATATAATCACTACACGATTGCTCCGATAACCAACAGGCTGCTGTATGCTGGTTGGGCGGGCTTTTTTGCAATGCATTTGTGGGTTGTTTTGAACGAGCTGTAAGCTGTGTGGAGTACGTTTATTATGGATGGATGTGGATCTTTAGCTTATACTCATTGATCCCGTTCACTGCCATTATAAAGCTTGGATGTGTCAGGATATTTATTAATATTTCTTTGATTATGTTCATCAGAAGGAAGAAAGTCATATTCACCTAGGATGGCTTGAGGGTGAGTAAAGCTTGGGCTTGGAAAAGCCAACTTAAGCCGGGGACACACTTAAAGTCGGCATGAAGCGGAAGTTGCGATTGTCTTTTCTTCTCTACTGTGACGTCTGTCTGAGTGAAACGGCATCTGAAATGAGAGGGCGGTACTTGATTTCTTACTTCGGGAATTGATTGGATCGTTGGAAGTTGGGTGTTGCTAATAAAATGGGGCAGATCTGAATGCCTGTTTGGGAATTTCTCTCCACCGGACTCACTGCGAGCACCCTCACATTACTGTAAGAACCTTATTCATTGAGGATGACGAGGACGATCAACGGCACTAAACAGCGAGAGAGAGACTGACTGACGGTGTGTGTCCGCCATTATAGCATGTGACAGGAAGAGACGATGAGTCGTTTTGAGGGGGAGAGCAGGTTAATGTTTTTGATTAAAGATTACGAGGGCACATGAATTTCAAAAAAATAATGAAGTGCACGGATAAATTATTGATAATAAATACTACAATATTCCATAAAAAAATAAGAGTTGTCAATTTTGATTTCATGCCGACTTTAACGATTGTACGGCCGATTATGAATGTAAATTGATACTTAAGACTGATCGCGCTCAAACGCGTCCAGTCAGAGCCAGTTGCGTTCAGTCGGCGATTACAGTCGGTGTTCAGATTCCGTGTGTAAGTATTTAAATCTGCTTCAGTCGCAGGAAACAATCGCTGTGTGTTGAGCTCAGTCTTAGGATGTTTTAGCTAGTCGTTAAATGTGTGCCCAGCTTTACTGAAATGCTGTTTAAACTTATTTTTCTGAGACTAACATTTCTGACTTTAACTCCTCCTAGAGCTTTAAAGCTCGAACTACCAAATTCGGCTCAAACCTTCAGACTGTTCTGACTTAGTGTGCTTTATCTTTTCTAACTGATCGGACTTACGGTTTTCCTAAAAATGACTATGAAAACTCGGAAAAATCCCATTGACTTTCACTGATGGAATGTTCAGATGAGCCACGACTGTTCAAACTCCAACTGACAAAATTCACATTTAAACACACTGAAGCCCATTAGACTCAATTAAACTGACATTCTGTGAACTATTTCTAATCCATTGAAACTCATTCAAACTCATTTAATCTATCTATCTATCTATCTATCTATCTATCTGTCTATCTATCTCATAGCAAACCCCCAGAATACCCTAACAACCACATAGCAACACTCTAGCAACCACCCAGAATACCATGTAACATGTAGGAGAGATAAAACACAATTTTATATTAATCTAGAGTGATAAATTCACTTATTTTTGGGAGTGAAGACGGATCCAGACTTGGATTGTAACTAGTATCCTCAAATGCTCCTGTCTTGGTTTGTTTGTTTATATCATTAAGTTTCCATGTTTTTGCTGGTTTATTAGTGACTGTATGACATTTATTCATGATTCATTTAACTCACACATGAACTGAACATGGATTTGAGTCATTTTCTCTTTCTGTCTTCAGTCTGTATGAATGCAGAATTACAGAGAAACAGTGTGTCATCCTGACTTCAGCTCTGAAATCAAACCCGTCACACCTGAGAGAGCTGAACCTGAGCTGGAATGAACTAGGAGACTCTGGAGTGAAAAACCTCAGTGATCTACTGATGAACCCACAATTCAAGCTGGAGAAACTACAGTTAGTATCATTATACTGTACAGCAGTTACAGTGAGATTGAAGTTTATTTATTTTAAGACAGCAGAGCTTATGTTTCATTCTTTATAGCAGTGCACTTTCTGGGGTTTCCCTGTTGGTCACATCTAGTTAAACAGATATGCAGAAATCTGCCTTTTCAACAGAGAATAAAGAACAGAGACATCAAATAAATAGTTAAAAATGAAAGAGAAGAAACAGTATCTTCAGCACACAGAACTAGTGTAACTGGGTTTCAAAACAGACTATTGGAAACTAAATGCTGCTGAAGCTCTTCAATAAGATGATCATCATAGATGTGAACTATTGTTATTTCTCTGTCTTCAGTCTGTGGAGATATTTACCGCTTAGTTTATTTTAAGACAACGGCACAAGTCACATCATTTGTAGCGCTGCATCTCCATCTGAAGAAAGATTCAGAAATGGTATTAGTTAACGAGTTTGTATGTGTATCAGTAAAAAGAGCATTAAACTTTGAAGCATTTAAAACTTTGTGGCTATAAAAGTGTTTCATATGCTGGAATCTGACAAATCTTTGCTGTGAAACAAGACAGAAGTGAGAACAGACTAAAAAACAGTGTAACAAATTGTCATGAATGTCTGGTTGTAATGAAGCTCACGACGATGGAGAATACAATAACACTGTCTTTAATCACAAATCTAACATGTAGGAGAGATAAAACACAACCACTTCAACATAAACGACAGAACAATGAACAGACAGAACTAAGAGTTTAAATCCACAGACAGAGTAATCAAGGTAAAACAGAACAGCTGCAGGAACTAATTAACAACCAAGAACACTAACTAGGGAACACACACAGACAGCAACACCATGATAATAAAACACAACAAAACTGTTACACAAATAGATTATTCTGAAATGTTACATTTATACTGGACTAATGGTACTTTTCACTAAATCTTCTTTTATTAAACAAAATGTGTATTTAGAGATTGTAAATTACACTCTAATGACTAAATAATCCATTCATGTATCAGATTTTCTTACATTAATAATGAAAATAGTCCATTTAAATGTTAATTTTCTATTGTTTTTATATTGATCCTATATATTAATCTAGAGTGATAAATTCACTTATTTTTGGGAGTGAGAACGGATCCAGACTTGGATTGTAACTAGTATCCTCAAATGCTCCTGTCTTGGTTTGTTCGTTTCTATCATTAAGTTTCAATGTTTTTGCTGGTTTATTAGTGACTGTATGACATTTATTCATGATTCATTTAACTCACACATGAACTGAACATGGATTTGAGTCATTTTCTCTTTCTGTCTTCGGTCTGATTAGATGCAGAATTACAGAGAAACAGTGTGTCATCCTGACTTCAGCTCTGAAATCAAACCCGTCACACCTGAGAGAGCTGGACCTGTGGGGGAATAAACTAGGAGACTCTGGAGTGAAAAACCTCAGTGATCTACTGATGAACCCACAATTCAAGCTGGAGAAACTACAGTTAGTATCATTATACTGTATTTACCGTTTAATTTATTTTAAGTCAACAGGGCACAAGTCACATCATTTGTAGCGCTGCATCTCCATCTGAAGAAAGATTCAGAAATGGTTTTAGTTAAAGGATTAGTTCACTTTCAAATGAAAATTATCCCAAGCTTTACTCACCCTCAAGCCATCCTAGGTGAATATGACTTTCTTCTTTCTGATGAACATAATCAAAGAAATATTAATAAATATCCTGACACATCTGAGCTTTATAATGGCAGTGAATGGGATCAATGAGTATAAGCTGAAGAAAGTGTCTCCATCCACATCCATCCATCCTGGTTGGTCGGGGCTTTTTTGCAATGCATTTGCGGGTTGTTTTGAACGAGCTGTAAGCTGTGTGGAGTACGTTTATTATGGATGGATGTGGATCTTCAGCTTATACTCATTGATTCCGTTCACTGCCATTATAAAGCTTGGATGCGTCAGGATATTTATTAATATTTCTTTGATTATGTTCATCAGAAAGAAGAAAGTCATATTCACCTAGGATTGCTTGAGGGTGAGTAAAGCTTGGGCTTGGAAAAGCCAACTTAAGCCGGGGACACACTTAAAGTTGGCATGAAGCGGAAGTTGCGATTGTCTTTTCTTCTCTACTGAGACGTCTATCTGAGTGAAACGGCATCTGAAATGAGAGGGCGGTACTTGATTTCTTACTTCGGGAATTGATTGGATCGTTGGAAGTTGGGTGTTGCTAATAAAATGGAGGCAGATCTGAATGCCCGTTTGGGAATTTCTCTCCACCGGACTCACTGCGAGCACCCTCACATTACTATAAGAACCTTATTTATTGAGGATGACGAGGACGATCAACGGCACTAAACAGCGAGAGAGAGACTGACTGACGGTGTGTGTCCGCCATTATAGCATGTGACAGGAAGAGACGATGAGTCGTTTTGAGGGGGAGAGCAGGTTAATGTTTTTGATTAAAGATTACGAGGGCACATGAATTAAAAAAAATAATGAAGTGCACGGATAAATTATTGATAATAAATACTACAATATTCCATAAAAAAATAAGAGTTGTCAATTTTGATTTCATGCCGACTTTAACGATTGTACGGCCGATTATGAATGTAAATTGATACTTATGACTGATCGTGCTCAAACGCGTCCAGTCAGAGCCAGTTGCGTTCAGTCGGCGATTACAGTCGGTGTTCAGATTCCGTGTGTAAGTATTTAAATCTGCTTCAGTCGCAGGAAACAATCGCTGTGTGTTGAGCTCAGTCTTAGGATGTTTTAGCTAGTCGTTAAATGTGTGCCCAGCTTTACTGAAATGCTGTTTAAACTTATTTTTCTGAGACTAACATTTCTGACTTTAACTCCTCCTAGAGCTTTAAAGCTAGAACTACCAAATTCGGCTCAAACCTTCAGACTGTTCTGACTTAGTGTGCTTTATCTTTTCTAACTGATCGGACTTACGGTTTTCCTAAAAATGACTATTAAAACTCGGAAAAATCCCATTGACTTTCACTGATGGAATGTTCAGATGAACCACGACTGTTCAAACACCAACTGACCAAATTCACATTTAAACACACTGAAGCCCATTAGACTCAATTAAACTGACATTCTGTGAACTATTTCTAATCCATTGAAACTCATTCAAACTCATTTAATCTATCTATCTATCTATCTATCTATCTATCTATCTATCTATCTATCTATCTATCTATCTCATAGCAAACCCCCAGAATACCCTAACAACCACATAGCAACACTCTAGCAACCACCCAGAATACCATGTAACATGTAGGAGAGATAAAACACAATTTTATATTCATCTAGAGTGATAAATTCAGTTATTTTTGGGAGTGAGGACGGATCCAGACTTGGATTGTAACTAGTATCCTCAAATGCTCCTGTCTTGGTTTGTTTGTTTATATCATTAAGTTTCCATGTTTTTGCTGGTTTATTAGTGACTGTATGACATTTATTAATGATTCATTTAACTCACACATGAACTGAACATGGATTTGAGTCATTTTCTCTTTCTGTCTTCAGTCTGATTAGATGCAGTATTACAGAGAAACAGTGTGTCATCCTGACTTCAGCTCTGAAATCAAACCCGTCACACCTGAGAGAGCTGGACCTGAGCGGGAATGAACTAGGAGACTCTGGAGTGAAAAACCTCAGTGATCTACTGATGAACCCACAATTCAAGCTGGAGAAACTACAGTTAGTATCATTATACTGTACAGCAGTTACAGTGAGATTGAAGTTTATTTATTTCAAGACAGCAGAGCTTATGTTTCATTCTTTATAGCAGTGCACTTTCTGGGGTTTCCCTGTTGGTCACATCTAGTTAAACAGATATGCAGAAATCTGCCTTTTCAACAGAGAATAAAGAACAGAGACATCAAATAAATAGTTAAAAATGAAAGAGTAGAAACAGTATCTTCAGCACACAGAACTAGTGTAACTGGGTTTCAAAACAGACTATTGGAAACTAAATGCTGCTGAAGCTCTTCAATAAGATGATCATCATAGATGTGAACTATTGTTATTTCTCTGTCTTCAGTCTGTGGAGATATTTACCGCTTAGTTTATTTTAAGACAACGGCACAAGTCACATCATTTGTAGCGCTGCATCTCCATCTGAAGAAAGATTCAGAAATGGTATTAGTTAATGGGTTTGTATGTGTATCAGTAAAAAGAGCATTAAACTTTGAAGCATTTAAAACTTTGTGGCTATAAAAGTGTTTCATATGCTGGAATCTGACAAATCTTTGCTGTGAAACAAGACAGAAGTGAGAACAGACTAAAAACAGTGTAACAAATTGTCATGAATGTCTCTGTAATGATGGGTCGGCAGAGCGGGGATCCATTTGCAAGCTTTATTAAGAACAGTATTTACACAGGTAGACAGGGGCAAAGGCAGGAACATAAACAGGGACAGGCAATGGTCGAGGCAGGCGGCAGACAAACAGAATCAGGGTACAGGCAAGGATCAGGGCAGGCAGAAAACAATCACAGTCCAGGAAACAGGCAAAGATCAGGGCAGGCAGCAGAGAATCACAAAGAATAACAATCCAACCGGAAACCAGGAAACAGTCCACAAGGAAACGCTCAGTAATGATCACAACAGCAAATCAAGACTTCGCAATGAGGTGGTGTGTGTGTAAGTCCTTTATAGTCCAGGTAGTGTGCTAAGCTGTATGTGGCAACTGGTGATTGGTGTGGAGTGTGCATGTGATTGGCAAGGAGGATTATGGGAAATGGAGTCCAGGAACTGACAGGAACAGACAGTGATCGTGACATAACGCCCCCCTTCCGGAAGGCGCGTCCTCGCGGCGTAAATGGCACAGATAGGGAGGGGGGGTGGGTACATTGGAGACCTGTTGGCAGATGGGAACGGGGTCTCCAATGCAGGTCCAGGAACTCGGGCAGCCATGGCGGGTCAGGTGCCACGGGCAGCCACGGCGGGTCAGGTGGCTTGGGCGACCACGGCAGGTCAGGTGGCTTGGGCGACCACGGCAGGTCAGGTGGCTTGGGCGACCACGGCAGGTCAGGGTCCGTAGCTGGCCACAGCAGTTCACAGGCGGTTGAAGGCCGTGGGCGTGTAAGGTCCCCACCCGCAAGCTCAAGCAGTTCGGAGGCCGCTGATGATCGCGGCCGTGCAGGGTCCCCACCCACAAGCTCCCCACCCTCAGGTATATGGCCCCCCCCAAAAAAGTTCTTGGGGAATTCAACGGAGGCCGTGGCGGTTTCGTGGGTAAGGAGCTCGGGTGGCGCCGGCAGGGCGAGGAGCTCGGGTGGCGCCGGCAGGGCGAGGAGCTCGGTGCCGGCCTCCGTGGCTGTATCAGGAAGAGCGGATTGCTCTGGGACGGCAGCGGGCTGCTCTGGGACGGCAGCGGGCTGCTCTGGGACGGCCTCCGGGCCTACAGCGGGCTCTGGGAAGGCCTCCGGGCCTTGAGGGCTGGAGGAAGCCTTCTTCCTCCTCCTCCTCCGTTTGAATGGTTGAGGCGGTGGCTCTGTGCCTACCTCCTCGGTGGGCGCTGCAGCGGGCTCACGGGGTGGAGCGGACTCACTGGCTGGGACGACCCCTATGTTTCCAGACACTGGCGGGGCGGCCATCTTTCCCGTGGGCACTGGCAAAGCGGCCATCTTGTCCATAGCATCCCGAGAGTTTGAGGGCGTCGCAACCGGCGAGCTTGAGGGCGTCGCAACCGGCGAGCTTGAGGGCGCCGCAACCGGCGAGCTTGAGGGCGCCGCAACCGGCGAGCTTGAGGGCGCCGCAACCGGCGAGCTTGAGGGCGCCGCAACCGGCGAGCTTGAGGGCGCCGCAACCGGCGAGCTTGAGGGCGTCGCGGCCGGCGGAGGCTTAGGAATGCCAGCCGCTCGTGCTGAAGTCAGCGGTGGATCAGCCACACTGGAACGCAACCCACTCCGCTCCCAAACAGATCCAGAGACGTGATGTAATTCTAGAAGATCAACGGAGACTTGACTTGGCTCTGGAAGATCAGCGGAGACATGATGTGATGATGTTGTGGCCGCCATTTTGTGAATGCTCTCTTTAGAGGCAGCCATTACATGGGGGGACGAGGTGTCGCGTTCCTCCGCGACACCCACAGTAAAAAGTGAACCAACAGTAAGCAGGGCAAAGTCCAGAAATTCCACGAACGACCCTCGGGGACCATTAATAAGTAAGTAGTCCTTCAATGGTTCGTTTAATCCATAGCCAAAGAAGTCAATGAGGGCACAGTCAGGCAGGTCAGATAAATAGGCAATGTCTAGAAACTTCTGAATGTGGTCCTCGAGTGTACAATTACCTTGCCGAAGGCGGACGAGACATATTGCTGGGTCCATGCTAAGGCTGGAAGCGCTCGTAGAAGCTGCTGGATCTTGATATGGCGAAGTCTTCTGTAATGATGGGTCGGCAGAGCGGGGATCCATTTGCAAGCTTTATTAAGAACAGTATTTACACAGGTAGACAGGGGCAAAGGCAGGAACATAAACAGGGACAGGCAATGGTCGAGGCAGGCGGCAGACAAACAGAATCAGGGTACAGGCAAGGATCAGGGCAGGCAGCAAACAATCACAGTCCAGGAAACAGGCAAAGATCAGGGCAGGCAGCAGAGAATCACAAAGAATAACAATCCAACCGGAAACCAGGAAACAGTCCACAAGGAAACGCTCAGTAATGATCACAACAGCAAATCAAGACTTCGCAATGAGGTGGTGTGTGTGTAAGTCCTTTATAGTCCAGGTAGTGTGCTAAGCTGTATGTGGCAACTGGTGATTGGTGTGGAGTGTGCATGTGATTGGCAAGGAGGATTATGGGAAATGGAGTCCAGGAACTGACAGGAACAGACAGTGATCGTGACAGTCTGGTTGTAAAGAAGCTCACGACGATGGAGAATACAATAACACTGTCTTTAATCACAAATCTAACATGTAGGAGAGATAAAACACAACCACTTCAACATAAACGACAGAACAATGAACAGACAGAACTAAGAGTTTAAATACACAGACAGAGTAATCAAGGTAAAACAGAACAGCTGCAGGAACTAATTAACAACCAAGAACACTAACTAGGGAACACACACAGACAGCAACACCATGATAATAAAACACAACAAAACTGTTACACAAATAGATTATTCTGAAATGTTACATTTATACTGGACTAATGGTACTTTTCTCTAAATCTTCTTTTATTAAACAAAATGTGTATTTAGAGATTGTAAATTACACACTAATGACTTAATCTATGAATGTGTAAGATTTTCTTAAATTAATAATCAAAATAGTCCATTTAAATTTTAATTTTCTATTGTTTCTAAATTTATCCTATATATTCAATCTAGAGTGATAAATTCACTTATTTTTGGGAGTGAGGACGGATCCAGACTTGGATTGTAACTAGTATCCTCAAATGCTCCTGTCTTGGTTTGTTCGTTTCTATCATTAAGTTTCCATGTTTTTGCTGGTTTATTAGTGACTGTATGACATTTATTCATGATTCATTTAACTCACACATGAACTGAACATGGATTTGAGTCATTTTCTCTTTCTGTCTTTGGTCTGAATAGATGCAGTATTACAGAGGAACAGTGTGTCATCCTGACTTCAGCTCTGAAATCAAACCCGTCACACCTGAGAGAGCTGGACCTGTGGGGGAATAAACTAGGAGACTCTGGAGTGAAAAACCTCAGTGATCTACTGATGAACCCACAATTCAAGCTAGAGAAACTAAAGTTAGTATCATTATACTGTATTTACCATTTAATTTATTTTAAGTCAACAGGGCACAAGTCACAACATTTGTAGCGCTGCATCTCCATCTGAAGAAAGATTCAGAAATGGTTTTAGTTAAAGGATTAGTTCACTTTCAAATGAAAATTATCCCAAGCTTTACTCACCCTCAAGCCATCCTAGGTGAATATGACTTTCTTCTTTCTGATGAACATAATCAAAGAAATATTAATAAATATCCTGACGCATCCGAGCTTTATAATGGCAGTGAACGAGATCAATGAGTATGAGCTGAAGAAAGTGTCTCCATCCACATCCATCCATAATAAATATGTGCTCCACACGGCTCCGGGGGTTAATAAAGTCCTTCTGAAGCGAAACGATGCGTTTGTGTAAAAAATATCAATAATTAAACAAGTTATAGTTCAGATGTGTGTGTGGAAATGATGCGTTGTGACTGCAGAACTTTTAGAGACGTTTAAAATTGTGCAAAACAATCCTGCACCCTGTTGAGGCCCTGTTATAAAACACAAACAAACAGTGTTACTTTAATTTAACATGAATAGTTAGTATGTTACTACACTGAAACTGTTAACGATGTTTTTTTTTTTATAATTGATAATAATGACGCTCTGCTCTGGTCCAGGTTACGTTCTTCATGAAGTAGCGGCGCGCGTGCGACCAATAGCAGTGTAGCTGCACAGCCCCCTCTATTGGTGAATATAATCACTACACGATTGCTCCGATAACCAACAGGCTGCTGTATGCTGGTTGGGCGGGCTTTTTTGCAGTGCATTTGTGGGTTGTTTTGAACGAGCTGTAAGCTGTGTGGAGTACTTTTATTATGGATGGATGTGGATCTTCAGCTTATACTCATTGATCCCGTTCACTGGCATTATAAAGCTTGGATGTGTCAGGATATTTATTAATATTTTTTTGATTATGTTCATCAGAAGGAAGAAAGTCATATACACCTAGGATGGCTTGAGGATGAGTAAAGGTTGGGCTTGGAAAAGCCAACTTAAGCCGGGGACACACTTAAAGTCGGCATGAAGCGGAAGTTGCGATTGTCTTTTCTTCTCTACTGTGACGTCTATCTGAGTGAAACGGCATCTGAAATGAGAGGGCGGTACTTGATTTCTTACTTCGGGAATTGATTGGATCGTTGGAAGTTGGGTGTTGCTAATAAAATGGAGGCAGATCTGAATGCCCGTTTGGAAATTTCTCTCCACCGGACTCACTGCGAGCACCTTCACATTACTGTAAGAACCTCATTTATTGAGGATGACGAGGACGATCAACGGCACTAAACAGCGAGAGAGAGACTGACTGACGGTGTGTGTCCGCCATTATAGCATGTGACGGGAAGAGACGATGAGTCGTTTTGAGGGGGAGAGCAGGTTAATGTTTTTGATTAAAGATTACGAGGGCACATGACTTTTAAAAAAATAATGAAGTGCACGGATAAATTATTGATAATAAATACTACAATATTCCATAAAAAAATAAGAGTTGTCAATTTTGATTTCATGCCGACTTTAACGATTGTAAGGCCGATTATGAATGTAAATTGATACTTATGACTGATCGCGCTCAAACGCGTCCAGTCAGAGCCAGTTGCGTTCAGTCGGCGATTACAGTCGGTGTTCAGATTCCGTGTGTAAGTATTTAAATCTGCTTCAGTCGCAGGAAACAATCGCTGTGTGTTGAGCTCAGTCTTAGGATGTTTTAGCTAGTCGTTAAATGTGTGCCCAGCTTTACTGAAATGCTGTTTAAACTTATTTTTCTGAGAATAACATTTCTGACTTTAACTCCTCCTAGAGCTTTAAAGCTAGAACTACCAAATTCGGCTCAAACCTTCAGACTGTTCTGACTTAGTGTGCTTTATCTTTTCTAACTGATCGGACTTACGGTTTTCCTAAAAATGACTATTAAAACTTGGAAAAATCCCATTGACTTTCACTGATGGAATGTTCAGATGAGCCACGACTGTTCAAACTCCAGCTGACAAAATTCACATTTAAACACACTGAAGCCCATTAGACTCAATTAAACTGACATTCTGTGAACTATTTCTAATCCATTGAAACTCATTCAAACTCATTTAATCTATCTGTCTATCTATCTATCTATCTATCTATCTATCTCATAGCAAACCCCCAGAATACCCTAACAACCACATAGCAACACTCTAGCAACCACCCAGAATACCATGTAACATGTAGGAGAGATAAAACACAATTTTATATTCATCTAGAGTGATAAATTCACTTATTTTTGAGAGTGAGGACGGATCCAGACTTGGATTGTAACTAGTATCCTCAAATGCTCCTGTCTTGGTTTGTTTGTTTATATCATTAAGTTTCCATGTTTTTGCTGGTTTATTAGTGACTGTATGACATTTATTCATGATTCATTTAACTCGCACATGAACTGAACATGGATTTGAGTCATTTTCTCTTTCTTTCTTCAGTCTGTGGAGATGCAGTATTACAGAGAAACAGTGTGTCATCCTGACTTCAGCTCTGAAATCAAACCCGTCACACCTGAGAGAGCTGAACCTGAACTGGAATAAACTAGGAGACTCTGGAGTGAAAAACCTCAGTGATCTACTGATGAACCCACAATTCAAGCTGGAGAAACTAGAGTTAGTATCATTATACTGTACAGCAGTTACAGTGAGATTGAAGTTTATTTATTTTAAGACAGCAGAGCTTATGTTTTATTCTTTATAGCAGTGCACTTTCTGGGGTTTCCCTGTTGGTCACATCTAGTTAAATCCATATGCAGAAATCTGCCTTTTCAACAGAGAATAAAGAACAGAGACATCAAATAAATAGTTAAAATGATAGAGTAGAAACAGTATCTTCAGCACACAGAACTAGTGTAACTGGGTTTCAAAACAGACTATTGGAAACTAAATGCTGCTGAAGCTCTTCAATAAGATGATCATCATAGATGTGAACTATTGTTATTTCTCTGTCTTCAGTCTGTGGAGATATTTACCGCTTAGTTTATTTTAAGACAACGGCACAAGTCACATCATTTGTAGCGCTGCATCTCCATCTGAAGAAAGAATCAGAAATGGTATTAGTTAATGGGTTTGTATGTGTATCAGTAAAAAGAGCATTAAACTTTGAAGCATTTTAAACTTTGTGGCTATAAAAGTGTTTCATATGCTGGAATCTGACAAATCTTTGCTGTGAAACAAGACAGAAGTGAGAACAGACTAAAAAACAGTGTAACAAATTGTCATGAATGGCTGGTTGTAAAGAAGCTCACAACGATGGAGAATACAATAACACTGTCTTTAATCACAAATCTAACATGTAGGAGAGATAAAACACAACCACTTCAACATAAACGACAGAACAATGAACAGACAGAACTAAGAGTTTAAATACACAGACAGAGTAATCAAGGTAAAACAGAACAGCTGCAGGAACTAATTAACAACCAAGAACACTAACTAGGGAACACACACAGACAGCAACACCATGATAATAAAACACAACAAAACTGTTACACAAATAGATTATTCTGAAATGTTACATTTATACTGGACTAATGGTACTTTTCACTAAATCTTCTTTTATTAAACAAAATGTGTATTTAGAGATTGTAAATTACACACTAATGACTTAATCTATGAATGTGTAAGATTTTCTTAAATTAATAATGAAAATAGTCCATTTAAATGTTAATTTTTCTATTGTTTCTATATTGATCCTATATATTCAATTAAGAGTGATAAATTCACTTATTTTTGGGAGTGAGGACGGATCCAGACTTGGATTGTAACTAGTATCCTCAAATGCTCCTGTCTTGGTTTGTTCGTTTCTATCATTAAGTTTCCATGTTTTTGCTGGTTTATTAGTGACTGTATGACATTTATTCATGATTCATTTAACTCACACATGAACTGAACATGGATTTGAGTCATTTTCTCTTTCTGTCTTCAGTCTGTATGGATGCAGTATTACAGAGAAACAGTGTGTCATCCTGACTTCAGCTCTGAAATCAAACCCGTCACACCTGAGAGAGCTGGACCTGAGCGGGAATATAATAGGAAACACAGGAGTGAAGCTCTTATGTGACGTACTGAAGGATTCACACTGTAAACTGGAGAGATTGAGGTCAGTAACATTCTTCACATACAAGAATCAAAATGCTTAAAAAAAAATCACTTTAACAGTTTAAACTAAAACACTTTATACTCAATATCTCACAATGAGTCTGAGTTCACACTATATTTGTGTAAAATTCTTCACATTAATGATTTGTTTGTAAGATAATCTCTCTTCCTCTGTTTGTGTCTTTCTAGTCTACGGGACTGTGGCATTACAGATGTTTCTTCTTTAACTCAGTCTTTGACTAACTCAAAAGCACTGCAGTTTTTAAAAGATCTTGATCTGAGTGAGAATATGATAGGAGACTCAAAGCAGCGGCTCAGTGACGTGCTACGAGACTCAAACTGTGTCCTGAGGTGAGGAAACATCACTGTGATATTAAAGAGATCTTCATTTACCTCTGATATGTGAACAAACCTTTCAGATTTTCATGAAAGGAAATTATCATTAAGCTTTATTGCATCAAAGGGTTTGTGTGAGAACAAAATGTGAAGTTATTAAAATGTTCAACACAAAGGAGGAAAGAGAACAAAAGCACACTGTCACAGCTTTATTCAACAACACCTGCTTTATTAACTGTGTCAGTAGTGAATCATTTCAGTTTGAAAATAGACTTGGTCAGATTGTAGGAAAACGCTGCACTCCTGCTAAAATCAGTGCGTTCAGCTTCAGCTCACAGCCGTCCAGCCTCACATGAGAAATGTCTCTGTCTCTAGTGTGTTTTTACTTTGACAAGCAACACGTCACACTACTTTACACTCACTTTACTTTCAGTTATTTACTAAGAGCCCTACAAACATGTTTAAACTAGAGGACAAACGGCTTTAACTAAAGGTCTGTGTTTTAATTCAGAATATCATTTGTATTTGCTCCCTGTGGTTTATTCATACGCCGTACACTCATTAGTTTCTTCTTTACAGTCACTCAATAGGAGTCACACCAACACAAACACACAAACAGATCAACATGATTCATGACTTAAATGTTTAATATATAAAACACAAATATCTCTGCAGGATCATGTAAAGTCAGTAATTAATCTGATTACAGGAATTTAATGTATCTTCTTTTTACTCAGAAAGCAGTGATTGAAATATAGTAACTAATTTGCACTTTGAACACTGATTGTTTTCTCTTCTGTTTCACCTTACAGCGTAGATGAAGATCAATCACCAAAAGTCTCTGGTGGATTGTTTAAATCATGGTTTAAATCTCTGAAATCATCATGAGAGGAGCAGTAATCATCAGGTGATCCACAGAAGAGTCTCACTACTGTGTCTATGAGGAGAAATAAATGTGTGATTAATGTGTAAATGTGTTTCATACAGATGGAAGAGACTCAGACTTTACAATGAAATAAAGCAGCATGTGTGTTAGAAACATGTGATATTGAATGATTAATGTTGCTTTAGTATTCAGACAAATGATGGTTTTGTTTTATTTAAAGGTGAACAGGAGGAAGAAGCTCAGATGAGTCTGTCAGCAGAAATCTTCAGGCTCTTCAGTATCAGGCCTACAAATATAATAATGTTTGGATTGAACTCATCCAAAATGATTAAAATGTTTATAATCATAAACGTGATTGTCAAGTATAGCACATAAATGTATCAAAGATATGAAGTCTACATGTTACTTCAAACATTTACATTATCTCTCTCACATTTTATGCACAGAATATATTTGCTTATTTTTGTTATTCTGTTTTATTTTATATTAAGTTATCTATGTGTCTGTTGTTAATGCACAGATATACAGTATATTGTCTTTGTTCTGTGGATGGAGTCTCTTCTAGTCAGACCAACTAAACATTTTACCAGTTAACAGCATTTGTGTGTCTTTCACTTGCTCTGGTCTAGATCGTCCAATGCATTTTGTTTAGCAATTATAATTTCACCACATTTACATTCACATGCAAATAAAGTCATACATATAAAGTTCAGATTAATTGTTTTTGTTTGAAAAGTTCACTTGTCTGTTGTATTATTAAAGCTCTCCTTCTTAAATAAAGGTGAAGTTGTAGATGTTAAACATAAAATCATATGAGCGATCTTTAGGATTGTTGGAGAAGAAATCATGCTGGGCTGCGTTTCTCTAAGCATTGTGAGCCTCCAGCTTCCAGTATGAATGAAACAGAAATGACATGAGAATGTTTAGCTCTCCATCTTGCAAAGATCGCCTCATTTTGGGTAAAAATAGAAAAATAATAATACTAAAGTACTTTGTAACGTAGTAACTTGAGTAGTTTTTCCAACAAAATACTTATTTACTCTTACTTGAGTCATATTATTTTTCAGTACTTCTTGTACTCAAGTAAATTATTTCTTAAATAGCAATACTTTCCCAGGGTCTCTAATACAGACTACAGGGAAGGTGAATTCAGGTCAGGATAAGGACTTCATACAACATCTGTATTTTGGGAATATTTTGGATACTGGAGCGATGAGAGCCAGGTAATTTGCAAGACCTGTCAAACTATTGTTGCGGCAAAACAAAGAAGGGGCCATTCACACACACAACACATTTCTTGTGGTTAAAAACAGAGACATGTATTTTAAAAGTTGAACTTCTTTTACCTTTACCATGTAAAATGGCGTGTCATGCGCAAGATGGTGCAAAAGACACAAGCGCAACAATTAAAAGAAGTCCGTCTAGCATGTTTAACTAGAAAAACAATAGCATGTGAACAAACATCAAAAAGAGTTTAAAAAGGCATAAAGAAATAACTGATGCCAACACGTATCATTTATGCAAAGATATGGTGTCTGCAAATTTCTTCATTAAAGCCTGCTTACAAAAAAACAACACAGACAAGAATGTTTGTAGGGAAATATAGTTTCAAAATCGTGATTAAAATCAAAATTGGAATATGGATCAAAACATTGTGATTGAGATTTTTTGTCCATAATTGCACAGCCCTAGCCAGTATGTGCACTTACAGTCTTGTGGATTTACAGTGGCTGTCTCGTGTGAGTGATCCTGAAGTCCACAAGACTGTAGGGTGTCCCATTTTGTCATTTTAGGTTTCAGAAGGGTGCTTGCGAACGCCTCCTTTGTGGCCGATATGCACCCTCAATGCACACTTTTACAGAGCCTGTGAGCTTCACAGCAGACTTCTACCCGACAGTCAACGCAGCATTACATCACGAACGTGTGGACTCAGAGGAAGATCGCAAGTGTTTAGGGTGCCATTTGGGACAGGGACATAGAAATGAACGAAGTACTGTAAACTGTAAACAAAATTACCAGTAACTTTTAAAACAGCATTTTTTTCTGGTGTAAACTCAATATA